>NC_135537.1:23396226-23707411 GCF_045843805.1 Urocitellus parryii | reverse complement strand
TCCGCTATGCTGCCTATTCAATATTTTGAATATCACCCTGGATACAGCCATTCAAATTGGCTGGTCTAAGAAAACTCAAAACAGTTTTCTAGCAATGTTTTAAATTATTCCACTTGTACTACTGTTTTTCCATGCTATGACTGTTTGTCCTTTAAGTTTTTTTTAAAGATTTTTGGCTTTTATGCAAAATAAGCTCTACTGTGTATAAGTTGTTTTGACATATTTAATTCCGCAAGAGAATTGGACCACCAGTTCTCTCATCAGCACTCACAGTACTGTAATGATAGAATGCTCTATTACTTAATATCACTACTATAAGGATAGAATGCTCTATTACTTACTATTTATTCTCAGAGCTCCAGATACTAATGTTTGATTAATTTCAAAATAAGATTGCCAACAATGATATTATCATCATTATATTTTGATGGACTCAATTATTTATAAATCCTATAAAACATTCCTCATTAATTTTATCGGGTTAGAAGCTTGCTAAGTTAGATTATATGTCATTTTCATGAAACTCATAGAATTATCTGGAAATACAGGATTGTTTCAATGAAGAGTTCTATGTAACAAAGTGTAAGGACACTAAAAGATCCAGCTTCTCAAAGATTGTCCCCATACATGAAATGTAAATCTTTCAAACTATAAACATTTCATCTTAAAACTCTGGTACCTCTAAAATGTTTTACTATTACTCTTGTTTTTCATAATAGTTCACTGCTACATGTTGATACAGACCTGAGTGAGGTCTCTGTTAGTCTGAGACTTCATGAGCCTGTGTGGGTTTTATTTTTCTTTGTAAGAATTTATAATATCTCAATCAAATTAAATGCTATCACTTGCTGCCCAAGTTCTTTAGTTCCTTTGTGGTTTCAAAGACCTTGGAATTCATTCCTAGCTTAAATAATGCAAAAATATCTGCTGGTATATCCTTGTACCTTAAAGCATATCCTCCTCTTTGTCAGGTTCTCATTGCTCGGGTTTTATAATAACCTAACTTAATAGGCACATATTGCCAGAAAGGCAAAAAAAAAAAAGATTAAACAATTGTTAACAATTGTTTGTTACAATTTTGTTTCACAAAATTAAACAATTGTGTAAAATCTCAGGGTGTGGCACTACCATCAGCAGAGCTTAATTCCACATGAGATGTCATCTCTGTAGGACACTTTGAGTTATCTGGAAAGTTGCTGTTTAGTTTCATGTTTTGGATAATTGCTAGGTTTAGCATTATTTTACCTAAGAATGGAATCTATACTTTATGAGTATATGCTAACTTCTAGTTTTTCTACATTATTTCTGTAGTTCTCAAGATTTTTATAGCAGCAAAACTATTTTTTTTTCTCCAAATGCTGCATGGTTGCTGAATATTTATAATTAAGTACAAACAAAACTGTTAGAGGAGAAGGTCTGATGGAAATCTCAGGATTCCACTGGTTTCAGGCAAGTAAGACAGTTTTAGGGAATCCAAGCTGAATAACACTGTGTTATTCACAAATGCAATAAAAAGTGATACTAAAATAATTTTCAAGATTGGAAACACAATTCAGATAATTAGATCATACATCTAATTAAAGGCTATGACTAGCTTTAAACCTGGGTCTTTCTGGTTCCTCCAAAGCCTGAATTCTTTTTGCTTATATCAAACAGCTTCTTTTTGAAAGAAGACAAAATTTTCTTAAGCAGTTTACAATACATGTAACTGCTTAAGAAAATACAATACATGACACATAATATATCTTATAAATACAAAGTTTTCTAGGTTAAAAATTAGGCCACCTATGATGTACCTCTGTACACACCCTGTTTACTCCAGCTGGTCTTGAATCACTGGGTGTCCCATTTTTACACCAAGTAATAATGGTGTAATTATTAGATATGTCCCATCAGTTGGGACATGTCTGGCCTTCTTTCATGATGATTAAGATTCAATAGTGCTTTTTGTTCCTATTTTCTTACATGGATCTAGAACTTGAAAGTGTATTCTAAACACTTAATTGACTTACAGATATTAAGTCAAACATATGTTTTATATAATACTCTACAGGATTCAAATGAATAATTGTTGGGTATTAAGTAACAGAGTAAAAATATTTT
The DNA here is from genome assembly GCF_045843805.1 of Urocitellus parryii. Classification (NCBI taxonomy): domain Eukaryota; kingdom Metazoa; phylum Chordata; class Mammalia; order Rodentia; family Sciuridae; genus Urocitellus; species Urocitellus parryii. The sequence goes on along the minus strand of NC_135537.1, from coordinate 23,705,308 downwards.
AGAAACAGAGTGAATTTAACATTTTGTCCAAACTACTCACTTTGCCTCATCCTAAGATTTATATATTAGGAAACTGTATAGAATATTTCTCAGTATATTCTGGTATAAATAAATCAAAAAGGAATACATAAGGAAAGAATAAGAAAATACATAGCTCCTCTGTTTTATTCCTCTAAGAAAACCCAAAGGAAAGAACCTGGGCATACTTCTTTCTTTGATGTAATAAAATCCTTACCACTTTAAATAGCTTGGGTCTAAATTTATTAAGAAATTTCCTAAGAGAATGATATCAATCTCTAAATTATAAAATAGGTGGAAATATATGTTTTCATAATTGTTCCATTAAAATCAGGGCACTCCAGCATCCACCACAGAGCAAACTTGTGAGACTGCAACCTGTCCAGTGAGCAATGGGCGACCAATGGGACAACTTCTTATCAACAGACCAAGAAGGAGAAAATGCACTATTCAGTTGCTGGAGAGAAAGATGAAATGTATCCTCTTAGGGCTTATGAGCTAGGAATAGAGCATGAAACAAACCAGACCAAACTTCTTTCTTACATTCCTGTGTGTGGGAAAAAAAAATTATAACCAAAATATTGGAGAGAAAATAAGGCATAAAACACCATTGGCCTAAGAGTCACAAAGGTAAAAAGTATGGAGTGCATCAAAAATAGAAAAAGAAAAGTTAGACTAGGTGAAGTACAGGGAACTTTGTCCATCACAGAAAAATGGATAACCAAATTTGGTACATATTTTCAACGGGACATTAGACTTTTAAAAGGAAAGGGATTCTGACATGGGCCGCACCATGGAATGAACTTTGAGAATATCATGCCAAGTGATACGAGCTAGTCACAAAAAGAAAAATACTATATAATCCCACTTCTATGAAGTAGTGTAATCAAAACCACAGAGACGAGAGAGTAGACTGGCAGGATCTATGGTGGGTGGGTGGAGTGAAAGTTTAATGAATAGCATTTTTGCATCACAAGATTAAAAGAGTTATGGAGGTGCAAAATGGCAGTATTTGTACTTCATTATGGATGTACTTAATACCACTGACCTGTATACTTTGAAATGGTTAAAGTGGTAAATGTTACTTGTATATCACTCCAATAAAAAAATAATAAATTTTAATAATAAATATTTACTTTGAAGGTTAAATAAACAAAAAAGTAAAGGGCATTGAGGCTGACTCCAGTCTGGCATGTTTTTTTTTTTTTTTTTTTTGGTAGATGGACACAACACAATGCCTTTATTTTAATGTGGTGCTGAGAATCGAACCCAGGTCCCGCCCATGCTAGGCCAGTGCTCTACCACTGAGCCACAATCCCAGCCCAGTCTGACATTTTAAGATGGGAATGGTGAGTGGTGTTCTAGACTGCCTGGTGGTAGCTGGGTGCAATGACTGCAGTGGCTGGAAGGAAGCAGCGTGGCAGCTCTGGGGGGAAGGTGGGGTGTGCAGAAGGCACAGGGGGAGAGGCAGTGCTGGTCCTTAAAGCAAGGAAGAACTCAGAGGGTTTGAGAGGAATATGTTGTTTGTGTTTTGGGCACATCCAACTGTGTAAAGTGTGAAAGATGAATTGGAGAAGTAAAACTTGCTGTCCCTTTAGGAAGTCTGTGAGGTTCTCAGGACTAGGCAGGGACAATGAGATGACTCAAAGGAGGGGTTAAATGCAAGAGGAACTTTGGCAATAGATGAGGTCATATGACTCTGAAGTTCCTTTTCAAGCCTGGTGTCCAATGTCTGCATGTGAGGAAATGGAAGGGGGGCAGTCAAAGATGAGATTCCCTAGGGATAGGATTTGGTAGATAACAGAATGACTCACAGGAGGTTGTGTTCTTAGATTGTTTATATTATTCCCAAAATAGAAGCACTGTTGAGTTGTTCAGAAAAACTGTTTTGCAAATGGTGCACAGTACACCGGAATCTAGACCTTTCTTAAATGGGTACTTAGTTTAATTCAAAGGAGTTACCATCAGGGTAGTGTGCTTCATACACATAAATATACCTATGTCATTAATAATTTTAAGGGACCATTGGAACCAAAAGAGCAAAGTCCCAGTCCAGTTAACAGTTGCTGCTGGTCACTCAATACTGTTGTGGGTCTCATCTGTCAAAATATGGGACTGGATACTTCCTATTGATGATCTTTTATTCTCAAGAGGCTATGATTCCAGTGAGTAATTTTGCTATACTTTAATTCAAATTTTAATAATATGCTTGTAGAAAATCAATTAGGTATGATTGGAAAAATGGTTTATTTGCTAAGCATGTAGGCAGCACCTGGTTTGGGATCCAGTACTAAGGAATCAGATTAGAACATAAAACCTAAAACTAGATGGTAGCCATTAATTCCAGGAACCACTGCAGTATACTGTTTTTATGGGGAAGGTTCAAAATCAGTTCTTACATATCTTTGCATCTTCAACAGGAAAAAAAACTGACATAGTTGTCATAATCAGATTTCATTTATTTGGATCCAAGTTAATGCTCTACAGAATATGTTAAAATTTTAAAATTCAATCCCTTAAAAATAGTCTCTGCTATATAAATGAAAGATTTGTTTTGTCTTTTCAGATTAACTATCCATAATACATGCCATATTTTTGTTATCAACCTTCTAAAATGATTCTAGGACTTTCTTATAAGCTTTCTTATAACAATTTCAATATTGAACTGCATAAAAATGTCAGGATGACCATTTATTTAGAAAGAAAATCGTAGTTCTACCCACCCCGATGTTAAAATTATTTTTAAGTATGTTAATAATGTATTTCTTTTGAGTTTTAAGTATATTAATAATGTATTTCTTAAAAATCACCACATTAAAAAAAAAGAGTAATACCAAGTAACAAAGTTAAAACTTTAAAGAAGATGTTTTAGAAGAGCAAAGTACTGATTATTTATGGCAGAAATTTAGCATCCTATTTTAACTTCAAAATCATTTACAATTAAAACTATTTGCCATTAAAAAGAAAATAAATACCTTAAAAACTATTTATAAATCTTATTTTTAGAATACAGTAAAGCTAAAATCAATAAATTAAATGCTAAGGCCAGGTTTTAAGAAGCTGTTGACTGAATTGTTAGTGCAGCTTTGTACTTTTGGGATTCAAACATGATACAAGCTAGCTGTTCAAAACCTAGTATTGACGCTGTAATGTGTAGATTAGATTTACTTATAACTTCTAAACAAATGGTTATTAGGATAAGGTCCCAAAAACTTCCTAAATACTCATTTATTTGTCTTCTTTACATTATTACCTTACTTAAATTATTTTCTTCATCCTAAAAAGTGAAATTTGAAAGTACTATAAGATGTCAGAATATCTGAATTCAGAAAAGTTAAAAGAAACTAAAGCATTTTAAGAGGTAAACATATCCCATGAAAACCTTTCTAATTTTCAGAGACATAAAAATTCATATACAGAAGGAGATGAAAGGTATAAATATACAGAGACATTTACCCTGTGTTACAAAACTTTCTCAACAGAATTGAAACTGTAAATTGAAAATGTTTATGATAATCAGAAACAATATTCTACCTGGACAACATGTTTTATTATTTTATTTTATTTTATTTTTTTTAGATTATAAAGGAAGAGACAAGCCCTGCACTTTATAGTACAAAAGCAAGGACCACCTCCAATTCATTACTCATTGATCATGCAATGAACTTTTATACAAAACACTTAGAACTAATTGTGTTGAATGGAATTGATGTAGTTTCTTTTTAAAAAATTTATAATGAAAAGAAAAAAAAAGTCTTAAAGTCCTGGAAATGTGTGCCATCTGTACCATTTATTTTTCTTTTTTTCTGGCCTAAGACTTAAACTCCAAGATGGTAAGAACCTAAGAGCCTCACTGTGAGTGAAATATTGCCTATTTGTTGACACTTGTCCTCCAATGGATTTCAAGTTATTATACACTTTGAGCCAAAATAAGTACTTAACCATTAAAGGTATTGGTGCATAACTAAAAAATGTATTTTTGTTCACAAGTCTCAGAGGGTTTTTACATTAGCTTCTCTTTTTGCAACCAGTTTATTATTGGAAGACAGCTTGGTGTGCATCATCTTAAAATTTCCAAAGCTCCAACTGGTGACATTTCTAAAATAGCTCGCCATTTACCTAAATTTTGAGTCATTCTTCGAATAGGAGTGATACCTCCAGAAACACACATGACTAAAAGAATTGTGTGATTGTCTCACCTCTAGAAATTAGAGAAGCACAAATCAAAACTACTAAGATTTCATGTCACTCCAGTCAGAATGACAGCTATGAAGAATACAAACAACAATAAGTGTTGGTGAGAATGTGGGGAAAAAGCCACATTCATACACTGCTGGTAGGACTGCAAATTGGTACAGCCAATATGGAAAGCAGTATGGAGAATCCTTGGAAAACTGGGAATGAAACAACCATTTGACCCAACTATCCCACTCCTCAGTATGTACCCAAAAGACTTACAAACAGCATACTACAGGGACACAGCCACATCAATGTTTACAGCAGCACAATTCACAATAGCTAAACTGTGGAAGCAACCTTAGATGCCCTTCAGTAGATGAATGAATAAAGAAAATGGGGTATATTTACACAATGTAATATTATTCAGCATTAAAAGAGAATAAAATCATGGTATTTGCAGGTATTTGCAGGTAAATGGAGTTGGAGAGTATAATGCTAAGTGTAGTTAGCCAATCCCCAAAAACCAAATGCTAAATGTTTTTTTTTTTTTTTCTGATTTAAGGATGCTGATTTATAATGTGATTGGGTGGAGGGCATAGAAGATTAGATGAACTCCAGATAGGGGGAAGGGAGGGGGCATGGGGGTAGGAAAGGTGGTGGAATGGGATGGAAATCATTACCCTAAATACATGTATGAAGACACGAATGGTGTGATTCTATACTGTGTACAACTAGAGGTATGAAAAATTGTGCTTTATATGTGTAATATGAATTGTAATGCATTTTGCTGTCATATATAACAAATTAAAATTTAAAAAGGGTCTGCAGAACGACAAAGTTAAATGAGAAAGTTAGATAATAAAATTATGAACCCCAAGACTATTAGACTGCTGATTTAGTGATCTTTTAAGCAGAAGTGTTATCTGAAATTTCAATTGTGGGCAGGTATATGGGTGTGCAAAGCTGTCATTGATTTTACCAGAGTTATACCATGAAATCTCCATTCACTAATTATTTTCCAAATATACAGAAAAATCAAGTTCAGATGATTGAAGTTAGCCACATGTTTCTAAAGCTAGGGTTATCAGCATATTGAGTTATGCAAATGGACATATCCATGATTTTTCTGTATACCAGTAGTAAATAAAAATTGTCCAAAAGCATGGCCAACTACATGCAGATATCTTTTAAAATCATATATATATACACACACACACATACACACACATGTGTATATATATATATGCAATTATATATGAAGCATATTACATATAAAGCATATTACATATGAAGCATATGTAATAATGTACTTTGATAACACACTAGTGAATTATTTTTAAGGAAAACATTAATGCCCATTAATGATTGGATTTTTCTCAGGTTTAATATTAAATTAACAGAAAGATATTGAGTATGGAGAGATCTCTCTCTCTTGCATACTGATGAATTTCAAGTGCCTTGACCAACGACCAATACATAGTTAATGTTCAATAAATATCTGATAAACAAATGAAAGAATGGCCAATTAACCATCCTGAAATATAATCACATCAGTGAAATTCATGATCAACCAGACAGCAGATTAAAAAGTAATTTAACTTCAATGAAATGTCACTTTTAGTTCAGTATATAAATTTCTCTTTATTGAAAGGACAGTAAGCAGTCCACATATCACATTAAGTGTGCTATTTGGACCCTCACTTCAGGTTTCTCTAGAGTTAAAAAATATTATTTTTTTCTACACAACTTCAGTGTTAATATGAATAATATTTTATTTTTATATAATAAATACATTAGAAGCTATGTTTACTAAGTACAGAAAATTCTTTTAGAGCAACATTTTGCTAGTTGATCACAGTGGCATCACAAGTTCAGGAAAACCATAAAGGTAGCCACTCACATTATTTAGAAACTTAAGAGTATTCTTTCTTTTATTAGAGTTAAACTTTAAACCTAAGCTATAATATTTAAGATCCCAAATTGCTTTAATTCAAAGGAAGGGCTATGAAATGCTTAGAACAACTTATCCCTCCCTCCCTGGCAAAATATTTGCAAGATGCATCCATTCAAGCAATAAGAGCCATTTTATGATCATCTATTATGTTCTAAGGGGAGGGCACTCACACATAAGCCAGAGAAAGTGCCTGATGTGCTTGAGTTTTTCATAGGTAATATAACAAATGATGTAATTAGTAAGTAAAATATGGCCAAATATCTATAGCTAAGGAAGAATTTACAATGCCCTGCAATAGAATAGCAACTGACAGTTTTGCCCAAGAGCTTCAAGGAAGGTTTTTCACACTCATAGACACAGGATGGATAGGGCTGAACAAGTAGTGCTGATGAATCCTTTCTTCATGTTATAAAATACAATAAAAAAGTTATCATATAGCTACTACCTATTAAGAAGTCAATGTTCCAGGTACAATACTAAATGCTATATGTGTATTAAGGATAACAGATACATAGATACATACACACGCATATATAGGTGATAAAGATGACAGACTGACTGTCAATTACATTTTATTAAGGCAATTAATAGTTTGCATTATAGCTATTTGTTTACTCTGATGCCTTCCCTCTATAGACCATGAATCCCCTGAGGGGATAATGTGTCCCCAGCAACAACTAAGCTTCCTTCCCCATGGTAGGCATTCCATAAAGGTTCCGTGAACTAACGAACACCTGAAACAAGTCCAAGTCAATTAATATTTGTATGCCTCGGATTTTTTCAATCTAGTTGGTCTCTAAGGAACTTGGGTGTTAAGAAATATCATGAAGTTTCCCTTTAAGTTTTATTTTGATTAACTAATTTCTATAAACTTTAGTTAGCTTAAAGGGTAAAAATGAGAATTTGGTTGTTTCAGGGGACAATTAAAACCTGCCTGCATATCCCTTATTTTTGAACCCATCAGTTCCCAGATAACAAAAATGCTTTTTGGTTGCTTTTAAGTCCAGATCATTTTATTTTCCTAAATCCTTTAAAATTCAGAATTACTTTGAATGTACAAATATCAAAACAATATAATTAAGAAAAACCTAACATATTCTAACCTTAAAACAACCAAGACAAATACAAAAGAACAAACCAAACTCACTACCATTGGAGTTCAAGCCTCCTGTTTACCTGCCTCGGATACCTTTCTTCTTTTTCCTTTACAAGAGTTAGCTACTATTCAAAATTTAATGTGTATCTTTCCTGTGCCCAAAGAGCAATGCCTATGACCAGAAGTGAATGAAATTCATAATGGGATTATGTAACATACAATCCTACTCTCAGTTTCAACAGCGTTGTGGTTATAACAATCGACTCCCCAAGGTATCAGTGAGTTCTCAAGCAACTTCTGTACCCACAGATTATGAAGACATCTTCCAGACACTCTATCAGTTGCTGAGATGATAGAAAAATCACTGTGACTAGTCATCATCCCTTCATAGGATGGCTTAAACCAATAAACAGAATTTACCGTGTAGCAAAGGGCAGGATGATGCAGGAGTTTCTAACCAGGACCTAGACTGGTTGCTGCTGTTTTGTGATCTTGGTTAAGTTAGTTAAAATCCTGCATACATGAGTCTTCCAGTCTATAAAGGGAGAGGACAAAGGTCTACCAGGCAGAGTTGAACAAGGAGTGAATTCATGCAAGTATGATACTTAGAAGAGACTATGGCACATAATCAGTGAACAATAAATGTTAGTTTTTATTAAATCCTAGGTCCACAAATAAAATTTTATGAAAGAAGAGTTATTTCTGATCACCACCTCCAGAAACCTGAGGCATGCATCTAAGAAAAGCACACTTTGCAATCTTCTAATCATGAGGTCTCTATATTTTATAGTAGTAGGTGTTAAAAGACTAAAGCCAGGCAATCCTGATTCTAGACTTTGTTCATTCATCTGATGCCCTTCATGAGCACCTAATAAACACCATAGGTGTTGTAGACCCTGGGGGTGCAGTATGACGAAGCTAAAAGTACACTGCCAAAAAGTCATACACTGAACTCACAACTGCACCAAAATTTGACTTTATAGAGGATCCCTCATTTGCTACCACAAAAGTTTTTATGGTGGTAGTTTTGAGTCTTAACTTTGTCATCTGTAAAGTGAGGGCAGTAGCACCTGCTCTTTCCTCTTCATGTTGCTGAGATGAAATACAATCATTTCTGTAACAAAACATTGTGAAAGCTGAAATAACATCTGAATGAATATGTTCTGATATGAGCACTTCCGGTTGGCTGAGATGTATGAAGGCAGGGAGTAGAGGAGCATGGGAAGACACATGTTAACAACCACTTGTCCCTCACTTACGCTGAACACAAAGTGGGCTCCTAAAACCCAGACTGTATGAAAAAATAAAATAAAATTTACTATAGTCAGTGTGAAAACTGAAGAAAGGAAAAGTTCATTCTTTCCTGAGAAATTCAACTACTGTGTCTTCAGAGGGAGTAAAATGAAATGCAATTTGCCACCCTCCTCATAAATTCTCTGTCTAAATTCCTAGACACAACAATGACAGAATTGATGTAAATTCTCCTAACCTTAGAGGTCAGATTTGGGGACCTCATGGAGTGGTGCAAGGGAGTTTGGCCAGCTGCTGACCACACTCAATCTGTATGAAACCAAATATCTGACTCCTGGCTGGATACTGTGAAAACCCTCTTTAGAAGTAGTAACTGCTGAAGCACTTCCTTAATTTCAGGTTCTCAGTTATTCGAATGACTGAATTTTAAAATAATTTAGTAAATTGATATTGTAAAACAGAATGTCCCCAGCTTGAGAATTAAATTTAAGTTTTCCTTATTTCAGAGGAAATACCTTCCCTTAGTAGAAATGTAGTGTTAACCATAGCTTATAAAGTACAGATTTTAGATTTGGTTTCAAAACTAGTATTTTAATGAAATATATATTATAGTATAACAAATATACCACTGAAATAAATTACAGACATCTTCCTATAAACCACTAGTTTATAGCTTAATGCTAAGTACCTCTCTCTCCAATTTGGCACTTTCAGTATTGAAATTGCTCGAACATGCTCAATGCTTCACCTCCTTACTCCTGAGCAATTAGCACCTGACAGCTGTTTATTATGAAAAGCAAAATAACTAAATTGCTGTCCTGATATATTTTTTGTACTTCAGAGTCAGGTAATTCATTAATTTCCAGTTAATAAAACAGCAAAAATCTTGTAACAGGAATTATCGTGCTTTTAGGTAAACTTCTCACTTTTCATTATATCAACATATTTTATCCTGGCCATCAATCTAATTATAGCAACATTATTCCCTAGTTTTGACTCTATAAAAATGCTAGGCTCTTGGGGTCAAGTGTTCTGTAACCTGCTTATCACTCTTTATTTCTGGATGGGATTCAAAAGAAAAATTTAAAAACTACAATAAAGTATTTACATCACAGCTGCAATATAATTGCACTAAAACTATTGGGAACACACTTGAACCCTGATAGAATGGCTCATGATTTGTTCTTGCCTCACAAGGGCACAATATTTTACATAATTTTTTATACAATACAATAGGTTAGGTTTGAAAAATTCGCATTACAAATGTCACATTCACTTCCAGCAGGAAATGTGCAACAATATGTGACAATACTGAATAAAATGTTGAAACATGTTTTCCTTTTGTTTTACTTTACTCATTTTTGTAATACAACACTGGTTACTGGAAAATGCCTTACAGCTTTATTCAAAACACATGTTCAAAGATTTGAATGAAAAAAACTTTGACTCTCTCTGGAACATCTAACCGATATATCATTGGTGTGCTTTAAATTTTTTTCTTACTGTCAGGAACACTTTTATGTCTTTAAGATTTATTTAAACTAGTTTATTATATAATGAAGCTTGTCAGATCATAAGAACAAAGTCAAACAAGATGTGCTATATCAAAGTATAACATTTAACATATAGATTTAAGTATACATATCAAGTGCAATGCAATCAAGCAAAGTTTAATCTGAAAATGCAAATGCTTCAGATTATTAAAGCCACATCTGTCCTTTGAAGCATAATTTAGACTGTTTATCAAAAAACTATGTGTAATTATTCTCTCCCACCATAGACTTTAGAACAACGAAGTCCTTTTCATAAGAAATTTTCAATTTCACTTTAGAGTTGGGAATTTAAATACTTAACCACCAAAGAATATAAGAACATAAATGTAAAATTAAAAATCTTTACAATGTATCATAGTATAATTGCTATGTTTGATTGGTAAATCGGGGGGTAATATTTCAAAAGACGTTTCTCCAGGGTTTAATACAAATTCTAAATGCCTTTGGAAATCAATTCAACATAGTTCCAACATCAGAAATGTGTTGTGCTTAAACATAATATTAAACATTTTAAATATAAAGCATTATAATACATTTGGTTTTCTGCTTTAGCCAACAGAAAACCATCAAAAGTGGCATTTTAGCTAGTAAAGTAGAATTCTCAAGCTCTAGAAAAATATGATGGAGCTTTGAGTTCTAAATATCCAAAGTTCTTAAGCTTTAAATTTATAAAATAACAAGTTTCTGTTTTAGTCCATTATGATTCCTTATGTACATCCATGAATCTCCATACCATTCTCTTAAATATATTAACTGAAAAGGTACATATATGTCCTCAGGCAGCATTAACTCTGAATATCTGAGGATGAAGGGGTTCATTGAAATATTATTCTAGAGCAGACCTAGTGTTTGTGCAAGGCATAATCTTTTACTGTACATAGAAGAACTGAACGTGACATAGAAGCTTTGTGTTTATAAAATCTACTGAAAATGAGGGCTCATTTTATCTTATAAAGACTCACTTTGATAATAGTCTTATTATAAAGCAGCAAAAATCTATACATTTAATTGGACTCCCTGAGCTATGTAGTTAAGCTTAAAATTAAAAATTAAATATGTATTTTGAATCCCCGCTGAAAAATATTAAGAAGTATTTTGCATTCAAGAGTGAAAACTTACTGCTGTGATTCTAGATCACCAAGGCTTCCTATACAAAGTAGTGCTGACCACAGTAGCACAAATTCTGCTTATGCATTCAAATTCAATCTACAATGCAATCTACAAACACTGTAAACTATTATTCCATCAATATTTAGATTCTTATAAATTGTAATCTGCCTTCAGTAATTTACATGGGGCAGAAGACAGAAAGTGATGGCTGAAGGAATTTCCATTTGAGGGAATGAGGGTATAGCAATCCCCACCACCATAAAGGGAGAAAAAAAAAAAACTCCACTTGCCGTAAAATTTTTAGAAATGTATTTTCTTACACCTCTGTGATTCCACGGGGATGGGGGTGGGGACAATGCTAGATGGCAGCACTGATTGTATTTAATTTTTGGAAATAAAATGATGTCAATAGTTTGATGGATCAGTTAAAGAACAAACACAATTCTGCAATATTACAAACTCTGCTGTCATCTATTTGGAAAAGGAAATTGTTGACAAACGTAATGTAGGCTTAGTGCTTTATTTCCTTTCCCTGTGTTTAGAAAGTTTGAAAATATTTCTGAAACCTTAATGCTAACTCTTCAATGAAGTCAGGAAGAGCTTCGAAGAAAAAAAAAATCTACTTTCAACGTGAGAAACAATTGGTATGTGGGAATTTTATGTCCCAGGAAACACCTGAAATCACCACAACCTTTAAGACATACCAGTGATGGATCTAGAATGGCTAAGGCTCAATCAGCCAGGGCAAGAAGGAAACAGGATGGAAAAGAGGAGGAGGCAGGGGCTGAATTAACACATAAGCATTTCAGTAGATCCTGCTCTTCTCATTTTCCTCCAGTTTTACAAATACCCAGAGGCGTTTCTTTGCAAATTCTAAAAATAAAGTAATAAACTTTAATTCCTCAACTTTCATAATATTTTGACGGATTCTTCCAACTTTAATTTCCTTTTCGTAATGGTAGTGTGATTTGCATTATGTTACATTGCTTCATTTTGCCATAAAAAAAGTTAATCCCCAGAGAACTGCTCTAAAATTATGCGCTACTTTAATAGACATCCCCTCAGAATTGAATAAAAATAATTTTCTCATTGTAATCGTATCCTCTAATGGTTAGTAAGATCTCACCATGGACCTGTATTTGAAGCCAGGTTTGAATTTTTGAAAAGAAATTTTGAATGATATTCCCATAATGGGTTCTTAATTCCTTCTCTCTCTCTCTCTCTCTCTCTCTCTCTCTCTCTCTCTCCTACACACACACACACACACACACACACACACACACACACTCACACACAATAATTTATATAAAGGAAATGAGCAGAACTGGTTTATTTAAAAACTGGGGAAGTTATGAAAATAAGAAATCACAAAGTTACTTGGTTACCTCAAGTAGAGAGGCAGTGTCCTTTTATTTCTCCTCTATAAACGCAGCTCTGGCCCATGGAAGGTAAAATAGTAAGTAGAACACTCATGATAAAACCTGCTCCAAGAACACTACAATGGAAGAAAACCAGAGGTACACAGGTGTGAATGGAGTAAGCTCTTCAAAGCAAAGAATTAGGCGTTTTATTAAAAACATTTATTATCATCTCAGTAACGCAGAAGGCTGAGGCAGGACAACTGCACGTTTGAGGCCAGCCTGGGTAACTTAGCAAGACCCTGACTCAAAGGAAAAAAGGGGATCGGAAGGTAGCTCAGTGGTGGAGCACCTGAGTTCAATCCCCACTATCAAAAACAAAAAACAAACAACAAAAACAAATTCTCTCATTTGCCTTCTGTCAAAGTCTGTGTATTCTGAAGTTTCTTATGATCTGGATTTCACATATTGATACACAGGCTTTCACATATTGATATATCCTAGAGCTACGATACTACGACAGGGAATAATACACTTTTGAAAAATGGCAAGAAGCAGTACAACACTGGAAATGATGTTAACAGATGTGAAAGAGGATAAAATGGAATATGGTAGCTGGTCAGCTGCAAAGTCACTAAGTGCAGAGGATGGACCTTCCACAGGACAAGAAACTAGCCTTACACAGAGTTTCTTTGCTCTGCTCTGACCTCAGTGTGTAAATAACCCCTCCCTTCTAGCACACCGAAGGTTCTCTGTTATCTAAGCAAAGAGGGTGATTATTTCTCCCACAGGCCGATCAGACTGAGGTTCTTCCTGTCACCACCAGAAGATCTGCTGTAACCTTGGTAACCTTGGGAGCAACAGAGAGGTTATCCAGGTGTGGTGCCCCTGTGCAACACAAAGGAGAAGCAGTGAGGCACCTCTCTGGCTTTCACGCCTACAGAAGTTCACCACCAAGACTTCATTGTTCTTTTCTCTAGAATACTTCACAGGCGAGGAGTGACAAGCTACAGCATTGTTTTTGTTTCTGAGTTTAAATTTCCAAAATACTAATGGCATAGTGATTTATATAACTGTACCTCATCAAGATACATATACAGGCTTTTTTCAATTCATGTTTTTGAATAGTCAACTTATAATTATCTTCAAAGGATCAGATGCCCTGCAGTTTATTTCTGACAAATCATCCGTTTTATTGTTTCTGACAACGTTACCCACTCTGCTTAATTAAACAGTTTATTTACATAAATGAGATATTTGCTTAATCTAATCCAGGATTTTAGGAGGGAGAAATGCTTTAGGAATAAAAATAATTTTCCCTTGCATATACAAACGAATGAACAGGACCTCCACGTAAGTGTTGATAAAAATTAACTTGCAGAATAAAATGGAAGTAGTGATAAAATTGAGTAGAGGGACAAGGTGTAAAAGCAAGCAGATTCCAGCCTTTTGAGTCACATATTAACTGTGTGGTTACTTTGTCTAAGTTATGAAGAATTTTCAGGTTAGAGACAATCTCCCATGAACAATAAACCCCTTGCCAAAGCCAAATGCAAATGATTTTGAGAAACTTTTATATTTCCCAACAGCACAAGAAAACCAAAGAGAAGAGCAGAGCAGTTACCATAACAAAACATGAGAAGCAGAAGCAAAGTTCATGCTACACTGATGTTTTTTTGTTTTTTTCCTTTATAAAGTACACACACATAGCAGGAGAAAGAAGCTGTAGAACTCATAATGTATTTTGGGAAAAAAGAATATACAAAGACTATTACTTGTCTTCTTAAAAGTCGTCATACTTGAGTTAAAACACCCCCCCTCACCACCACCAAACACTGAACCAAACAAAACTCCCAATTGACAAGATGAAACAGTGTGAAGTGGCCCAAGATTCTTATTCACAATTGCATAACAGGCTCCTTGATCTTCAATATGCTTGGCAGCAACAGCATGAGCAGATATTGTGCAAGTTACAAATTAACCAGCACATCATTAAATGGTGCTTAAGACAGTGCCTGGTGTTGTCTTCAGTAAATTGGCTAAAATGTGAATATATTTTTTTTTTAGCTATGACTTTGCCCATAGTATCCAAATAAATATAGGCATAATCATATTATCACTTTTCTTCCAAAGAATATCACTGGGTTACAGTCAGGTTTTTGTTTGTATACCAAAGACTACACTATATCAATACTACCCATTGGCTATAGCTCTAGCCCAGTTCTATGAAAGCTTCTGGAAATATAAATCTCTCAATTCATTTCATTAAAGGTTACTACTAAAACCATACTATTCCCATGTGTCCTGCATATGGTTTGGTCTTTAATAGGTCAACTAACTATGAAAGGACAGGATTTTAAAGACAATGTGTCTTTACTTCTCTGGCTACAAGGAATACTAGAACTGTCTGAGGAATTCTCATTGAGGCAGTCTCCTTTAGATTTTTCTAGCAGCATTAGTAGTGTTTCTACTCTTAAGAGTGGAATGTTCTCTGAATAAGTGACTTTAAATCATACTACTTTAAACTTAATGTACCTCCCAGTCTTTTTTTTTTTTTTAAAGAGAGAGGAGAGGGAGAGAGAATTTATTTATTTATTTATTTTAGTTCTCAGCGGACACAACATCTTTGTTGGTATGTGGTGCTGAAGATCGAACCCGGGCCGCACGCATGCCAGGCGAGCGCGCTACCGCTGAGCCACATCCCCAGCCCACCTCCCAGTCTTTAACTAAGATAAATAAATGAGAAATAATACAATGTGAAATCAAAATAATTTTTGCAAGATCCGATAGCTATCCAAATTTGAAAAAAATGGAGTTTTGTGTACTTATTTGTGTTCCATTTACTTGAACATTTAATGCATTTTTTATATATTACAAATATAATTATGTAGGTGGGCATACAAATCCATTAAAGATTGTGCCTAACTACAGTTACAGGCATGTATGTGAGTAATACGAACAGAATAACAAGTATTCGTGTTTCATTGCAATCAGACATTAGTTTGTTTTAAAAAAATAAGTACCTTTGTTTTGACTGGTTAATGTACTTTTGTCAGAAAGCCAGTCATTTAAGATAACTGAAATAGAAGAATCTTTTATTAAATATGACAATGGTAAATATCATTTAGGAAAAAGCAAATAGGTACCAAATGGGGAAGAGGCAGCTGCCAAATTTACTTAATAATGGACTTATCTATGGCTCATGTTCTCTATGGTGCAAAACCTGAATATGCTTTAGGTTTTACTACTCTGTATTGGAGAGCTTCCTTTCAGGTCGTGTTTTAAATGCCTAAGATGTATTAAACAGTCCTTTAGAGGAAGCTGATCTTCTGGGCAATATCTAGACATGGAGTCTTCTCGTCACTGTGGGCAGTACTTGTCTCCACAACACAAAGCTTCAATCCTTGATTAATGCAAACATCACAGAAAGCTGTGGCTGACTTGAGCCATAGCCTAGAAACTAAGAAAACACTTGGATGTTTCTTTGCAGAACATGAGGCAACTGCATCAAGAGTCAGATCAATCGAATTTTCAGCATCTATCTACCTCATTCTCAGATTCTAGGGCATGCGCTATACATCACTTCCCTTCTACTTATTGTGGATCTTTTAATTAAAGCATTAAAGATGATAGCTGACCTTTCACTTGTGTTGACCAAATGGCTTATGCTTATTCCAATCACTGACATCTATCATCCTTAATTAGCATCTACTAATAAACAGCTCACTTTTGAAGTATATTAATTACTGTTTTATGATGTTGGTTCCTATTATCCTCAACGTACAGCAAGAACCGTAAAAAGTCTGGCATTTTCCAGCACTAAGGGGCAGCATATGTTATCTGTGATTCATGTAAGTAGCATTAATATTTAGTGGAGTGACCTGGAATAAACTAAGCATTGTTACTTTATGGCCCTGCAGGAACTGGTTGATTTTCAGCACTAGAAACGAGTCTTTCTGAGAGAGACATGGAAAGGAAACTTTCTAGTAAGGAAATTTCAAAATCATTCGTGTAATGAGTGACAAATCAAAACGATAAAAGAAAATCCCAGGTTTAGAAGAAATGCTTTATTCTATACATTGTATAACCACAGAATGCAGCAGACATTCCCTTTTGGGATATTTGTGAGTAATGAGGAGAATCAGAGATTGATTTCCCTGTTAGGACTTAAATAAATGATTTTAAGTTATTTTAATGATTTGGTACTGTGGAGTACTACTGTATGTCACAGTGGTTTCTGTAATGTTTATTGAAAATTTTTCACTCTTCATTGCCAAGGGATTATTACAATAGTTTGCTAACATCACTATAAAAATATTCTGGGAACTAAAGATAACCTTCTTTCTCCACCCACCGAAAAACTTTAAGAGATCAAAATTTGCTAGCAGTAATTCACCAAAAAATGCACTTAAAAATTCTTTGAGACTACAATTTACCTCAGTAACTATATGATCGTGATGACAGAACCTTAGAAGGTTTCTAACTTGACCTTGTTTAGAACCATAAATCTGTCCACTAAAACCACAAGACCACACTCTGGGATGCAAGAAAAAAAAAGAGGGGAAAAGAATTTCTAGAGGAAGAAAATTCACCACTTTCCACAAGAGCTTGTTAGCAAGTGTACTATCACAGAACTGAATCACATGCTTTATTTCTAACTCTGCATTAAAATTTTTCCCTTGTTGAATTATCAGTGAAAAGAGAACAGTTTACAGTCCTATCAGGGTGGTAAAAGCACCTGTGTTTAAAAATGGTTCACTAAGGAGCCGAAGGGAATAATACAGCATACAATAGCAACATAAACTTGGTCACCATCTAAGTGATACTGAAATACTAAAGACAAAGTATTTCTGTTAATTGCATATGGAAGACTGAGGCAAAGTTTCAATTTCAAGTAAAAAAAATATATATTTTTTTAATTTTGAAAAAGTAAAAATAAAAAATGGGGCAGGGGTAGGTGGGAATGTTTTCAGAGACATGTTTGTGAATTTAGCACTCCATTTAATAGACACCAGAGATAAATACTCTGTTTGTTCATGGGTTATAAAAACAGCAAACCATGATGGTACAAGCTCCACTGGTCTCTAAGAAAAAAAAATGGCTTTCTAAGAGGAAATTAAAAATCAAGTATAGAATGAACTTACTTTCTTCCTGAACTAAAATATGGAAATCAGAGAACAAATACTTTTACTGCAGGAGTTTTTAAAATCCAAGGCCATAAAGAAAAAAATTGAACAAACAAAAATCGGGTTCATAAAAACGCAAAAACAACATTGAAAAGAGTTCCATGATAATAGGCAATATTTTATGAACTTTTATTGTCATAAAACAAATTTAATCATTTAATGGTTATTAAGTCAGCATGAAGGTGAATAACTGCTAGGGATGCTGGATAGTGACTTTAGGACAAATTTTTGAATTGTAACAGAATCATAAATTTCTTATAATGAATAGAATTATAAACACACCAAATACACACACACACAACATACAGAGTTCACATTTTCCTTCCTTATAAAACCTGGATTACTTTGCTTTTGCAATTAGTTGGTGCCAATTTGGAATTCTTCTTAGAAACTATCATAACTGCATAAGTACTTTTAATTCACTGCAGAAAAACCTGAAGTCTATTTAGATTCAGGAAAAATTGAATAGAAAGCAGTTCAGTTGTCTCAAAAATATATATCATAAGATGGTGAATACATAGGGTTTTCTCTGTTTGTTTCTTTTTTTGTTTTGTTTTTGGCTATGGGGGATTGAACTCAGAGGCACTGCACTGGGCCACTGAACCACATTCCCAACCTTGTTTTGTATTTTATTTAGAGACAGGGTCTCACTGAGCTACTTATTAGCAGGTTGCTTTTTAAAAATGCACAGTTTTTAAAAACAGGAACCATTATTCCAAGATTCTGTTAATACCAATTTAATTCCAATAGGAAGATCATTAGACTGAAAATAACCCATCATAGATTGTGCCACTGACATACATTTTAGCTGTTCTATCTCAACAGTGAGAATTTAATACTGAGAATGTCACTTATATCAAAGCACATGTAATGCTTCACATTATGAATCAGTATTTAAAAGTAGTCAGTGTTACACTCCAGTGTAGTAGGAGTTCTACATCTCTAACCTGTTTTCACATTTACCAACTATGATATGCTCTAGTTCATAGCCAAATAAACTTGAATAATGGAGAGTAAGTAACAAAACAAGGAACCAAAATAAACTGTTGCAGATTTTTAAATATAAAACATACTCTACCACAAATGAATGGTCAGAAAAAAAATATTTTTACTTGTTTAAATGCAAGGAAATCATGTATAAAATGTTAAACCTGATTCATTAAGTACAAAACAATTGTGTTGGGAATATCAAGCTCAAATTGGGACTAGTAATTAGCACAAAAAGATATCAGAGTAGGAATTACTTCCCTAGGAAGCATGGCAGGCTTTGACTCATGAAGTATAGCCAACTAATCAACCTTCTATTCAACATATAGCCTGTGGCTCCTCTTCTGCCTCCGAGCATCTATTTTTGAAGAAAATCATATTGTAACAAACAAGTAATTCTAATTGAAAATGCAAGAAAGAGCCAGGCGGAAATTTAGCTTCTGCCTAACCAGCAAGCAGTTCTTCCTTTATCTAGACTTTGCAATTTTAGGTTCTCAATATTTGCACAAAATTATGAATTTTTATAAATGTTTGAGTTTCAAAAGGACAAACACAATCAAGCAAAAGATTCACAGCTGATACAAAGATGCCCTTGATTTCAATGAACAGGAATAAAGACCATTACCTGCCATTTCTGAAAACATCCTTGGAATAAAGCTCAAAAAACACAATGCACATTTACGCTTCATCTCCAGGTAATAAATATGTTGCAAACATATCAATTCCTTCAAATGTCTGCATTTCTGAAAAACTCAACAAAATTAGAGCCATTATTTTAAAAGTCACATTATGAATTAAATTTTATACTTTCCACTACTGAAATATAGCAATGACACAAAGTTAGTTAGAAAGTATCCTCAGTATCCACATCCATCCTAGGTTAAAAAAAGGGAAAAAGCACCTGAGTGGATTCAGGGAGAAATGTGATACAGAAATATTAGTGCAATATTTATCATTTTGCAGATATGAAACTGGGGGAAAATGAAGTGTTAAAAGCATGAAACTTGGAATAATAAAGCACACTGATAATAAATATGTCACAGAAAGTGACATGACCATTAAGGAATTTTTTTTTCTGAAAATAAATTAATCAGGGATATGTCGGAGGTGACCAATATCCTAGTGTAGTTTTCAAACTCCATATACACCATTAGCTCCAGAAAAGTTGGGTTCCCTACATCTTCTAGAAGTCCATAAGAATCTAGGATTGCCCTTATATCTTTAATTCCATGGAAGGTTTTCTAGGAGTCTCTTAACTGTTCATCCCACTATTTCTTTATCACTGATAAGAAGACAGAAATGGAAAATACCCCAGAGACAAATGTTCAGCTCACTGTGGTAGATACACATGCTTCTCCAGCTTCAATCCACAATCCAGGAACTAAGTCATATCTTTTAGATGTAAAATAACCATGGTCTGCTCCATAGGCTGAGTTACCCAATAGTAAGTTCTATCAGAAAATGGCCTCTTGCTTCTATCTCTGCATTACAGCATATATTAAAAAAGGGAATAATTCTTACTACAAGGACATCTACTTCTCAGTCTACATTCTTTTTGTTCTTTTAACATCATGTGCCCCTGACAAAGATAGATTTCTACATTGTCCTTTTTCATGCCTGCACAGTTATCTATGCTGTTTTAACACAGTATATTCAGCAAAAACCATGCTGTCAGGTTTCAATTGCTTTCAGTCTTCTTCTCTCCCTATCCTTTACTTTGTCCAATACAAACAATAACAATGAACATCCACAAGCTTAATATTTATTTTGACTGCATTACCAGAAGTGGACATGTGAGATTTCTAGTAAAGTGTGCTGATCTAAAATTCTACTCTCAATTATCAAATTAACATTTAGAAAGATATAACAATTTACATCAAAGCACTACTTAGAGTATACCTTTATAATGTGACCGAAAAATAGAATTTCATTTTTATTTAAAATTTATGTTTTTGATAAATAATGAGGTTGAAATTAAATTGCATGCTTAATGGCTATATTTCTTCTTTTTTGAATTTTATTGGCTCAGTTTTAGTTCCATAGCTCAGTTTTTTTCAGGAAACAAATGTTTTTAACACATTATAAATTGAATCATAAAGACTATAAATATTTCTAGCCTTTTTACATTGTTTGCTTTCCATATGCTGTCGGGGAAAACAGATTTTCAAAATGAGCACAAAGGATGCATTAAATTCTATTTTAAAAAATATCATTCAGTTAAGTTTCAATAAACAGTTTCAGAATACACATGTGTATGAGACCAGTGTTGTGAGGGGATTAACTAATAAAACAGGTATGATATCCTGACTTCACTTTATCTTTTCAAGTGATCTAAAAGAGCATTTAAAAAATAATTATAATACCTTACATAGTCAATACAATTATTATTTAAATAATGGATATTTATCAATTCAGTAAATATTGAACACTTAAGACTATGGTGAAACTAAATGTAGACCCTAGTCTCACATATCTTGTATTCAAATACAGGTGGCACAGTTATCACTGCAATTCAAGTGAGATAATACAAACTGAATCAAAGATTACTTTGAGTTGGAAAAGTTTTTTTTTTGTTGTTTGTTTGTTTCTTTTGTTTTGCTTTTAGAGGAAATGGTATCTGACCTGGAACTGACTGACACAAGCAAGATACAGTGGTCTGTATGGTGAATGAAATAAAATAAAATAAAATCATGAAAAAGAAAATTCTCTTTTCCCTGTGATCCAAGCATGGTGTTGATCAGTGGGGGGGAATAAACATCAAAATAAAAAACAAAAATCAAAACAATAAAACAAATGAATAAACAAACAAAACCCACTACAGTCAATTTCTTAATTAATTTGGTCTTTACAAATTCTGTACATCAACTGCCCCTCTTTTCAGGATTGTATCTTTATATTGAAGGACATCAAAAATCACTGTCAGCAAGAAGGTATACAGTATATATTATACAGAATGTATGTGGAACAAAAAGGAAATAAAGAGAAGCTCTTATATACAAGTAAGTCAACTTGTCATTATCTTCTGGTCTTTTTTTTTCCAGAGAAATACAGTTCACAGAATGTAGCTATATTCCTATTTGCATGTGTGTTATGTGAGGACTCAACCCAGGGTTTAGCACATGCTAGGTGAGGGCTCTACCACCCAGCCATCCCTCATTCCCTCATGAGTTTTGCTTTTAATAGATAACTGAAGCCAGAAAAATGAGCAATGACAATCTGACGTAAACCCCAAATGCATTTTTTAGAAGTTTCTCTCCATAGCATTTTCTCACAGCATCAGAAAATCCTTAAAATAGTGTTATGTGCAGAAAGAACTAGATGACTTTACAGTTCCCAGATTCTATGACGGTCTGTCACTCCCCACTGGTGGATGGACTAGTTTCAACAAGAAAGATCAAAATTAATAGGGCTTGGGAAAGCAGATGCCTTCTTCAGTTTGTTTCTACTTGGGGAGTGATATGATTTTATTTTCCTTTCTTTCATTTTTTTCCCTTTCACCCCCACCCTTTATTCTACTGAATGCTATCACAGATCAGAAATCTACCTGGAAGATTGTATGAAAGTGAGAAACACTCTTGTCTTAAATATCTAACTACTCACTGGAAGATGCATGCATGCAGAGGATGCCTATATGATATACATACCTGTATACCTCTATTTTTAATCCCATTCATTAACAAGTTTTAAAATAGAAGGCTTCTTTTAAAAGACTGCTTTCTAGAAATGATAATACTTGCATGCAATGAACCTCTTTATAATTGTCAATCTAGTATAATTAGTTAACAGGGTTTGCTGTTGTATAATTTTTCATGCTAATGATTTGATTCAATATGAACCCTAAATTTATGTGCTTGTCAGCCATAAAATAAGTTGGCAGAATTATTAACATTGTTTAGAACAAAAGGTTTACTACAGAATACTTAAATATATTTTAGATTGAAATAAAGTATTAAATGTCACTCCTCTTTGTAACATTAGATAGAGAATCATTAGGTTAGATTTACTTTTTGCTATTGGTTGATGTTTGCTTTTCCTTTTCTGGAAATATGCTGTTGGTCTTTTTCCAAGTGCCAGTCCCCCTTTCAAGTATCTAATGACGAAAAAAAAATCAGAAAAAAGCAAATAATTGGCAAGTAAGACATGTATATAGATTTGACTTGTTCACCCACTTTGGGATCAGAAATTTTATGCTTATAAATAGTTCTTCTAAAGATGGGTTGCCACCAAGAATTAACAAATCTAAGAATCAAAGTGTGACCTCACCAAATATAATTCATGGAACACACATGGTATTTAAATTCCAATTTGCCTCAACACCTTTGTGGAGTCACCAAATGGTCCTTTGATCTTCACCAACCTCACCACTCTCCTGCAAGGATTCCAATACCGAGTGTGATCCTGACAAATTACAAAGGTTTAGAATATGACAAATTACAAAGGTTTAGAATATGCTGAAAGTGGAGTGATACTTTCATAATTCAAACACTAGAGAGCCTCATTTAACTGTACCAGATCATTAAAAACTAGGGCATAAAAACTATTGTGAGAACCTTATTCATTCCAGAATCTGAGCAACTACTTTCACTCAAGATACTCCTGTCAGCTCATCACAAATAAAGAGAACTATTTGTGGAACAGAGATTGACTATGTTTAGAACTGCTTTCAAGAACACAGTGGAGACCTGGAGAAGTGTATCTGCTGAGAACGCGATTCTTTTTTTTTTTTTTCCCCTGAGTTTTTCTAAAATGTTTCAGTATAGCTCAAATTTCAAACTTTTGGCCTGAAGCTTCGATTAAGAAAAATTCTACTGAGCACCATGACAGATCAGGTGCTGCAAAAGGAACTGCGAAGAATATAGAGATAAAAAGCAGGCCTTGGGAAATTTGAGGATAATCAGGAAGAGTATAAGGTACAAATATATAAAATACAGGGCAAGATAGGACAGGATGTTCACATGTCTTTTGCAAAATGCTCACAGAGTACAGACGAGGAAATGAATTCTTAGGGTAATGGGGACTTTCAGGGAAGCTGAAACCAAGACCCTAAACTGATAACACCTTACTGGCCCATTCCCCAAATCTGGGCATTAGTTTAGCTCTATAAATGACAGCTTTCAATGACAACTAACCAAATGATTTCTAACGAAGGTAAATATATGTATGTTTAGACATTTAAAGTCCTTAGCTTGCCACATTTTGGCAAAATAAAATAAAAGCTAATCAATAAATAAAAATTGATTCCACTAAATGATAACTGAACATTTAAGGTCAATTCTGACTTTGAAAAATTTTATGGTTATAAATCAGCGAATTAATTGTACTTTACAAAGGAGTTTCCCTTGCCTTAATTGCTAAGACTAACTAAAATATTTAAAGCTAGAAAACAACGCAATAAAATCTCAAGTAATGGCTCCATCTCCTTTTGCAAACACCACAATATCAGGAGAGCACAGCCCTGCCCCCACAATTTTAAGTCAGAAAGCAAATCAACATGGGCTTTTAGTGTTCCCTAAACCCCAACAAAGTCAGGACACATCAATTTAATAGAAGAAGGAAATCCCTAAGGCAGCGTAACTCCTTTGAATTCTTTTTGGCTCCTTTCATCAAAGATCAAATCTAGAGAGAATATGAAAACAGCTTCAGTTGACCATCAACATGGTTACAGCAGCAAAGGAAACAAGAATATAACTTCAATAGCCAGGATCCATATCCTGTGGGCATTTCCGATCAAAGAGCTCCACCTTAACTGAAACCAAAATGCACAGAAAGCCATGGGAAAACCCAGAAAGATTAATGTAATTATTTCCATGTGATCGATATAACTGGTTATATAACTTACTATCTTCTCTAATAAGCAGTAGCAACTTGGCATCTTCCTTGGCATCTTCCTATGCCACCACCCTGCACTGTAAATACACACACACTGGTATTCCACCAATGTGTGTCTTGCCTTCAATAGGGCAGAATTAGTGCTTTATGCATCCTTACACTCCTAGCTCTTGACATAGGTCCACCATCAAAAAGCTGAATGAATGAAGTGACAGAGATCAGAAAATATAATTACTGGGATGAGAATATCCTAGACATCATATTTGGACTTGTATTTTTTAGTTTAATTCTGAGTATCCCATGTAAAAGAAATAATTACCTCCACTGTACAGATAAGATTTAAGCTCACAGATGTTGAGTAATTTGCCCAAGATCACACGGCCAGTAGTTTACAAGGTCAATATTCAAGTTTTGTCTGATTCTCAAGCCTATTCACATAAATAATGCAGGCACATGAGAAACACACTACTTATTCTTTTTTTTTTTACATAAAACTATAACCAGCTAAAGGTATAAGCACATATCAGGTTGTAAATTTAGTTCACGTAACATAATGTATCACAAAAACAAAGTTATGCTTATAATCAGCGCCTGCTGGCCTCTAAATAGATGATTTTTTTGTTTGTAAGGTATATAAATGGTAACAACTGAGTTTCCTCCCAACAGGATACCACAAAAAAAGAAGAGACCATATTTCCAGGATCCAAATATGCTTTCCTCATGTGTTTGGCTCATAGTTGCTCTATAAAATGTATTTAAAAAATAAAAGCAATTAAAAATAAATAAATAAATTAAATATATGTTCTTCCTTCTTACTCACTGTAATGCCGTAATCCTGGATAAAAATAAAACAATGTAATTCCTGTTCTAGACTGGAATGAGAACATGAGGAGTCATCTTTTCTAGAATAGTGAAAGCATAATTTTTTCAGTAAAATAAACGTGGATGTGTCTCAACACAAGCAGACCACCCCCATATCAGAAAATCTGAGCATTCACTCCACACTTTTCATTAGCATAAGCTGGAAATAAGGTTACGGCAGAGAAAATACAGGTGAACACAGCACCATAATATGACCACCCTGTGTTTAGTTTCAGTATCTATTATTTAATTTTAAAGATTTCTAAAAGTTTAAATATCCTATATTTCAGAGATGATAAATTTTAGTCTTATGACACAAGTCTGAGAGAGGCAAGTCAAATATAATGTCCCCATGATAGAAGGAATGTCCAAATCACTGAGAAGTCAAAGGCTTCTTGAATACTGCCCTGCAAAAGGCGAAAAGGACAAGTCAGCTGGCCTTTGTCCTGTTTCCTTTCAGCTCTTTGGAGTCTTGCTTCCATATCTGAGTTTGTCATCTGCTTAGTGATGCCTTATAAAAGTACTCTTTTTCAAAGAAGCTCAGCTTCGACTAAAACTGCTTTGTAAATGACTTCTTCCTGGAAATAACACCAACTAATGTGAGATCCTACAATGCCATCTTCAAAATTTGGTACTTGAGGAAAGATGCTATATTAATTTTCCAATTTTATCTCATTGATAGACATGTTAAAAAAAACTCCCAAAATAGTACTGATGCATTCCAAGACATCTTCCAGGAAGTACTGTTGAATGAGGAAAACACTATTCGGCTATCATCAATCTTGAAAAATAAGTGGTTCTGAGGCACTGCCTCTAGAATTACATTTCCTTTGGGGGTTATATAATCTGCAACTCCTTCTAAAGGGCAGAATTCTAAGATGGCCCTCTGAGATTCCTGGTCCCTGAGGTACACATATTTTCTCCAACTTATTTGACAACACTGTTCTAGGAATTACTGGGAAGGGATTTTTCAGATGGAATTATGGTTCCAAATCAGTCAATTTTCCAGCAGGAGATTACCCAGGTGCCCTTAAAGACCTCTAGCTGGTCTCAGAAGAGAACATCAGAGATGCGCCTTACCTACCTAGAAGAAAGCCAAAATTTGGGGGGCCATGTGGCAAGGAACTCTCCATAGAACCTGAAAGTGATCCCTGGCCAATAGCTGGAAGGAAAATAGAGACCTTACTCTCCTACAGCTGCAAGGAAATGAAGTCTGCCAACAACTAGTATGCTTGGAAGAGGACTCTGAACCCAGGAGAGCCACAGGCTGGCTGACACCTTAACTTCTGCCTAGTAAGACCCTGAAAAGAATATCCAGTCGGGCTGTCCCCTAGTCTTCTGACCTACGGAGAATCTGAGATTATAAATTGGTAGTATTTTAAGCTGCTAAATTTAGAATAACTTGTTACACAGCAACAGAGTAACACTTTTTCAATGTGTTCCAGGCCTTTCTGAATCAAATATATAGTCACTGTATTCACTTGTATGTAGTCCCAGTATATACTGTCAATATTATCTATAGACACTACCTGGGGGTCATGTTAAAAATCTTTGCTTCTTGAATACTGATCACAAGTTTAAAGCCAAATTTATGGTGGAATAGAGGGAACAAGGCACAGACATAGGGTTAATAGGTCAATATAAACCTAAGCACAAGTCATTAGACACTTTGGACTGGGGCATGATATGATTAGGAAAGCTTCTCCTAACAGAAGCCACAGGATGGGTAGGAGAGAGGAAATCCACACAAAGGAAAAACAGGTAGTTGACCGGAGGTGATCGATCAGGAGAAGAGGGAAGAGGCTCCCTCTGAGAACTGGGAATGAAAAAGAAATTAGGCATGACACATTTGAAGGAAGATTAGATAAAATTATCTTTTTCCTCATGCTGTTATAAAATGTTCATATCTAACTTAGACAGTGGGGAAATCTTTGCCATTCATTCTTGCAACAAGTGTTTATTGGGTACCACTTATGTGCCGGGCACTACTGCAGGAGAGAAATACGGCAGAGAGCAAGGGAATGCCATGCCTTTAAGGAGATTCCCTTCTGAGGGAAAGCAGAAAATAAGTAAGGAGAAAAATAAGTGTGTGTTACTTGTCTTTGACTCCTCAAAGTCTAACACTATGGAATGAATACACAAAAACAATAATTTATGAGAGATTTGGGTGAAGGATAAAGAGAAGTTGAGCATAATTCTGAACTATTTGTAGAAGAGAGGCTGAAGAAAAGGAAATGCCATTGAAAGAAACAAAACCTGAAAATAAACCAGAAATAAACTACCCTTGCTACTGTGTCCTCATCAATAAAACGAGCATAATAATAACTGCTTTCTAGGGGTGTTAGGAATAAAGAAGATAAATACAACAGTGATTAGAATGGAGCCCAAAACACATAAGAATCAGTATGTAAGCATAAGTAACCACTATAATTAATTGCTCTTTTTTATAATTTAATAGGAACACTATTTATACCACTTCCTCAGGGTATACAATAAATGCAATTTCACAGGCAAACAAAAGAAAACAGGAATCAATTCCAATGATTCATTCACATACATCTACTTAAAATTATGTACATAGATATATATGCACTTTCTAACTTATTAGCCATTCTACACAGATAGTTTATATAAACTGAAATTTGCAAATTCGGGATTTGGTTTTAGTACTGATAGAAACTTGTGCTACAGGTGTCAGTTCCTACAACTTTCTAATGATTCATAAATAATCTAGTCCACTATGATAAACTGGCTCAAAAAATAAGAAGTGAGCCAGGTGTGGTAGTGTACACCTGTGGTCCCAGGAGCTCAGGAGGCTGAGGCAGGAGGATCACAAGTTCAAAGCCAGCCTCAGCAACAGCAAGGCACAGAGCAGCTCAGTGAGACTCTGTCTCTAAATAAATACAAAATAGGGCTGAGGATGTGTCTCAGTGGTTGAGGGCCCCTGAGTTCAATCCCTGGTACTGGAAAAGAGAAAGAAAAGAAAAGAAAAGAAAAGAAAAGAAAAGAAAAGAAAAGAAAAGAAAAGAGAAAGAAAAGAAAAGAAAAGAAAAGAAAAGAAAAGAAAAGAAAAGAAAAGAAATCATGGAAGCACACCATTTCCTGGAAATATCAGTAACAAAGGACATGCTTTAACTTTTGTGACAAAATACTAACTTTTGGCTCAATACCATCTCAGAAGCAATATGACATAAATCTCAGTCTGTGAAATGGAGTCTTAGGCCTAATGGAGTCTGGCCAAGTGATTATCAATTACTGTCATTTTTTTTCTTCATAAAAACAACAGAAGTTATAATGGCTGCCATGATTCAGTAATTAAGTGAAGATATACAATTTACACAAGTGAAAGAAGCATATCTGAATACTAACAGAAGATAAGGTGCAACAAAGAATTTACAACCACAGTTAAAAGTTAAAACTTAGACATTCCCACTTCTAGGCACAGAGCTAGTGTACTTCAGAGCCACTCACAGGGAGGACTACAGAGCATGGCTTTCAGCCTTGTTTGTTTTAATTGTTATTGTTGTTCTTATTTTCTTTGTGTCGGGGGCTAGGGGCATCATGATGCTAAGTCAATCATATTGCCATAATATAAGTACAACCACCAGTAAACCAGCAGTTTGTACCAGTCTCCCTAGAGTGTTTTCCAGACTACATTTTTCCTTTTCACTCAAGATGACTTTGGAAAATTCATACAGAAAGGCAGAAAATATGACCTATAAGGATGAAATCACACCCTGGGAAAATTCGGAATTAGAATCATCAGCTCATAAGTAGTTGATGATCACTACAATGGAGGGTAAGTTATGTTTGTTTCAATGCTTTAGAAATGTTCTCATAAAAACACAGAGTGCATGCTCTTTTTAGTAGGTCACAACTATATCTACTGTTTTCCTTCTATGGTGACAATATTCTGTCTTCCAGAAGTAGAGTCACAGTGATTTTATATATCCACCGCATGAGAATGATGTTCTTCGTGTACTGAGAAGCAATCTACATGACGTACTGTGGCCTGGCCTTCCCATCCTCCCTATTCAGCCCTATTCTTGTTCAAACTTGGATACATACCTGGCTTTAAGAGAATTACATGGTACATACATTTTCAGTTAGAAACAGATGTGATACACGGGATACTAGCAAAATGTTAGCATCTTTCATCACCACATGTGGGACCATATTTTGTTATTTAATTTTGGTGTAGCCACATTGCCCAATTACTCCCATTATACAAAACCAAAACTAAAATTCTGATTGAATTCTAGACTTAAAAAGAAACAAGTTTTAAGAAAAAACAAATTAAGGGTCTTTTTTTTCCCCCTCTTAAACTCTACTTCATAGAAAAGACAGAATTTTTCCTGCAGCATTCAATCCTTTCCAATTAAGAAGTTTTATAGCATCCCATTGTCTGACAGAATTCAATTCAGCAATCACATTTTTCTTGGTTTACTAGTAAGGAGTTAGGTTTTTAAACATTAATTAAAGAGTGTACATTTTGTTTCCATTTACTCGTATCAGAAGATTTTGAGTTATGATGCTCTGAGGCTACATTATGTTTTAATTTCAAAGAGTGACTTCAGGCAGGATGAAAAAGTATATCTACGACTTTTTAAAAGGGCTCCTTTAAAGTTGTCATGACTTTTCTAAAACACATTCAAATTATAATTATGAAAACTTTGAACAAATAAGTTATTTTACCACTCTTTTATATCTCTGGCATATACAAATATAACTTTCTTGATCCACTTGAAATTTAAATTTTTAACAATGTTATTTTTTTATGCCATTGATCAAACTGTATTGTGTTATAGGTGTCCTTTCAAAGCCCTTGCTAGGGCAAACAATGTCACTGACCTTCCAATTTTTTTTTTCCTCCCCTTAAATGTAAGAGTAGAAGAAAACAAGAATGAATTCATGTCTGTGGAATGTGGGTGATGGTTATCTCTATATTTTAATTCCATTGTTTTTCAATTACATTTTTATATAGATATCAGTGCAAGGCACCCATAGGGATTCTGTCAAACAAACTTCTTATCTAACCAAGACAAGGGTATTTTACTGGGGCAAGAGAAGTTTTATAGGGAATTCTTAAATGTCTCATTCCTCATAAAATCCAGATATTAAAATAAGCAAGATAGTAAGACTATGAAATAACTCTTTCCATTCTAATTTTTCCTTAAAATGAGGATAATGAGAAGAAACAGGTATAATTATTATGTCCCACTACATAAATTAAAAATTTCAAATTATAATTCATAATTAAAATCCATACAAAACCTTCTGCATATTCATACATTCATATAACACATGTGTTCTTTCATGCTGGCAAAATTAACTTTCCTCATTGGGCTAATGAGTAATATTTTAACAATTTAGTATTCCAGAATTTATATTCATACATCCTCTAGTAGAAACTGAAAGTTTAATACAATAACCATTATGTTTCAACCTTTTGTGTCTCTCTGAATCAAATAACTACCTTTCTACAGTTATTATTTTCATCTGTTTGTTATTGCTGCTGTCAATACTGACAGGTTGATCTGCCCAAATAATTCCACCACCTTTGACCACAAAATTAATATCATGGAATTGGAAACTGTGATTATTTTCTTAAGAATCATTCAAGTTAATATCAAGAAGTAGAAAAACATTTCCCAGAATTTGGAGGGTTGTATTATTATTCTGTAAACTGGAAAGAAATTGTTCCTTTCTTTTTCTTTCTCTTTTATTTCCCCTCAAATTAAATCCAAGATATCCCATCAGTCCTTGAATACAAAACTGGAGAGATCCTTTGTATTTACAATGATCTAATTCCACCATAATCTGAACACACGGTATAAAGAAACAAGGACAACAGCAAATACTGAAATACAGATTCTGATTTTTTCAGTATGACAACAATTCTCTTCTTTCCTTCTGAAGTGCCAACTGGGAGATAAACAAAGTAGACATCTGAATCACCGCTGTATGATAATTAGATTTTGCCAAAGATGGTTCCAGTTTCCCCCCTGTGCTGCTTTGTTAATATCATCTTTGATGAGACATTTGTCCTTCTGTCTCTTTCAGAATGTCATAGGTACCTGATATTACCAGATTTTATCAGTAAATAAGGCAGGTACTTGTACTTATATACATGGGATTTAAAAGCCAAGATTCCAAGAGAAGTGGCAACAGGAGCAGACCAGTAACACATTACATCATTACTCATCTCATCTTGGTGTACAACTGGCTGGCCTTTGTCCTTTTACCTTGGTGTGTGAATGACAGTCTTTTCTATCATAATGCTGACAGAAAAGAATCATGGGAGACTTGAAGATGCTCCCCTGCCCCCTCCCCAGATGGTAAGAATCCACTAGTGGCAAGGCTACTGGAATTACAGTGATAAGTACCAAGATGCTAAAGTCAACCAAATCTATTAGAGGTTCATCAACTAAAGATAAATCCAACTGCAATCTTTTGGATAAAGAAAATTAGTGGAGAGTTGATATCCTTGAAATATGCTTAATACTTTCATTAAAATATGTACAGAAGAGTTTGGTAATTATGCTGAATTAAAGGTGTTTTAAATTTCAAACCAGTTCTTGCTTGGCTTCTAATATATATATATATATATATATATATTATATATATATAAGAATTTGAAAAAAATACTGAGAAGTAGAAAACATTGGGGAGAACAGAAATTGAATTAATCAGAAAATACTTCAGAGACTATGGATCTACAAAAAAAAAGAAAAAGAAAGAAAAGGTACTGACCTTTGGCAGAAGAGGAGAAGCAAGGATGCCCTTGGTCAGAGACTTGGTAGGCATTAACACTCAGAAGTAGGAATGTTCATGAGGTATGTTTGGCAAGAGTCTAGGACAATAACTAGATGCATGTCCAGGGGTTAGTTGTAGGGGCTGACAAACCGGCAGTAATTTTCAGGTATCTAATATTTGAATATTTAAACATTTTATCAGAAATGGTAAGTTACTAAAAAGTTTCAAATATAACAATTATATTTATTGGATATTAAACACTGTATCTATATATCTTTATCTATAGTGGAGGGGTAGGGGAGTATCTTCAGGCTTCCCAAGGTTCCAATCTGGCATCGTTATCATAGGGAAGACTATCAAGCAGAAGCTAATTATGTATATGTACATATATGTAGAATATATGTAATTATTTAATTTAATCCACAAAAGCAATGATATGGATATGCTGCTACTGGACACTGTCTCTCATAATTATAGGTGAGGAAACTGAGGCTTACACCAGTTAAATAAATGGTCCCAAATCACATGATCAGTTTGGTGGCAGAATCATGATTTAATCTAGGCCTCTCTGAAAAGTAAATGAACAAAACAGCATTGTCAGTGGGATAATAGAACAAAAGTGTTTTTGATGAATAGGAGGTGTAAAATATAAAAACAAGAAAGCCTGTTCAAGATTCCAAGTTCTCTTTGAAGTACAGAATATCACACTTGGCTTCTAGCCTGCACTTAAATATCTGTAGACTGGACTATTAACAGAAGTCTGCTAGTGACAACCTTTTGTCACTTTCTGTGTAAACTTCACATCCTTTCACCCTTTCACCACAATACACCATTAGTCTTTAACCTGTATAAATTCTATCCAGTTTTTTAAAAATAAAACTTACTGTAGGTCACATGGTATCAAGTCCTGAAAATATTCTGTCTGCTTCAATCTACATTTTTATATACTGTATTTTAGAAAAGGTGTATCAACTTAAAATACCATCATGAATTTATACTGTTAGACAGCATACAGGCATGGGTCTTAGAAGAATGTGATTTGAACATGTGAAATTTTATTTTTCTATTTAAAGATATACTTTTAAAAGATGCTATCAATGGAAATGTGTTACAAAAATATTTACATATTTAAATAGATGTTAAGTATTAGTTTTCATAGAGGGCTGTGGCATAGAATCATTTTATTTCATGGAAAACACTGATTTATAAAGAAAATTCTGATTCTGTATAACAAAAATGTATTTCACGTATCTTTCACAAGGTTCTGTCACAGCTCTGAAAAAGTATATTCGATCATTTCATTAACAAAGCTTGAACTCACGCTGGGGCATCTCATGCTGAAGCACTAGATTTAACAATGGGACTGTGAACTCCAGTGTCCATGGCAACAGTAGCTAATTCTTCTTTCCAATCATGGTGGCAATTCTCTCCCATGGCTTGAATCAGTTACAAAACAAAATACTCTCAAAGACCTTTCTGAGCCAATAGCCTTGCAGCTAATCTGCTAATAGGAAATAATCTGCAGCTAATACACACATTCCAGGGCAGCAGCGTGTTTTCTTAATACTTTGTTTCATGGGCCACTTTCCAAAGAAAGCACAGTAAAGAATAGAAAACAGACATTCATTAAAAATAGTATTAAACTACCTGGCCACTACTAATGCCTAAAACTTGCTGCAACTTGCAGAACTCTTAGAGTTTGTTAAAAAGCAAGTGGAGAGGAGGCAATGTAGCAACAGAAAGAACAAAAGCAAATTGCTCATGGCAAGAGGGCGAGAGAAGAGAAGGCATATGTAAAACAACGGATTTTCAGCCGAACTTCAAAGTTCACAAATTTATTTTGCTTCAGTCGTTACTATTTGTACGATCTGTCATCGGATGTACTCCAGCAACAAAAGTCTCAAATGCCTCATAGAGCTTTTTCCCCCCACTGTGGAATAATAGAAATAGTTCAGCATTGAAATTAGTTTTTCACCTCACGGGTCAAAGTTTAACCTCTTGAGTAACTATAATGACTTAAATCATTCTAATTACTGAGAAAAAGCAATCTTCCCCAAAGCCTGATAAAGTTTGATGAATCAGCTCCCAAAGCTCAATACTGCTTTTTGTTCAAGGGAAGACTGGGATGTTTTTGCTTGAGAGGAAAGCCATGAATAATCATAAAGAAAGATGAAATACCTTTTCAACCCACTCAGAGTGGAACTTCCTCCTGCTTGGGGTCGGGATGGCTTGACAGCAACATATCTGATCCCCAGCTCCAGACCCTGAATTCTACCTGGTTCAGAGAGTCTGTGATGACTTAAAGCTTTATGTTGCAACTCTTCATTTGGGTAGAAGTACAGATTTCAATTATTCCCTCTACCTATGCTCCTCTCCCATATTTTATCAGAATAAAACAAAATAAACAGAAATAGAGGAGGAACAAAGTCTTAAAAGTTACAAGAATCACACCACCAAAGGGTATCTATCCATCCCCTTTAAATTCGTTTTATAATTCTGGTTGCTATGACAACATGATGCAACTTTTTATTACCATGGCAATCTGTCACAACTTTCAAAAAACAGTAAGCACTGTTTTATTCTGTTGTTCAATTGCTCCCAAGGAAACATGCTGTTATTTACTTCTGTGATGAAACCTGTACTATCGTTTAATAGATCTTGTGTCAGAAAAAGAAAAGCCAAATCATGGCAGAAATTGGAGGGGAAAATAACGTCTAAATTAGCCATTTATTCAATGGGACCTTTTTTCCTGTTCTTAAAGAATTTGAAATTGGTATGTTTTCCATTTGAAGAATGGAAACTATTTCTTTACACGAGCAGGTGACAGCTTATGCAAAACAGCATTGATTTACCTTTCCAGCTACTAAATATCCTTTGCTGTCACCTGTGCAACTCAACAATCAAAGTTTTTACAAGCCCAGTCTTTTGCAGAATTAAGAGGCTATGAAAAACAAATGGAATGACCCAGAGGGGCAGATCAAACACAAGCAATGGATTGTACTAGGCCAATCATACTGTTCAAACAAAACTCTAGAGTCCAAAATTTTAATTGCATTGAGCATGGTATATCTTCAATGAACAGACATCTTCAAAAGCCATATCTGAAAAGTTCCTCAGTCCCATCACTTTGTAGTGAAGTCCATGATTTGACTCTTCTTCAGAACTCAACTTCCCTTACTGGTTCTCATGCCTCATAAAATAAATTAATAGCTACATCTGTTGGGAAACTAACTGTGACTTGTCAAATCTTGTGTCGCTTCTGAAAATTCATTAGTTCTCATCCTTACAATAATTATGCAATATCAGCAGTTACCTATATTAGGTTGAAAATAAAATTACAACTTAGAAAATCTAAGAAACTACCAACAGGACTCAGGACTCACTGGCAGAACCACAGTTTGAACATGTCTCTGGGCTTCAAACCCTTAAGCTATTTTCATCTATTGGGCTGTCTTTTGAAATAAGAGCATTTTCCAGTTCCTATATTATGACAAAAAGTGATAAATGCAACAAGCAATTATTAAATGTGAAAAACATAGCCTACCTTTGGATAATCTTTCTTTCCTTGGCAAACAGGTAATAATTTTTCTACATCTTTATCAATACCGAAAGACAGAAAAATTAATCACTGTAGGCAGAAAGAAAGTAGTTTTTTTTAAATATTTTTTTTAGTAGTAGTTGAACATTTTAATGTATTTTCATTCGCATATACACCTACTATTCCATGTTTTGCTGCTTAAAGTTTTGGTGTTAAAGATACTATTTTTAATCTCAAAAATAAAAATATATTTTGACACAAGTAATGTTTACCCATGTCCAAAGCAAGAGAAAAATACTCGTAATACAATACTAGGAAAAAAAGATAAAATATATAGGCATCAAATATTAGTTTCCCTTTGCTCATGGCAGTATTCAAATGCAACACAGTTCTGTAATTCAGTTCTCATAGTGATCACAGAAAACACCCATTCTGTCCATTCACTATTCATATTTGGGAGACCCCAGTGTCCCCAAGTTCTAACTTTTACCAGCAAGACAGGCAATTCAACAGAAATTAGATAAAGTGATTGAAGGGGAGGAGATGGTTCCACCAGTTCTGTTCAGGGAATAACTGTGGCATGAGCTACTCTTCTCCTAGTTCATGTTGTTCAGTTTCAAAGAAGAGTAGCTCATCAGCTGGCTCGATTATTGACATTACATATGACACAAAAATATCAGAGATTAAAATGGTGCTACATCAATAAGCCTTTGTAAAATAACATCAAGTTTATGCTTCGGTTTCAGTTGTGGGCATATATCAATAAGGAATATTCTTGTAAAATTTTATTTAAATGCAAACAAAATCAATGTTAGATACTGAGAGTCTACAGGCACCAAAAGCACTGAAAGAAACATTCTCAAAGTTGTTAAGGAACTGTGAGCCTGAATGAGCTCCAATCCACATACAAAATTCTTTGGAAATGTGGACTCTCTTAAGAGATGGATCCTGCCAACAGGGAACTTAGAACCTAGAAAGTGAAATGTTAATATAATTTTACAATTAAGGGCTGGGGATGTGGCTCAAGTGGTAGCGCGCTCGCCTGGCATGCGTGCGGCCCGGGTTCAATCCTCAGCACCACATACCAACAAAGATGTTGTGTCCGCCGAGAACTAAAAAATAAATATAAAAAAAAATTAATATCAGTCTTCTCAGAGAACTATGAGAAACGAATGGACTTAGGAGTTTAGATGAGCCAGGCATGGTGGTGTAATCCCAGCAGCTCAGGAGGCTGAGACAGGAAAACTGCAAGTTTGAGGCCAATCTCAGCAACTTAGGAGGCCCTATAGAAATTAGTGAATAAATTAAAAAAAGGCTGGAGATGTGGCTTAGTGGCTAAGCATCCACCCCCACCCCCACAAAAAAGACAAATTTTAGGTGAGAAAGGAGAGAAGACTTCATCAAGAATAAAAATTTACTGTTGCTACGTCTTTTAACTAGTTTAATGATCTTGATCTGAAAAGAATTTTGTAAAAGCATTAGAAGGACAGACTTATATTATTTATTAGTAATATCGATTACAAAACTCTATAAAATTGATGATGTTTTTATTCATTGTATTTCCAGTGTCTGCCCTGAACAATGTCAGAAAGAATTGAGTGTGTTTGTTAAATATTCAAAAGTAGAATTAAGAATTTGTGACTTCAAATTAAGAATTTGTGACTTCCATCCCCTTAGCCTAAACTGTACTAAGATATTTTGAAACCAATGTTTAAGGATAGGATATTATGAAAACCAGGAAGTAAATGTGCACTACCTGATGCTTCTTTGCTCTTTGGAAAGATGAAATTATTGTCTGAGTAGAAAAATTATTCTAAAATTTAGTTGGGCATGGTGGCATACACCTGTAATCCCAGCAACTCAGGAGGCTGAAGCAGGAGGATTACAATGGGAGACCCTAAACAATTTAGTAAGGCCCCGTCTCAAAATCAAAACTATGAAGGCCTGGGGATGTAGCTCAGTGGTAAAGTGCCCTTGGATTAAATTCCCAGTGTTCCCTGAACCCCGCCCCCCCCCCAAAAAAATTCAGATATATATTGGTCCTCTAATAAGGATAACTCAGAAGTTCAAAATCAAGGAGAATAAATTCCTCTTTCAAAAGTAAATTAGTGTCAGAGAGAAAATATCAAATGGATGAAAGAAGACCACACAATGAAGACCATGCCCTTTATTAAGAATAAAATTGACCATGTCTATCAGACACTAATATCTCTTTCTTTCTAATTTTGAAGACCTGAACACCTTAGAGACACCAAAAAAGAAAAGCATACAAGAAGAGTAGGAAAAGTCAGTTAATAATACCAGGAATGGAGAAATATTTAGGAAGGGAATTAGAAAACTATCAGAGACAAAAGAACTTGAAAAAAAAACAAGGATGACTTAACAGGTGTAACCTAGGACAACAGACACCACTGACTTTAAAAAAAAATTTTAGTTGTAGATGGACACAATATCTTTATTTTATTTATTTTTATGTGGTGCTAAGGATCGAACCCAGTGCTTCACAGGTGCGAGGCAAGCACTCTGCCACTGAGCCACATACTAAGTTTCAGTAAAGTCACAAGAGAAATTACAGCTGATTCACTGACTTCAAGTCAGCATATATTTACTGAATGGTTTAGGAACATTTCCAATGGAACAAAGCTAAACAAGAAGATTTTCATGTTTGTAGCTTGAACCTTGGAGAATAGTTTCAGATTTTGGAAAATTTACTTATAATGAAAACAATAAGCCAGAAACACATGATATAATTAAGTAATCCTGAGCCACTGAGATTACAGGCGTGTGCCACTATGCCCAGCTTGTAAAGTGCTGCTCTAACAATATGTATGTACCATTGATAAATCCATATGCTGTGCTTTTTTAGAGAAAAAATTTTTTGGTCATTTTTGTATGGTCAGTACCTTTCTTTTATGTTAATACCCACTTCATCCTTCCTTGCTTTTTCATTCTTATGAACATTCTTCTATCGGGAAGACACTAGCTAGCTTCATCTGTGAAGAGCAAATTTTTCGATTTGGGATTTTCAAATTGGGCTTTTTTTTTTTTTTAAAGATCAGGTTTTACTTCTAAACAACATAAAACACATCATACTCCCAAGGAAAAAAGTAGCAGCCTAGTCAGAAGCAGAAGTTGGGACACAGCTTTCTGAATTAATGAAGTCTAACTCTGGGTACTTTCAACCATTTCCTAAAGGCAGAAGAAATGATACCATGGCATTTCTGGAAGCTTAAAGAACATGATGAACAAAGATGAAGAGAAATTATTCAATTTGTTTTTGCTGTATCTGAGCAATGTAACTGCTTAGATGGTATGAAGCCATTTTCACATAATTGTAAGGAATGTGGCACACGGGATGTAATGTGAAGCTAATTGTGATACTGGGCTATGAGACAACACCTGAGTAAACGCTGGACTTACATTACCTAAAGAGTTCAATGTTGTTCTTTTATCATTGCAAATAGCCAGGGCAGAGTTTTGTCTAATTAGACTCCAACTTCATGGCTACAAAAAACACTAACTGGATGCTTGGCATGGTTTGATCCATCCTCACTGAATTCTGTAAAATCTTCATGCTGAACAACAGTAATTTTAAACAATTTGTAGAGACACAGAAAGAGTATTTTTAGATAACATTACAGCCAGTTTATCACTTGATACTT
This sequence comes from Urocitellus parryii, assembly GCF_045843805.1. Classification (NCBI taxonomy): domain Eukaryota; kingdom Metazoa; phylum Chordata; class Mammalia; order Rodentia; family Sciuridae; genus Urocitellus; species Urocitellus parryii. The sequence goes on along the minus strand of NC_135537.1, from coordinate 23,665,970 downwards.
AGGAAACATGGAAAAGGTTATCAGTCATTCATCTGAGTTGAAAATGACCACATGAGAACTTATGTCCAATATAGTCCAATATATATAGTCCAATCCTGGAATATATTCTTGACAATAGTAAGGAACCCCAAATGTGAAGCAGATGAGCCACACAAACTCCATCTGTGTGTAGATCGTGTTACAGGGTAACTTCTTTCACTTATCTTTTTGTAGGCTAGAGATGGAGGAGCTAATGGGCCCTCATGACTAGCAACTCCTAACCATATAGCTCTCTCTTCTCCTAGTGTCAGTAGTGGCTGCCACTCTATTTTGGTCCTCATCGAAGTTATCGGACTACTCTTCAGATATTCTGGATCCCAAATCACAGTTTCCTTTTTCGTTTTTCCTCTTTGTACATGCTTCTTCAGTTTACTTATGTATTTGTTTATTTACTCATTCACTAGACACACAGCTGCCTGGCACTGGGCCCAATGCCAGGTACTCTAAGATGGTAGAGAACCTGAAGGGAAAAGACATGATTGTGACCTGGAGATGTACAGCAGCTGGAAGGGAGAAAAGCAGGCAAATAAAAAAAATGGCATAATATTACTGCCAGGACCTATACAACTACAAACTATAGTGGGAGCTTTGAACCCTGAGAAACCTCATTTATGCCCAATTTCCAACTAATAGCTACAAACTCATAATTTCCAAGTATTGATAACTACTCCTGGAGCCTTATTTTCACCTGCTTATAATATTAAAGCCTGGATCTCAGACACATGAAATTCAAAATGGTCCATTAAAGCAACATTATCACCCATCACCAATTGATGTGTCAATTCCCACCAAAAACAAAGACACCTCTCAGTGTAAATGGTACAACTTTTCATGCTGTCAGCCAGAGCCTAACAGGAAGCTACTTTCCCATTTTGCTCATATATGGTATCTGATCTTCACCAGCTTTGGTAACTTTCGTAACTTAAATCTCCTAAATTTCTCTTGAACTCCAGCTCTACCCCTTCTCTAACTCTATTCCACTGTCCTAATTCAGGTCTTGTGACTGACTGGTCTCCTCATTTCTGGACACTAATCCATCTTCCTTCCTACCAGCAGAATAAGCCTTCTAAAATGCATAACAGAGCTTGTCCTTCCCTGCTGGAAAATTTCCAAGATTCACTGTCAATCAAAGGTGAGTAAGACTACCATCATGGAATCACAGAGGCATCACATGCTTAAGTATGCAGAAACACACCATCCATATGGTTTGAAAGCGAGGTATAAATGGAATCACGTGGAATGATAAAGTCACCCCTTATGATTGAGCCAATACAGGTATAAGGTCAATGGGCCATCAGCTAAGTCATGGTGCTCTCCTCTGAGTTGGTTTTCTTATGCACAGGGAGAAAAAACAGGGAAAGCCAACAAAGAATAGAATCCACCCACTTAAAATAGATAATAAAAACCTCAGAGGCTGAGGCACTAATAAGCTTTAACTTCAAAAACTAAAATAATGAAAGGCTAATTACCTCCAATTATCAACTCCCTTCCTCTTATCTCTTTGATGCAGGACGCAGGCAAATGCAAGGTACATGAAAAGAAAATCTACCAGCGGAAATGAGGCCATTAACAAGGCTGTAGGTGTCAAAGGATGGGGAGGCCAGCATCACCATTACATGGTATCCACACAAACCCCAGAATCTAGAGGTGAAATGACATTTCCAGGTTCAATTCACACTGTTTTAGACCACAGTAGGTGCTCAACAAATATGTGCTGTGTGAACTGCATGTGCCAAATGCCTAACTAGGGCCACTCAGGAAGCAGCAAAGAATGTCAAAAACAGGGATCCATTCATCTGCTTGCAACGTGTACATACAAATGTATACATATATACACATTTCTAAAAGGGCATATCATTTATTTAACATGCTAAAAAGAGGAATATTCATTACTAGTCACAAAGAAGATGTTTTGATTATTTATTTTCATAATAAATCTTCAATATAAATACCCAGAAAGAATCTGACTTTATTGCTATACGAAAAGATAATAAAGTCTACTTGGTGGCATTTCTCTCTCTGAATGTGAATTATTTTAAGAATGATACTTGAAGATGCCAAACAAATATAGGTAAACTGCTAGACAAGAGTGATCATCATTAGCTGTTAAAAATTGTTGCCAAATAAAGCAAAAACCTACCAGATGAAAAGAAAAATATTAACACTAATCATTGATTTGGATAAGATTCTCTTGATTTATTTTCTATGTTAAAAAAAGCACCTTTCAAGAACAAATTTAAATATCCTAAAAGAGAGCAAAATATAAGGTATCATTAAAGCATAAGCCTTCAAACTAAAATATGAGAGAAATTTCAGTTTTTTTAAAAAATTAGATGGCTAGAAATATTTCCTGAGGTTCCTTGAGTTCTAAAAATAAAGTATAATTAATGTTGACAAAAGTTTAAAATAACTTCAAAAACAAGTATTCAATTATTAATAAAGATGCAAATCTATATGCAATATGCATTTATCATCACTTTGATGGATCCTGGAGTCATTTCTGGGTTGAAAGAAAACTATGAACATTGCCGCCGTAAAGTAGTAAAGCTATAATTTGTACCACCAACCTAATACAGCTTTAAAACCCATATTTCCCCCCTTATTTGGTATCACTGTGACTGTGGATAATTATGAGCCCTTATTACTGCAGACAACAACTTACACACTTTTCCATGGGATGTGTAGAATCCCCATGTGCGCTTCATTAGACTGTTCAATTCACATCTCCACATTTCCCACCTAATTGACTCAGGGTCCTGATCATTAACTTGGAAAGAATGGTACCCTTGTCTTATTTTCGTCATTCCCCAAATCCCCTCACTGCCTGCTGCTGTCCGATTCCTGTGGATACAGCACCACTACGACACTTCAACTTCAGAACCACACGACATCTTACCCAGACTATTTAAAATGTATGCATAGAGTTTGCTTTTATCCTGTCTTGAAGGAAGGGTTACAGGTCCAGACAGCCAAGGACAATGGGAACAGGCAAGAGTCCTAAGCCTTGAGCCTCTGGGGGTCTACTGTAAAAACCACTGTCTACATTTTTTTTTTTTTGAAAATCAACTATAAAATGATAAAGAGATGGAACAAGGACAGAAGCTACGATATGATTCTAACTGACTAAAAGATAAAAGTCCAAATGATGTCAGAGTATTCTACAAGTCTCCACAACTAAAAATTAACTATTTTTTTTAAGATCATATTTTGTTCTCATGCACACAACTGAACATCCAACTGAGAACTGGCCCTTTTCTCTACCTTTAAACACATTTTTGTTTTGTTTCATTTTATAAAAAGTGGTAGGCCAGGCAGGTTCAATCAATTTTTTGAGGGCAATGCTTTTCTTAGTGTAGGTCAGGCCATCTGAGTGAGTTATACTGATAGCATTCAGTTGCTTTCCATGACATTATCATCAGTTAGGCCCATTTATTCTGAAATCAGGATTGATGCTGTTGAAAATACATGACTCCCTACAACAGGAACTCATTCAAATTAAATCTGGAATAATATAAAGCTAAAATGACGAAAAATGTAAACTTTTATTCAGGTGTAAGGAAATCCCTCATGGTTAAGACCACCACAGGATAATGTTTTATTTTAATCCATAACAGTCATGTGGGGAGTTGAGGCTGGCATTTTTATGAGGCTCAGGATATAAATCTTCATATACATGCAGAGAGCCACCTCATCTGTCATTCTGGCAAAACTATGTCTGACCACACCAAACAAACACTCTTAGATAAATAAGAGTGAAATAGGAAACAGTCCTTTTCAGGGCATCTGTAGAATGCTCTGAATGCTACTGTCATTATCAATTAGCATTTATGGATGTTTTAAAGGACAGAATTATACAAAATTAACCAATATACAAAAAGACAAAGAAGTGTCTTATGAAATATAAAGCTGTCCACGCCATGTCTGAAATATAACCAGAACCATGTTTAAGTATGGTTGGTGTTAACATGGTTTTACTTAGAGTGTAGACAGGACAGTAAATTATCACACATTCCAGTAACACGACTTGGCTCACTTTGAAATCATGGTAATACTTTTAATATGCAAGAATTCTTACCTGAGGCTAGTCATAAGGGACAGGAAAATCCATGTGTGCTGAAATTGTTTTAATGTGTGAGACAGCCACACACTTGGCCATTTTTCTAAAATGTCAATTGCCTGTGACACCTTCATAGTGTATCTTCTATAATAGGTTTTATGTGTGACTATGTTATTTAGTGGTCTGCAATTATAAAGCCTTTTGGCCTATCTGTTCCTACCTACACATATAACATTCATCTAAAACTTTCTCCTAATCTTTTTAATTTTCACAAGTAACAAATTTAAGTTACTTGTGAAACCATCCATAATCTGCCTGATGTCTTGAGTCATAATCCTTGCAAAGTGATCTTATAAAGCATTTGGCAAAAACTCATGAACTTTTGTTTACCAAAGTCAGGTTTTAAGCCTTCTGGAGGCAATTTGAAAGATTTTGAAAACGTAGGAGTTATAGATTGAATGCTTGTTTAGACTTAAATGCTTCCCGATTAAAAATAAAAAAATGTGTGTTTACTGTTTGGAAATGCTTTCCTCCAAAATTTGTATTTAATTTGAAAGTTGTATATAAGTGGGATGGTGAAAAGTTTCAAAACTATAATGCCTCTGAAAAATCTGTCAACATTAATCTGCAACTAAAAAATGTATTTTAAGAAGTAAAACATTTAATTAACCATGATTCCTTTAGGAATCAAATATTCAGTTTATTTTATTTTATTTTCAGTGAAGGCAGTTTGCTTTGTTAATTAAATTACAAATATTTATATAATGCCATTCACAGTTTTCTAAAAATTATTTGTCAAATTATTCAAAAGAAATACAAAGGGAGGAATACTATAAATGTTAATGGCCTACATGATCCAGGGTAAGATCCTGAAAGATTTTTTTCCCCAAAGAAACACACTTTAATTCTAATTTACAAACTTACAGGGGAAAAACACGTGGAAAGAAGATGTAGAGGGGGGGAAAAAAGGAAAGTGACTTTTTATATACTGATTATAAAAGGCCTGGCAAATTAAGTCCTGAGATGAATATAGTTGAATAATTCATTGTCACATATAATTTATAATTGAGAATTATTTCTAAAACTGATTTTATGAATCAAACTCATCATTTTTCTCTTCTGTGCAAAGTAGAAATCAAATAGTCTTGATGAAACTCATCTCATACAGCATTAAATTATAAAGACATGTTTATGGAACTGTCTTATTGTTACTAACATATTGTCCAGTTGGCTACATAAAAACCACTGAGATGTTCAAATAACTCTTATTTAATTGGAGGAAATTTAAATATTAGTTTAGATACCTAAATATCATTATCTAAATTCAAAGTAAATGAGACTGTATCTTTAAATGTATTTGGTAGCAATAATCAACTCTTCAAAGAACATTTGATAATTAAGGCTACTGCTTTTCTTCAAATATCTACTGTTCATTCAGCCAGGTAGTTTCATTTATACTTGAAAACTAGGGAAGGAGACACATTTGCAAAATGTTTACAACCAACATCTGTCCTGTTTTATAATCTCCTAAGTGTCTTCCTGAGTTTGCAAAGGACAAAAAGGAAATGATATTTGGTGATTTTCTGAGTTCAATCTCTGCTCTAATAAATGTAAAGTGTGAGGAGAGGGCAGGCAGATCAAAACTGAAGTCTAAAGCATTTTCAGTCCCCCCCCCCAAAAAAAAAATACAGAAGAAAAAAAAATATAATGTGGCTTTAAAAAAAGATGTTTCCTTTATCTCTCTTATAGTAAGTAGCAAAAACTTGAGCTGAAAACCCATAGAAGCTGTACTCATTCCTATTCACAAAGAACTGTTCTACTGTCTGTCTGCAAATAAATCTCCTCAGTAAATAGCTCCAAGGTTGAGCTAAAGAATATTGTATGGATCAAAGAATCCATGTCTTCCCCTGTAAAGTGAACAGGCCGCAAGCTCACTTGTTTGTCTAAAACAATTAGAGCTCGTATGAAAAGGAGGAGGCTGGGACAAATAAGTTACAGCTGATTTTAGTCTGCAAAATATTGAAGGGGGGTTTCAAATTAATAACTGTCCAGGGCCCCAAAACAGCCTAATCTTTGTCAATTGGTGCCAAATTATGCAAGGTGCTGCCAATTCTGGTTGTCTAACAAATCAAGACCAGTGTATGTTACTCCCTGGCTGAAGCCTGATTGATTCTGGTCATTATATGGGCTGATCTCATTTTCACACATGGAATCAATATGTGAGCCAGATGTTCATTTACCAAGAAGCAAAGAGACGACTCATCTACGCGCAACTTTATCCTGGACCACAGAGCCCCAAAGACCCACAGACTCTCCTCACCCATACAAAGCTTCACACAGTACAAAATCTATAAAACATTCTGCTAATATTACTGTCAGCTGTATGACTTTTACAGTACTTATATAAAGTTGACAGATAATACATGCCAGTCCTAATTTGAGATAGACCTTTTCTTTTGGGACCTCAACCATTGAACAAGCAAACAGATTGAGAAGTAACATTTATTACAACACATAAATCATTTTCTTACAACTACTCTAGGTCTGGCCCGAGGGTAAAGCTTCTGCATAGGCCGTGAATCCTAATGCCCTGCTTATGACTCTAAACCATATTCTCATTCACCAGGGGTGTGCCTAGAAGAACTTACCTAGTTTTTCAAAAACAAGTTCTATATCATGATAATTTTTGTACTTTCTTCTTTGAAAACAAGTGCTAATAATTTCCCTGTTGACATAAAGAAGAAAAATGTCACCTTCTCTTGAATAGCAATGTCCTTTAAGTCCTTAGCATATTTATTTAAATTAAACAGATATGCTTAGCATTTAATTTCGTGAAGAAATTACTGCACAGTTCAAAATGAGAACTGAGCCTGAATTTACTGCAAGGATATACAAAGAATTTTTCATTTTGTCTTCAAAATGAGAAGTATCAAATATCATAAACATAATGGAATCAATATAGATGGCATGGTCGTTTTTTAGGGATTAAACATGGTAGAATATAAAAATCATCTCATTAGAGCTTTAAAAAACCCTCCATTCTTTTTAGAGATGACATAAAAACTCTCCATATCTCCTATAACATATTGACTTAGTAATACCTTCAGCTGATGAATCTACTGTGCACTTCATGCTATTGTAAATTTCTCTAATGATTTTCCTATAATGCTGCTCTAAAGATGCATGGGTTACCTAACATGGTAAGTTCATGTTTTGTATCCATTTGTTTTCCTCAAACCTCTTGGCCTCAGTGGAGTTTTCTAATTGCATTTATTCCTGTTCAGTCCGGTTTGAGGATAATCCAAAGGATGTCTGTTTTTCATCAGGTAACAACCATTAAATTTGGCTGCATTTCCTTCTAAATCTTGTTGAATGGCATAAGAAACAGAAGCTAGAAAACCTTTTCTTGTAACTCTGCTGTGGTTTCTGAACCTAGACCTTTCTAGAATTTTCTCACTACTGAAGAACTCTTGAGGCCAGATCCATTTGGAGATGAGTCTAAACACTCTCCAACCCCTGACCTGTTCTTGGGGGTATATGACTCTCATGCACTTTCAGCACATCATGCAAAGACTGAACACTGGTCATTTCTAACAAGTTTTAAAATATGAGCATCTGATTGTACAGAATTCGCGGCTTCTTCTGAATTAAGCAAAAATATTTAGCCAACCAAATATTCTCCCACATGCCTTAAAATTTCTCCCAATGACTTTGTACACTGTTAATATGTAAAAACTAGTAATTACTGTTGCACAGCCTACGTTTTTTCTGAATGACAACATTCTAGAAGTAGTGATAAGTGATTCTACAAAGTATTTTCCCTTAAGGCAAACTCATTTTTTCATGGGTTTAAAGAGGCAGAGGAGTTCTTCACAGAACATGCCCTTTTTCCCAAAGGAGACTTATGACAAACCAACAAGTGAAAAAAAATCACAAGAGGCTTTCATTTATTTATTATCATTTCTGGAGTACCTGTTAGGTTGCAGCTATGAAATTCAGGGCCAAGTCACAGAGTCAGGTAAGATATCAGTACTTGTCATGAAGGATGTTGCTGTCTAGTATGGGGAAGGACTCCATAAATACGGCAGGGTCTTACAGCGTATGTGGCACATTGCTAGTGAAATGAAATGTGTTAGTTTAGACCAGACATTAAACCTAAACAACCCAAATCAATTTTTGTTAATATTTTCTATTTTTTATCATCTTTGATGCAGGAAATGGTTCCTTCAAGGATAATTGAATTTCTGGTCATTTTGTAGATAAACAGAAAATATAACTCAAACAGAATTTTCACTAGGGAAGTCTGAAAGTTGATCTGTTGCAAGAAATGAGTTACAGAAAATAAATAAGGAACTAGAAGTGTTTTTGTCTCTAGTAAGGCAGGCTCAACCTGAGGGATTCTTCATTCTTCGCATTCTTTGTTACTCAATATCTAGTGCCTCATGGAGGCTTGGGAATTCTTCCATCTGTGTCACATCCTTTTCAGTTTATCTGAAGCTGTGGCCCTACTCTATTGCCCTGCCTGTTTCTCTCTGTCCTAGTCATACTTGTTTCAGTTTCCCAGGGGTCTTGTCCTACCCAATCCTGCTACCCTGGCTGACACTGCTACAGGATTAATTGCATGAAGTATTTCTCTCATCTGAAAATATCAATGAATATACCCTAACAAGTAAAATTCAATTAGCCTGATATGCAAACTTTCCACCTTTCTTTCTTCAATCCTATTACCTCGAGGGACAGATCTCCTAGATCTCAACTAGACCATGAACTCTCCCCTCCAGCATCCACCCTATTCCCAGTGCAGCCCACTTCTCATAGTCTTGCCCATCTTTCAAAGCTCAATTTAGTCATGTGTCCTCTTATATACCCCAAATAATGGTAAAGCAACCTAAGTGTGCCATACCTTTTACTTCTCTTCTTTAAAGACACATTGTCATTTTATATATATAAATAAAAAATAATCCCAATAGAATTTTCACTAGGGAAGTTTGAAAGAAATTAATCTATTAAAAGAAGTGAGTTATATAAAATAAACAGGGAACTTGCTTATGGCTCCTGATAAACACGAAGAACCACAAACATATACTGTAAGTGGCTTGTTATCCTTTTGATGCCTTTTCTGTGGCCAAAAAGGAACCTTTTAAGAGTTCCTAAAGCTGTATAGTTGCAGACACTGAATTGATTGATCACTCATGTCAGAACTCAGGCCATCCTATGTAATTCAGGCTCTACTCCAAAAGCTCTTAATCTGTTTTTCCTAAGTTATAAATTTTAAGCTAGCTATTAATACAATTCAGTTCTCTAGGACTTTGTCTCTTAGACCCCAGAAGAATGTTAAACTTCTAACAATGACCCTGTTCCTCACCTGTCAATTTCTTATTGAAAGAGATTTTCATTAAGATTGAAAATCTTTTGCATTGAGTCATGCTTTGGTTTGACCTTGTCTTTTCCCAATGCATTTCAATCTTGAAAATAAGCCCCTTCTTTTTACCTTCTTATGCAGCTCAACAAGTCAATTTGGAATTCAACACAGATGTCACGTTGCTTTATTTATCAATATTAGATAATTCCTCTTGCCATATTGAAGCTTTTTGAAGGAAGATATCTATGCTTTATCTCCATTCTGAATGCCAAGGTTATCAGAATTAGTTCCAGACACAGATGTTAAAAAGCCTCTTTCAATTGAAGAAATAAATGTAAAGGATTTTCAGGATATACTTTAGCAATATTCCATCACTAATTAATGTACTTGTCTCAAGGACAAGATATTAGTGTTATAGCAGTTTGCTTTATATTTTTCTTATTTAGAGTTGCCTTTCCTCAAAAACAGTTTGGTCTTCCTTTTAGGGTGCTTCTGCGCAAAAGTATACATATCAAGAGTTATAAAAGTAAATCTCCTCCCAAATCTGAACTTATTGTCTTTTGGTAGAGGAAAAGAGCCACAGACAGGTTCTAGGAAAAACAAAGACTTCTGTGTCTTTCAATGTGGATTGTTTGCAAGAGGAAAATTTAGCAGACGTCTGTAAATTTTCTACTTTACTGAAATGCTCTTCTATCAAATTTTGTTCAAAATAAATATATGTTGCTACTTGGAAATCTTTTTCTAAGGAGACAACCTAACTCAAATGGTATGCATGGATTTAATTGGCCTTTTTTGGCAGTACTTTTTCAATTTTGCATTGGTCCATGCAAAAATGACTAACTGTCCTGGCTGGGTGTGCACCTCATTCATTTTCATCCCAGCAGTGGACATTTTCTGTGCCCAAACCTTCAACCATTTCCTATCTTTCCTTTCTATTCTCCAATCTAAAATTGACCCCTGGTTGCCGCTGTATGTGCCACAAGAAGTTATGAATTTTGAAAGGGAGATTTTTGATCTAATATCCCCACAACAGAAGTGAGACCCAAATGGGACTTGACAAAGACTTAACATATTCTAGATTTGTGTTTGCAAGACAGAAGTGAAAAAACAGGGGTTTTAAAGGGTATCTTTTGTACTTCTGAAGATACCTTGCTATGATCAATTCAACCATAACAAATCTAATTTCCAGAGTTTATCTAAAACCACACCTAGTAGTTAGATTTCAAATGTTAAAAGATATCTGACATATCCAAAGGATGGATAAGACAGACTTTTATATATAACTATTCTTAATTGAGTAAAAGTGCACTTAAAATTTAAGAATGTTTTACCACATACAAATTGTATCTACATAGCTAAATATCAACAGCATAGCTAACATAAAACTAAAGTTCAGTCCTCCAAAAAACTATGCCATCAAGCCACTGCTGCCATTCCTAAATAATGAAAAGTTACCTTCATTCTGAAATAGTGGCGAGATTTGTGGCCCTCACTAAGGGTGTGTAAGAATTTCCATTTAAAATTTTCTATTTTCAGGGGTTTATAAAAGCTATAAAAATTCTCTCCAAACTGAAACTTGGCAAACAAGAACTCAGCATGAGGACATTTTTTTAAAGCCTAAATTTAAAAACAGTATGTTCATGTAATTTTTTAAGCAATAAAAGGACCAAAAATGAGAGATTTTTTGAGGTTTTAGTTGCCTTTTTTAAAAACCTGCATTCCTCAGGAACTAGTTTGTTTTTAAAAATGAAAACTGGCAGACTATAAATCCAAATTTTGGTCATATTTTTTCATGAATGATATAAATTAACATAATTTAAAATGGACCTTACCATGAAGGAAGTAATATTCATTGTTCTCTGAAGACTATAACCAGAAATAACTTAACCTGCCTTCCAATATGGATGTATGTGAAAAAAATTAAAAAATTATGCATCACTTCTTTTTCTCTGAGCTAAAAAGCCATATTTGGGAGTGAAAAAGTTCAATGAATCACTCTATCATATTTTTTTGCCAGAGAATACTATATTTTCTACCTCTGCTTCTACCAAAAACTCCTAAAACTCTCATAAGTATTTTATTTATTTGACATTATCTTATCATATCCTTAAATTTTGATGTGCAGAAAAGTAAGGTAAAGTATACTGTATGTATACTTGCCTCCAAAAACATCTCTTAAATATATATCATAAGATTGATCTAATATTGCAGCAAAATATTTCCATGAGAATTTTATTGTTTTTCCTCCAAAATTATGTAACTTCTCTGATTCAAATACAGTTATGTGGAATGTGACTGGCACAAAAAAAATTAACAGGGCTTATAATCTAGCACTAGACCTGGACATGTAAAATATAAACATATGTATCTGCACCAACTTATAGAAATCTACCATAAAATATATTCTCAGGAAATACAGTTTCAGTTAGACTATTCTCTTTCCTTCATACTTTTGAGAATAGCTGGGAATGTAGGGAACTTGTAGCCCATTGGTCCACATCTGATTTTTCATCATCTCACTCTTCAATGGATCCATTGCATGCACCTTCACAGTTTTGAAACTGTACTGGACAGTGTATAGTGGGCTTGTCTTCTGCCCTCACTTGCTGGCCTGGCTGCTGGCCAGGTCCTGGTTGGTGCTTCAAGACTCAAAATATCCTCAGAAATACATGGCTCAAACCTTCATAATTTTACCTTACAATCACAATCTTGATTAATTCACAAATGCCATTTGTTTTGTACTTACAACTAGAAACTCTCAGGAAATAAATGCTATAAAGAATTAAACTGGATGATCAGATCAATATCTAGAAAACAAAGGAAGGAGGTGAACATTCTAAATATAAGTCGAAAACAAAAATACTGTTTTGACATAAAAATCCACCATAAACTTTACAGTAAAAAGTTATCTGAACCACTTTTAAAATCTTAATTGAAAAGAGAGTAAGTGGCAGAAGAGTGCTTAAAATTTGTTTTGATAAGAGAATTTATTTAAATTGAGATTTCTTTCTTTTTTCTTTCATGATCTAATCCCAAGATATTAGCACTCCTAATAGTGTTTTAAATGTGTCATGAATTACTTTTGAAAATTTCTTTAAATTATTAATAGGACAATTAAATCTTACATGCAAAAAATATTTTACAGAATGATTCAAATTTATTATAATGATGCCATTTCTCATTAATAGAAATTAGTTTAATTTTGCAATGAACTATTACATGATGCAATTCCAAATACATCCACTTTAATTCATCAAATAAATACCATGTAAACAAAAATAGGAACCTAAATAAAATTACTTGCTATGATAGGACAGGAAACAATCATGATTTCAAGCTGTCATTAATGTTCTCGTGTTCAAATGCATGACATCTATCATCACAAGATCTTTCCAATGGCATGTATCAATTCCAATGTTGGAAAAACAGGATAGATTTTGATGGGTTTTTAAAATGTGTTTCCTACATGACAAAGGTTATTAGCCCAAGACTGAAGAAAACCTCTAGACATGATCAAGTACATTCTTGAGAAAAATCAAAGGAAAGATATTCTATAAGGAAAATTTGTTGTAGACTCGAGAGTGAAACAACTTTTCCAGGGGCACAGAGTAAATTGGAGAGAGTCATAGCTGGAAGACAAAGATACTTCTTCACTGTCCAAACTCTTTACTGTTTAATGTTCCCTAACTATTACTAAGATCTTCATGACACAAAGGAGATTAGATTTTCTCAAAGACAAAACTCTTTTGTTAATCATTATCTACATAGATTCAGCAACTTTATATAGCAACATAAACAAGTGTACTTAAAAAGTTAGAATTAATTCACCATTTTATGTGGAGAGATTTTAAGAATCAATGACTAGCCAAATCTACACATCTTCCCCACAAAGTATAAATTGAATGTAATGCCAAATATCCTTTTCTTATTAATTTAAAAAAGTAATTAGTTTGGCACTTAACATTCATTGAAACACATCAACACTTTTTTAATGTAACTAATTTAAATCAGGATACAAGTATTTCTTGTTGATACTATATTAAAGTGGGTTTTTTTCCGTAATTTTAAAATATTCTAAATGCTCTTATATTTTCTTGTTTGAATGGAAAGCTAGTTTTGATTAACAAATAAATGTCAAAGGTCACATACCCCAAGAGAGGATTGTTCTTCCATATGAACATTAATATGAACAAAGGTCTGTTCTATAATTGGTATGGACAGATAAAAGTTGAAAAAAAAAACAGAAAAATGGCCTCATCTTTAATTATGGTCTAACAATCTCTTTATAGAGTACCAAAAGCGTATATACCTACCTGGTCTCCAGTTATGAAAAATACTGAATTCTAACTTCAAGACTGCATTTTCACTTCAATAACTGGATAGATATTAAAGGCTACCTGTCAATTACCATTTGTTATTTGTTAATAAAATTCACGACAGAGTAAAAATCAATTTGTGTGCTGAGATTATTATCTTCTTTAGCTCTGTTCTCTCTGATGTCCTAAAAACTTCCCAAAGTCTTCCCAATGACATAGTGCAGGAAACTTGGCAATCACCAATTTAAAAGCAAACTAGATAAAGTACACCATTAAGTAACCACATATACCATAGTTCTCTGAGCCTATGATTGACACTCACAAAGTCTTTAATAAAATATTATATGAAATGGATGAAAAAAGAAAAGAAACACAAAAAGTGCCTTTTATTATTAATGGGGCAACAATGCTACATTAACACACATTTTGAAAAAAATTATCACAGTAGGAATTTTTAAACTATCTGATTATAAAATGAATAAATTGTGTCATCGCTATTGAAATTATTTGGGTTTCCTTTGTTCAAATAAGCAAATGAACTGAAAATATTCATTACAGAATCTTGCATTAGTAAGTCTTGTGTTACTACAACAAAATACATGAGGCAATTAACATTCTAAAGAGGAAAACTTTATTTAGGCTCATGATTTTGGAAGTTCAAATTCAAGATTGTGCAGCCCCATTTGTTGGAGTCTGGCAAGAGCAGCACATTAAGTTGGGCGTGTATGCCAGAGCAAGGGATCTCATCAGAAGGCAGGAAGCAGAGAGAGAATGGATCAACAGGGCTCCACAACCCCCTCAAGTGTATGCTCCCAATGACCTAAGTACCTCCCATGAGGCCCTGCCTCTTGAGTCCACAGCACCTCCTACTACTGCTATCTGGGGACCTATCCTTTAAATATGAACTTTTGAGAGACCCTCATTCAAACAATAACAGAGTGCCACAGACCCAAACAACTAATACTGATGCTAGCAGTGGTATATGAAAGTCACATGTTTATGTTCTATTCCTTTACCTTTTAATTAATATCCAAATTATGAAGTATCATGAAGGAGAAATAGGATATGAACAATTTAAAATTCTTGTTATTATATCTCTCAAACAAACCCAATATTTTCAAATGCTCTTCATCTAAGGTTTATCTACAATCTTTGAAATAAAGTGAATATAGAAAAAAAAGAGAATCTTGCATTTAAGACTGATCTTTACATTTTATATTTTTATATGCTTTTATTACAATATTCCTGAGAAATTTAAGTCAGGAAATTTTAAATTTAATGTTACACAATATGAAAGAAACAAAATATTTTAATGAAAGCCAAGTTAAAAAGACTCAACAAAGATAAGTTGCCAGAAAAATAATATTGGTTTAGAAATGATGATATATATAAAGACTGAGACACATTGCAAAATTTAGAAGACTTCTACCCTGAGATTACTTCGCAATTCTCTTTTTGGTCTCATTTCATCATTAAAATCTGAAATCTGAAACTGGAGAAGATAGATTAAACAACTGTTTGAGTAAAAAAGAGAAGTTTAAGTCTCCATTAGCCAATCTGACTCAAAGAAATAGCTACCACTTCAAGAAACCAATGTGCACATATTCTGTATGCTTAGGTTGCAGTTAAAATGCTTAAGATATTCACTTTTTATTTTTTTTATTTTTTTTTTTGAGAATTTTAATATTTATTTTTGAGTATTTGGCGGACACAACATCTTAGTTTTGTATGTGGTGCTGAGGATCGAACCCGGGCCGCACGCATGCTAGGCGAGCGCGCTACCGCTTGAGCCACATCCCCAGCCCCAATATTCACTTTTTAAATGGTTGCCTGCTTTAAGTGATTTTTTTTTAACTGTTTGTTCAGTAATCCACTGATTATGGCCTTCATCTGTGGTTCTCAGTAGATGGCTACTTTGCTCACAAGGGGTATTTGGCAGTGTTGGGAGACATTTTTGGCTGTCTTGACAGGAGAGAGGAGTGCTCTTGGCTTCCAGTCCAGTGACAGTGCTAAACATCCTATACCACACAGAACAGTCTTCAACAAAGAACTATCTGGCTTAAAATGTCAATAATGCTGCTGTTGAGACCTGCACTATAATGTAAGAACTCTATCAATAATAAAAACAAGAAAAATAGAATTTAAAAGTTTAATCATTGCTTAATGTCTTTCTAAAAATTTCAGGGATGACACATCTGCTCTTCATTTGTATGTGAATTTTATTATTTGATTCTCACAACAAATGCAGAAGGAGGCAATACTGGTATATTAGTGTGAGGTTCATAAAGGTTAAAACATGAGCAAGTTTACACAAAGCTAAGAATAAAGCACAGTTAATCCAATCCCAAGCCAGGGTTCTTTTTACTACATAACCCTGCATCACTGAATTGAAACAATTTTATAAACATTTTTATCCAATATCTGAAAAATTAATAGATAAAAATATTGAAATGTAGGGAAGAAAATCCTATTTCATTTTTATTTTTGCATGAAGAGGGAAATGGCAAAAAAAAAATCTTTTTCATAGTCTTTGATATACTCGTCACTAATGCGAGAAGCAATCTAGTGCTATTTTGTGCTTTTTAGCCAAAATATGTATGAGATTGTTGATCCAAATATAGAATAATAACCTTGTTCATCAAAGGTAAGGAACATTTTCTGCTTTGATATTCCTAATAAATAGTTTTAAAACATTGAATTTCTCTCTTCCTAGAAGCTTCAAAGTGGAATTGCCAGTTTATGGTCACTGAGTTCTTATTATCATTTAGACAGACATCCTAATTATTCTTCAAGTCATGCAAAAAAACTCACTTTTTAAAAGTCTCTGAAAGGCTCTGCATAAATACACTACTTCTTTGGAAGATACCTAACAAGACACTTCTCTTAGGACCATATGAAGAACATATATCAGAATAATCATTCTGAAGCCTTTTGTTTCAAGCCATTTTTACATAACCATTATTAAAGGAACAGCAAGAGTAAAGATGCCAAAGGATGTCATAATTGTTCTGAAGAGCTACCTGGCACGACAATATCAAAACATAAAAATGGGTGTGAGGAGAGGGTCCACACTTCAATACACAGAGGAAACAGAAAGATCAGATAAGTGATGATATGCTACAGAGTTTGTCTCTCAGCATGAAAGAAAACAAATCTCAAAACATGGTTAGTAACTACACTTAAGTTTAAAGGTCCAAATTCTGATTTCTAGACTACTTTGGAGAGAACAAAATGTCAAAGACATGACTATCTTCCATTAGTTTCCAACCTTTTCCACTGTGATTCTAGACTCCACACATTTGACCTTGACAAAGATTGGCGTCTTTGGTTGTTGAACTTTTTGACACTTTCAATTCCTGGTTCACTGGGTCTGTTCTACCATAGTTAATTCTGAGCACTGACTATTGAACAAAATTTGTAAGAAATCATAACAAATCTAGATACAAAAGAACTATTTTGTGAGCCACTCTGTTGAAGAAAAGGCTCCCAAACTGGTTCTTACTACTACTATACCCATCTGATCCACTCCAGGAGTGAGAATAGGAATGAAGGGGCAGGGGTCACATTCCAATAAGAAATCCCAACAGTACCCAGTACTAGAAACTTCTTGGTAGTACAAGAGAAATTTATAGAGCCAGAGTTAGCATGCGGAAAATATATCCAAATCTTAGGATTCATATATGAAGGAAACTTGATGGAGGTGGTCCCAAAGAGACTGGCAGTCCTAAAAGTTGTGACTCCTTTGATATAAGGGGAGTAAACAAGGACAGGGTAGGGACGAAGAGCTTGAGAAGAAGATGTACATTAAACAGGGATGAGAGGTGGGAGGGAAAGGGAGTGAGAAGGGAAATTGCATGGAAATGGAAGGCGATCCTCAGGGTTATACAAAATGTCATATAAGAGGTAAGGAGGGGTAAGTCAAGAGAATACAAATGGAAGACATGATTTACAGTAGAAGGGGTAGAGAGAGAAAAGGGGAGGGGAGGGGAGGGGAGGGGAGGGGGGATAGTAGACAATAGGACAGACAGCAGAATACATCAGACACTAGAAAGGCAATATGTCAATCAATGGAAGGGTAACTGATGTGATACAGCAATTTGTATACGGGGTAAAAGCGGGAGTTCATAATCCACTTGAATCAAACCGTGTAATATGATGTATTAAGAACTATGTAATGTTATGAACGACCAATAAAAAAAAAAAAAAAAGAGACACATGTAAAATAAACACTCATACAGGCATAAGATGCATGGATCATGAATATCACTGGCCTTTTATAAACTGCTCAGTTTATCTATTTTACATGTCATTATGTAATATTTTCCTATGCATTTTTCCAAATGGCATGGACCACTTCAATGTATGTACTTGCACATGTCCAAAAACATTATGTGATGAATGTTTCATTAAAATTTCTTTTATGTATTATTTCTATGGCAGTATTTTAGAACTTTCTTTTGATTGTTACTTTATTGTTCTTAATTTATAATCATTTTTTTATCGGCAGTGAACTTGACAGGAGAAAAAGCAAAAACTAAACAACCAAACGTGTCACAAAAAATAAATGAAATTTCAGTCATAAAGGCACACATTGTGCAAAACTAAGTAGAAACACATCATTCGGATGAATATAACTTCTTAACAATATTATGAGGAAGGATTTACTCATAAATGCTCATTATAGTAATCCTTTGAACTTAAATTTTTAATTAACTTTGAAAACCACAATGTAAATTTGAAATATACTGCCTTTAGAAATCATGTTTCAGTTAAGGGACAGGAATAAACCAAAATCTAATAAAAAAGATTCTTTCTCAAGATAATTTATTTAGTGATTTTAAGTCCATTTCAATAGATGATTGTTAGTTTGAAAAAAGAAAACTTAAAACGAGTTGTAATTTTAAAATATAAGTATTCTGTTTTCCCAATGTATTCAATACGCAATATACTAAATTATTTGCTCATAGACCTTGGCATAAAATAATTGTTTTCTATGTTAAAATTTTAAATTTAGAAAGTTCCACCTTGTATCTTGTAGACATTTATAATAATGTAAGGAGAAATGAAAACTAAACAGAATTTTCAAAGGATGTCATTTAATATATTTATTGAAATACAGACTCAGGAGTGAGGTTCTAAGACAGTATAAAAGAATAGTTAATATAGTAAGTACAATGTTTTTCCAAATCTCTAAAATATGTATTAAACAAAATAATGTCTAGAATGCACTTTTCAAAAAAATCTGTCATCAAATCCATAACTATATTTTGGCAGTAAATCCTGGTATCTTTAGTCCCCTTTTGATTTCATCTAAAATGTTCAACTTAGCAAAAGGGGAAAAACACATCTAGATTCTAGGCACTGATTCACATACATACCTCTTTCCTGTCAATGTAATCATGATTGTTTTGCTAATTCATCAACAGAAGAGATGGAAACACTTTTAAAAAGCAGCATTAATATATGTCCTGATTGTGATTGGCAGTGTAAATTATATGGGGGTTTTATCCTGTCAGCAGTTTCCAGACAATTATCCTTAGGTCTCAGTTCCAGAAATTCTCTGTACATACACATATACATATATTTCATACCCTAGAAAATTGAAACAAATAGACCAAGAAGCAGGAGAAGAAAGAACATAGGCTTATTAGTTATCCTAACTCAGCTCAGCTCATCTACCTATCAACACATTTTGCATAACTTGCTTTAGATTCCCCATAAAGCCAATCACCGTGCTGGAAGAATAAGCTACAAGATAAGTACAGTCTATTCAGTAGCCAAACTTATTTTTTCTATAAGCCTTAAATACACTTTGCAAAACTAATTTTAGCAAAAACATTTTAAAAACTTTTTCTTCATTAGCACTAGTATGAAGTTATGTTATATTCAAACCTTGGAAATGAGGCAAAATAAAAACTAAGATGATCTTTTGACAAACACTGGGTTATTTACTTAACAGCCTCTCAAAATGACTATTTAATGGTGTAGGGAGGGGAATGTACCTGTGGCTGCATTAAAACTAATTAAGGTTCCAGACTTTGTGAGGCTATATGTTAATTATCTGTTCAAAAGAAATGAAAACCTCCAAAGTTATATATTGCTTTATTGAATAATATTAACTGGTTTTATGTCTAGTCAAAAATGTCACTTATGGTGAACTGTTTTCTTCTAATTTTCCTTTAAAACAACTTTGCCACCTTTCTGGCTCCCTTATTCGTGACTTAGATAATTTTTAGTATGTGTTTATTCTATATTTGTACAAGTAGAATGTTTAAAACTTTATCAAAATTATTTTTTGACAGTTTGGAGTTTCCATTGTGATGCCCAAGAGGATTCATTTGCCAGAAATATTTGAGCAAAAACACTCTTAACTTAGCCCCAAGAGTGAACTCAAAACAACAGGACTTACCAAAGAACTTCAATTTCAGTGGTCTCTGCTTCTCTTTCTGATCCTAACTCTGTTACTGTTTGTGCTTCTGGTTTCTGACCTACTCAATTGGTTCCTGTTCTGATGTGCACAGAGCAAATGTTAGTCCCCACTCGTAACAGCAAAGATAGGAAATCCTTTACCAGGTGGTGATCTCTACTACTCTTCTGCTCTCTGTTGGGTGAGGACAACACAAACTGTATTTCATTAGTCTCCTGCATTGCTTCGATTGTACAAGAATGCATTTCATTCCCATGAAACAGAACACAAATTTCAGATCTGAACTAGTGAGTTTTCGTGTTTGTTTACTCTTGACCCATGCTAAAGTTAAAGAACTCAAGCTGAAAGCTTTCTTATTTCTGTATTCATCGAATTTAGAAATGACTTTATCTCTTAAGTCTGTATTAATAAATTATATGAAAATGTTTTAAATGTTCTGTTAAGATTGCATTACGCAGATTAACAACTACATTCATTCCCAATATTCCCAAAATTCCAAGAAAACAAACTGAACTTTGAAAATTTAAATATGCTAATATCTTAAGAAAGAAAAATAGCAATCTTTATAGAAGCTATACACTCAAGAGATTTTTATATGTGAATACAAATACAGGTTTATGTAATTGAGGTAAATCTTTGGATTATTATGGCTGTTTTGATAATACTGTAGGATTTACAACAATGCATGTCTTTACCTGATTTTATCAATGCTAAGTATAAACCAAGGTTACACCTTTTCTTTTGCAAAAACTGACTTTGTGTCCTTCATGAAGAGACTAATTAAACTTTTTATAAAGGACAATTGCTAACATTTCTGGAATAACACCTAGCATTGTAAAAAATGTAGTTATTTGTTTAACCAAAATGCTTTTGTATCAACAATTATGTTCTGTAGTTTGTTAGGTTAAACATAATTTTGTAGAGTTAATACATAATCTTTAGATAATTGATAGATTTCTCAGTAAGATAAAGTATTGATGAATTGATCACCAATCTATCAGAGTTATGGCATAGCTCTGTCTTTGGGTCATGATAATTTTTCCCACATTAAGAAAGTGTAAAATCAATGAGTGTGATTGTAAAAGACTGTGGCAGTATTTATGAGCTTTACTTGTCTACTATAATGACTGTGGATGATAGAAATATCTTAAATACCTACCTCTTAGATCTCTCTAGTCATGTTACTATGAGTAATTCAGATTTTTCTATAAGAAATACAGGCAGAAAAATTCAATTGTGAAGCAAATTATGGAATCTCTTCTTTATCAAGGAAAAATTTTTTAAAAAGAAGCATTTTTCAAAGTAAAGTGCCTGATTGTTTCATAATATAAAAAAGTACAGTGAAAGATAAAACCTGAGTATATATAAAACGCTTAAGAGTTGATGGAAGTAAACTTTATTTGACTTTTATTAATAATACCAGCAACTAACATGCCAGAAAAGCAGTGATAAAATGTGTTAGAATTTGACAAGTGGATTGACTTATACATAATATAATACAAAAAGGAAGCCTGTAAATCCTCTGCTACTACATATTACATTAATGCACAATTAGATATGCATTTCTCTCCATTTTTGTTCTTTGTAGTTCTACATGACAGTAGAGTCCATTTTGATAAAATTATACACACATGCTAATGCCTTTTAAAATGGTAAACTGGTCCTATAGGATTTAGTCTATTTTGAGCAAAGGTTAATAAAAAATTGTTGTTGTTTACTTTCTGTGTAATATAATCAGACATTTGGTTTTCAAGAGTAAGTTCCTATGCTTTGAGTTTTCTTTAGCACATCCTTGGTTCTGAAAGATCCATACTTCCATAAAATTAATGTTACTTCTCTAAAGTTCATTTATAAATTTGCATTGTCTTTTTGTTTAACAGATAGTCAAGTTACTGTTTCTCAGGCACTTTGATTCTTTTTAGTCACCTCAATCTCTATAGTGAACTTTTCGATTTTGCTTTTTCAAGATGAGATACTAAGTTTAGGGGAGCAGAAAAGATTGTTCACAGAGCATCCCAGGTTAGCCCCAAATACACTGCTAACTGCAAGCTTTGCTGTTAACAGAAATACATGAGACACACAAAGGACAGTGACAGACAGAAGGGTTTAAGGTGCTTCAATAAGTCAGGAAGGTGGCATCAAAGAAAGCCAGTGTTCGACTTACCCTTCTGTTTGGTGTCCGGGAGATAGTCACAGCCTAGAAAGATGCACCATGGTAAGATTTGGGGTATGTGATGCTATGATTTTCTTCTTTAAAATGGTTATGAACACATACATGTGAAAGTCAGTATGAGGAAATGCACTCCCTCAAGACTCCATGCAAACTACCTGGGGAGTTGTCCCAAGCTTTGCTCACGCTTGAATTTGACAGGCCAACAAGGGATCCCTGAAATTCTATCCTAAGTATTCAGAGGTTTCTCAGGAGTTCAAAGCTTTCATATGTGGCTAGGCAAAATACTATCAAAATAACAAAATCTGATGATGTGGTTAAGTCTCTGGTTAAAGTTTTATGGTAAATGAGCTTCTCTTCTTCCTGTCAATTAACTATCAGGATGGTTACTCGAATCAATTATGAATTGTAGTGAATTACTGGCACCCTGGAAGGCTTAGAAAGTTAGTGCCAAACTCAAACATATAAACAGTTTTAAAAAATTGTTTAGCCATCATGAGGAAAAATAATGCCTCTATCACAACACACAATATCACAGTATTTCTATCTCTAAGGTCTACAGATACCCTTTTATTTTAAAAATCTATCCACAATTGGATTTACTGAATCCTTTCCATGATTCAATTATTAAAATGATCAGATAAATGGGTGAGAATTTATTTTCCCTGCTAATGTGGATGCTAACTGTATACACTAAACAAGAAGTCTGGCATGAACAAGGCCATCGTAGTCTATTCTTCAATAATAACTGTCCATGATGATGGACTACTAAATTATTTCATATCACAGAGTTCTCATAATTCAAACATTTGTTTTGGTTGCATTTTTTTCATATTTCTAGGAATGAAATCAGAAAAAAACACATGCCCGTTGTGTTAACATCAAGTTTTCCTCTCAATAGAAATTGGTAATAAACAATAGATAGAAAGGGCTAGTGTAATACAAAAATGGCCTTAAAACATTGCATACACGAAAAATAATGATGTATATAAATGAAATTGAATCAACCAGCACCCAGTAACTATCTTAATATTGGACAACAAAGTTTTATATGACTAAGACCAATACTCAAAGTTGCTTATAGCAATAAGTAACCTATAATAATGCTTATAATCCCATTCCAAAAGTTACTGTTTCTCTAATTTATAAGATTCATAGGACTGCTCATGAGGTCCTAATTTCAAAGAGCTCTGGTCTTTAAAAATTATTTTTGTCAATATATAGAAATAACATCTATTAAAAGACACAAATAAATTCAAAATTCTGTTACAAGTATGTGATGCATTTTATCTACAAAACAAATCTTTCAATTTTACCAGAAATTAAACATTAAGGAAAATCTTCTGGTTAGGTGTTTTAGCAAATTCTGAATTTAGCCAAACTAGATAAGTTCTTCTCCTTATGTACATATCGGGACTGTATAGTAAAACTTTCTCTTAAATCAGAAAACTTATAGTAGAAAATGCCAGTAACTCAATAACCTACAAATTGAATTTGCATACAATTTTCAGTGACTTCTCAACTTTGATACAGTCAGGATTTGTCTATATAAGATGGGTCCAGAAAACAGAATCTAAACTACCTCCAGCACTATCATTCATATTGGAGTAGTGAAGATTAAATGCAGAAGCACTGATCATTATAAGCCAGCATAAAAGGTATTTCCTCCCCAAAAAAGTTTGTTGGTGGAAGAGGTCAAATACAAAAGCAGTAGGAACATGTTTTATGGGTGAATAGGGATAATACAATAACTCTTCAACCTTGCTATATGATAGACTCTTGAAACTATTCCTTTGCTTTTCATTTTCAATTTCACTACTGCTTGATGGTGTGCTTGAAATCAAAGTTTCTGAATGTGAAGTGAGGAATGTAAGAAGTGAGGTAGCAACTATAGCAACAACTGTCCCCTTCATGTTGTCTTCACATTTATTTCCAACAGCTGATGCAAACATTCAAAGAGCTTCTTCCGTGGATTCTGACCCATGATGTCATTTATTAATCTTATTTGACTCAAGATTAAAATGATATAATTGAATGAAAACAAAAATGATTTTTAAAATTTGGTGATAACTTATTTCTACAAATCTATGAGAGATTACAGGAGTCAGTTGTTCATTATAAGTAGTCATTTACTTGAGTTTTATACATTAATAAATAGTAGCATCTGTCAAAGCCATTCATTCAACAAATATTGTACAACCACCATATGCCACATTTTACAATTTGTTCTGTACACCATTACTGTTTAATGTATTGGTCCATTTTTTTAATTTAGTTCATCTCTCAACTATAGTTCATCTTTATAAACAAACTATTTTCTTTCTTTTTGTATATGGAAATAAAATTCAGAAAACTCAAAATTGATTTTGGAAAGGGCTTCAAAGTCATGTCTTTTTACTGCACTGGATAAAGAGCATGGAATGGGGTGACACTAGTTTCTTCATTCACAGAACTCACTAATTCCTGCCACAAGCCTGTCTCTATGCTAACGGAAGGCCCATGTCCACAATATACCAGCATGGTCAGTACCTTAATGGGCTTGAAGTTTCCATGAATAATATGGTCCTACTAAGGAATTAGGGGAAGAGGAGTTTTATGCTCATAGCTGAGTGTGAATCAAGTGAGAAAGGAGAACATGAGGGAGATCTTGGATGAAGCCTTAACTCTGAGGAAGAAGGAAAAGAAAGAACAAAGTACCCAACTGAAAGGAGGAGTTTTGAGTGTTTGAACTACACTATGATACAGGTATCCCCCACAAAACATAGGTCAATGGACAGTCTACATGTTCAGTCTCAAAGATGATTAAGGAATCAAAATATGCATTAGTGTGAGACTATCAGAGGTTAGGTCTTATATTGCTTTAGTTGTGAACATATTATTTTGTTAATAACACTTACCTAACAGAAATAATAGTAACAAAGATTAAATATTAATCATCCTAGATCTGTTTTCTCCAATAAAATAGGCACTAGCCATATGTGGCTATTTGAAATTAAATGAATGAAAATAAAATAAAATGAGGGCTGGGGTTGTAGCTCAGAGGAAGAATACTCGCCTACCATGTATGAAGGACTGTGTTCAATCCTCAGTACCACATAAAAATTAAGTAAAGGTATTGTGTCCACCTAAAACTAAAAATTAAAATGTTAAAAAAAATGAAAATGAAAAATTTAGTTCTTTAATAGCGCTAGCCACACTTCAAATGCGTAATAGCCAATGCAACTGTGGCTACTATATTTCGACAGAAAATATTATAGATAATTTCTAATAGCATAGAAATTTCTAATGAAGTATAAATTTTACTGAAATTCAGAGGGGTTTAAGAGAAATCTAAATGAGAATTTGTTCATTTGACTAACACATATGACTTAAAAAATAATTGTTTGTTAAGCAAAATTTTCACCTAATTTGGTAATAAGACTACCAGCAAAGTGCATACTAAGAAATAATGTTGGGCAGGAAATGATCTGTAAAGACTTTACACTGTTTATTCAGGGCAGGAAACAATATCAGGACAAATGAGGCTACAATGGAAATATGTAAAATACTCAAAGATGTCTGTCATTTAATCTATACTGGTAATGTTATAATGCACCCAATTCTATAAACTAAAATGTTTTAACTAGTAGGCAATACACACACGAAAAGCATCAGTACTGCTGACTTTTAATATCCTAAGTCTGGTTTCCTATCTTCTATTTTCCAACAATATACTACTTTTATAACTTGAACAAAGACACCCCCCAAAAAAAAAGAAGCGCTAGAAAGAAAGTTAATTTTGAGAGAGAAAGAGAGAAAGGCCAAAGTACCAGAAATTTAAAAATTTTATAATCAAAACTGAATATCACAAATTTATGTCTTATGTACGAGAAGGCAATAAACAATGTGCTAAAATAAAACATTAGTTCTATTATATTAGAAAAGGAATCCCCAGATTGTACTGCATTAAATTATGTGGCAAAGAACCAGGCTATTTGTTTCTACCAGCAATAAATTAGATAGTCACATAAGGATTAATTGCAAAACTGACCTTTGAAACACTGCCCAGTAGCCCAATTTTGAACAATAACTCAAACTTGGTCTTTTACCAAAGAATTTTTCGTAAAAGAATCTGAATGGCTTAAGTCATGAGACAGATATATATTGGTCTCCCTCTTACAGATTTTTCTAGCTACCTACCACCCAAAGTGGGCACATCTTGTTTTTCCCTCATGGGTCCAACATCCTGTGGGTACATATGAAGACTATATATAGTCCTTGTATCCAAGTTTTCCGGGGGGACATCAGGTTTCATAATAAACCCAATTTTCATTATTCTTGGGTTCAAGAATTTCACAAAGAGAAGGTATTGATTCTATAAATGACATAAAGAGATTTCAATCCTTAGCCATATTATTTTTTATTCTGACTTCAGCCTTTTGTTAATTTTTACTCATCCCCTTAATCTTTATTTTATACTCTGTAATCTCTTAAGGAAATATGTGCTCCATAAAAGAAAAGCATCATTTAGGTAAGTATAACACCATCTATTTGTCAGGTATGCACAGCTATCTTTAGTGTAAAAGGTGAAATGATTTAACGGCAAATGTGTGTGAGGCTTTGTTCACTGTTAAAATCAGAAAAATGAATATTTAATGATCTTACTATTTCTGACAATTTAACCAATAAAACATTCAATTTTCCCAACATCTTTCATGCTGAGTTCCTATATTTAAAAAAATGAAAAAGAAAGAAAAATCCCATGGCAGCTTTGAACAAAGAGAATAAAAGAACAGTTATAATTCTACTCATTCCTTTTCTTAGTTTCTAATACAGTAATGGGTAATTTATAATACAACTGAAACTACATGAGGTAAAGGTCCCTTTCACCAGCCAATTATACCTTCACTTGGAAATAATCCTGAGGAGAAAAGTCAACTTAAAAAAATGTAGTTAATAGATGAGGAGATATTTACCTCTCCAAACACTCAAGATAATTGAGCATTAATAAAAAGAAGCCATTCTGGTATTTTATTTCAGCTGACTTTACCTCCTTTGAGCTAACAGGGTTCAGATAAAATGTTCCCTCTCTATAAAAATCAAACAGCCACTGTTATCCATTCTCAAAGTGTCAGGATCTGAGTAAGGCTGCCCAAATTAGAACCTTCCTATTGCTCTACCAGGAAATAAGGACGATTTTGTTACCAGCCATCTTAGATTTCAATGGATAGGTAAAACCGGAAAAGACTGAAATGTAATCAATGGCTTGTTGATAGGTCTGAGAGGAGAGTTTTAAATTTGCCTGTTTTCCTTACTCATCTTCTCTCTGGTTTTAGAATTAAGAAGTGTTACAGAAGAAAGCAATAAGTGACCATAAGGCACCATAAAAACGGATATGCCCTTTCTGGCAAAGTAGAACAGGAGGTTAACTACTAAACTTCACAATAAATGGTAAACTGGGTGATTCAGGAGACAAAAGTTGTTAGACTAATCTCTTTTTAAGGCAACTGTAAGGCTAGTATGCATTGGTTTATGACAGAAAATTAGTTAACAATAACTAATAGCACTTATGCATATTTTCACCAACATGGCTTACATTACTTTAAAGTAAGTCTAAACATGGTACCTCTCCGGAGTCTCTCTGGGTCTTGGTATTATAAGAAAATGTGGCTCCACAACAATATGAACACAAGACTGAATTTCATTTTAAAATGGTAATAAAGGATTCAAACAATTTTGCTCTGTACTTTAATGTTCATCCACTCATATGGCACCTTCAACTTCATGGATCATTATCAATCATGCTAGCATTCTCAGAATGTGCTTAGACTCCTAGGGGATTCAATAATAATTTTAAAAATTAAGATACAAATTAACCCAGTGGACAAACAGTGTTGAAGCTTAATGGGCTGGCCTTGAACCATTAATCTATTTATATACAATAGTTTTCAATTTTGGAAACGGTATAGCATGCAGTATAGTACGATGATAAACAGAGCTCCTTATTTATTTTTGTAGAAACTACTTCAAAATAAATTTTGGGCTAATAAGAATGGACTTTTATCATACAGAGCAGTTAAAAAGTATGACTACAAATCAAGATACAGAATGGTTAGTGAAAAACCTCATGGGAAGGACAGAAAATAGGAACAGTATCACTGGTGACATCCAGTTAAACTGTTTACGGAAACTATGGTATGATTTAGGGAGGAGATGATGAAAAACTGTGCTCAGGATGGTGACTAAGGGAGGTGAAGATGAAAAATTGGCAAAGAAGGTGTTTTGACAACTGGCTCCAAGGCAAAAATGAGCAAGAAACTAAAGGCAATGCAAGTTTCTAGCCAGGAAAAAAATACATATGGTGTGTACACCAGTGAGCACAGCCATGGAGGTCACGTGAGCAAACAGGTAAAAAACAGACTTTTAAGAACCTATGAAAAACTCTGCCATGATACTTCCAGTGCCCTATGAATTTTTGTGGCATTTATTCACTCCTCACCACTCCACCTGAACCTTTCACAGAGCTGATGTTTGTAATTTTAATAAAGCCCAGCTTATCAGTTCTTAAAAAACAAAAAAACTCTGCCATAAACAAAGTTTAACTATGGCTTTAAAACAGCTGATCTCGGTAAACTTTTTTAAAAAATCAATAAAAGAAGCAGATGGATAATTACATATATATTTGCACGATTAATATTGCTCCCACATTTTTATACTAATTAAAATTCATGATCTGAAAATTGGTGACAAGTTGTTTTAAGCAATTATTTGATATTAAGGACAAGGAATGCCCTTATTGGCTATGTTATTTTGACCACTTCATGCAGTGGAAATCTATGTCTGCCTGTCCTGAAAAATAGAAAGCTTGCTCTGCAGAAATATTCTATACCGGTTTTTCACTGCATTATGTGAACGAGAGTGGAATGATCTAAAGGTGTTTCCACAGCATAAAAGATGCATTATATCACAGAAGGTCTCTGGTGTATTTATTTTCCTGCAAACAATATCCTTGTCATTGACCAGAACAGTGAACAAGAGGTCAACAACAGGTAGACACCCTTGGTAACACTAGTTTCCTGCTCCTGGTAAACCAGCATGCAGAAAGCACAGTTCCTCAACATGCACAGGATGCCCATCACACATCTAAAAGGCATCCAATAACAAGGATGTTTTGTGCATAGGAGTTGCTTATGAAAGAGCTGAGACACATAAAATCGGCATTCAAATCTATCAGAATAACCAAATGCTAAGACTACTTACCTGATTCCTATATCCTACTCCAAATCTGGAAAACCTAATCATTTAAAAAAAAAAAATCCTCGTATTATTATTTGTTGAGGACTTCTCAACATGTTATCATAAGCTGAATATTTTCTGTTATCAATTATCCTTTGGAAATCTGACTTTTAATGTTAGATTAAATTAGATTTAATGTACATCATTTAATGTACATCATTCTATTTAATGTTAGATTTAATTTACATCATAAAGGTGTACAGTATTTATTTTATTTGACTCAATTTTTAGGTATTTTACATTATCATGATATAAAGCAGCAAGGGTCAACCCCATATTCTAGCATTTGCTGGGTATCTCAGAGGAGACTAGAGGAGTTAAGGCACGTAGTTTGCTTAGTAAATTGGGCAAATGACCCAGAGAGTGGACACAGAAATACAGTTAACAGGAGGAGGAAACAAGTAAGGTGCATATCCTGAGTGAGTCAGGAGGAGAATCAGGGAGATCCATGCTTATCAGTGTGGCCACAAGGACAGACCAACATGAAAATATGGTGAGACACCAAGGTGAACTCAGTGACGACACCCATTTTTCAAGCTATCAATTGCACTGCAGAATATATAAAGTGATTGTCAAGTTTAAACAAACAGATCTCTTAATTTTTAGTTTATTAATTTTAAAAATTAACAAAGATGACTGATACAGATGTGTGAGAACTTTTGAAAAGGAAAAATCATGCAGACTGAAAGAGTTAAGGAAGGTCTCCTAAAGATATTAAACTAGTAGCTCTGCATTTACTGTCAATATTAAATAGTCAAAAAGTATTCTATAACCAAAACGGTGTGTAAATAGGGCGAACCTGGCTTGCTGAAACAACTTGCTGAATACTGCTGAATCCATCAGCTAAGATCTGGGACCTTTCATTTCCAGGGTTCAAAACCACAGGGAGATCTAAAGGAGGGGAGAAAAGAGCCACAGGGGAACACAGTCATAGGATTGGGGACAATCTAATATGTCTTATATGCAGAGATCAGTAGGTTGGTAAAAAAGAAAGACTGACAAGGTAAGCATAAGACAGCCCAGGGGACTAAAGAAGCCAGTTTGGGAAAGAAGGTTCCCTTTCCCTGATAGGGATGGGGAAAGGTGATAAAGCCCTTTTAGTAAAACAGAAGAGATTATCTACAAAGAGTAAGAGAATGGAGAATGTGCCTGATTCATGAGTAGCAGAAGCAGTAATAGGGACCCACAAAAGGGTCACTGTGTGTCAATGGAGGCCCAAGAGGGAGGAAAGGACATTAAGACAGCTGATGATGTGTGGACTAGGAAGTGCTTTCAGGAGACTGAGGGATGGATGTGATAAGGAAGGGGAGGATGTGGTCACAGATGGGGGTTTCTGAGTTCTTGGTCTTCAGGGAGTGTTTTTGTAAGGAATGATGAAATTCGAGATATTGCATGCCTGTGGCTATGTGAACAAAGAGGAGTATAAAAATTACTGACACTGAAGAGGTTGAGAAATTCTGAGGAAAAGATATTGGAAGAGTCACCAACTACATGAAATAATCCACAGATTAGATAATCAAATTTGAGATAATATATATTTGTGCTATGATTTTCTTTCAAAAACAGTGATAATGGGTCCAAAATTTCTAAAATCTATTTCATGGCCTGGACAAAAGATGGAATTAATTAGAGTACAATTTTTATAATATGCTGAATATTTGACTGATAGAAACTATAAGTAGAGATTAGATGAAGACTCTACAACCACAGGACAGGCTTTTCAGGCATATTTCAATACAATTTAATCCTACAAATATTAATTGTACAACTATATCAATCAGACAATGAGTTTGGTATTTGAAATTCCTTAATAAGACACAGTTTCTATGAGACGCTCAAAGTCTCCAAGAGATATAGCTGAAAGCAACTAATATAAGATGGTGCAATTTCAGACCTATCAGTAAGCTATAAAAGACAGAGTTATTCTAGAACCAATCAGAGAAGGTTTCCACTGGATGTGAAGGACCAGGCTGAGTTCTAAATGGGAATATGATTCATACTGAGACCCCTCATAGTATAGGATGTGAACAGTCTTGGCATTCCCTGTCACATAACAAGGGCTCAAAATCTTTGAGTATTTAAGAAATTTATCTCACTGAGCTGCAGAAGGTGAGAGGTCAACGTCAGGAGATGTGGCTGCACGAGAAGAACAGAACCAGCACGTGAAGGGACTTGGATGCTGTGTGGACAGTAAGGCAGGGAAGAGATTTTAAGCAAGAGCCAAAGAGGACCACGATAAGATTTTATAAAGGCAACTGTTGACAATGTGAGGGTGAATTAGAGAGAGCAAACTCAAAAGCAGGAAGAGAAGTTCAGGGACTACTGTGGGAGTTTAGAAGAGGGGACAGGGTCTAAACCAAAACAGTAAAACAGAAGGTGCCTTAGATTGATAGAGTATGAAGGGTGTGTACAGATCAGGAAGCAAAGATGAATTCCTGATGTTCTTCACTTTAATTTCTGAATGATTGAATATCTTAAATTGGAATAACACTGGTTAATGTCTGAGTATGAAAAATAAATTCTATAAACCTGAACAGACATTTCTCAAAGACATAGAAATGGCCAACAGGTATAAGAAAAAAAGGCTCAACATCACTATCACCAGGGAAATGCAAATCAAAACCACAATGAGGCAGACATCACCTCACTCCAATAAGAATGGCTATTGTCAAAAATAGTAGGCCAGGTGTGGTGGTTCATGCCTGTAATCCCAGTGGCTTGGGAGGCTGAGGTAAGAGGATCACAAGTTCAAAGCCAGCCTCAGCAACTTAGTGAGGCCCTAAACAACAAAATACAAAACAGAGCTGGGGATGTGTCTCAGTGGTTGAGTGCCCCTGAGTTCAACCCTTGTCACAAAAAAAAGAAAGAAAAATAGTCAAAATAGCAAAGGCATGCACTGGTGAGGGTGTGGAGAAAAGGAAACCCTTACACATTCTTGGTGGGAATACACATGCATACAACCTTTATGGAAAACAGTCTGGAGATTGCTCAAACTTTAAAAATAGAATTACCATAAAATCCAGTAGTTCCACTGGGTTCATTTCCAAAGGAAATAAAACCAATGTGTCTGAGAGTCATGTGCACTTCCCTGTTTATGATGGCTCTATTCACATAGCCAAGAAATGGAAATAGCCGGGATGTCCATCAATTGATGAATGGATAAAGAAAATGTGGTGCATATACACAATGGAATACTATTCAGTCATAAACAGGAATGAAATCCTGTCATATGGGACAATATGGGTGGAAGTAGAGATCATTATGTTAAAGAGATAAGCCAGGAAAAGAAAAACAAGCACTACATAAAGTCACTCACATATGATATATAATAAGATTTGATCTCCTAGAAACTGAGAGTAGAATGGCACTTACTACAGGCTGGGGATCGGAGGGAAAGCAGAGATTAGAAAAGGCTTATTAGTGGATATTAAGTTACAGTTAGATGAAGCAAGAAGTTCTGATGTGCTGATGCACAGTGGGTGACTACAGGTTATGATAATGTGCTATATATATTCATATGGTGAATGTTTTCATCATAAAGAAATAACATTTGAGCCAGGTGCAGGGGTGCACACCAGAAATCCCAGCATCTTGGGAGGCCGAGGCAGGAAGATAAAGAGTCCAAAGCCAGCCTCAGCAAATTTGTGACTCAGAAACTTAGATAGACTGTCTTTCTAAATTAGAGAGAGAGAAAGAGAGAAATTATATTACATTTGAGGAGAGAGGTATGTTTAACCTGATTTAAACATTTTCCAATGTGTATGTATACGTATCAAGTATCACCTTGTACTCCATAAATATGTATAATTGTTCTCTCATATATATCAGTTTACAGTGAGTTTAAATTTAAAAAAGAAAAAAGTAAATTCTAGCTTCAACAAACTTTTAGCAGTTTGATCATGGCTAAAGAGAAGGAAAATCAGAGTTATAGGCCTGAGGTCATCTCTTAGGTTGCCCAACGTTCTATACCTTTTACCTCCCACATACCATCTACCCTCTCACCCTCCTGTGAATAAGGGTCAAAGAAAAGTTTGTACTAATATTTGGAATGCTGCCAGTTCAAGTAAAATCTGTGCATGGTGCCATAATGGAGTAGCTCCATCAACTCCAAGATTCTGAATGGGACCAAATTTTAAGGCTCCGGCCATTTAACTTGCCTTTCTTTTCCTTGAAAACCTGTTTCCAAAAACCTGTGAGCTAAAATTTAATATTTTAAGTATCACACTTTCAAATAAAAAATGACAGTTACATAATTAAGATATAAAAGATAATGTTTTCCTATAAACAAAGAACTACTTTTCCACCCTTAATATCAAAAATATTTATATTCTCCTGTCCATTTAGAAGTAATTTTCATTTTAAATTCCCTCTTCACATGACTCAAACAACAAAAATTATTTAGGTAAATGTAAACACTCATTTTAAAGTTAGAAATATATTAGGTACTTTTCCCATCGCTTGCCAGAAAACGAATATTTTAGGTTTTAGAAAGTAACAAATAAAGTTTTTTTTAAGAAGTCTAAAGTAAAAATGTTCCTCATACATATCAGAGTAAAGACTTCTGACTCACATGCTCTGAACAGCATTTAGCCTTCCGCTTGCCTTTAATGTCGCTATATTTAAGATTTCAGAATATTACAATCCGAGTAATATTTCAGGCTCAAAAGTTTCACATTTTATTTTCTGAGTAATGAGGGTACTGCCCACTACTACACAGAGTCTTGAGCTCTATCATTTCCCATACCTTGTTAAACTTGAATTCTCAGCAGCACACAGGCATACAATACAGTGGGGGAAAACCATATTTTTACATTATGTAAATAATTTAATCCCAAATCTATGATAAATATTTTAAATGTCTCCAGACTATCATAACAGCATTTTATAACATTTAAAAATGTCATTTCCAAAAAATAAAAAATGCCATTTCCATAATTTTCAAACAACTCCTCGTTTTCTTTATTGTAATTAATACAAAATTCAGCATAAAATCAGTCAGTTAATCAGCCACCTGTTCACTAACATCATCCCAACTAATATGCACCCAGTCAGACCCTGGCTTCGCTTGTCATGTTTGTCACATAAGTGGGTGCTTCCCAAATACAACTGAAGCTCCTTCCCTTCATACTGGTAATACACAGGTGTATTCTTAACGTTTTAGGCATTTAAAAAATATTGACAAGAATTTGAAGGTCAGCATATTATATCTACAGGGCTCTTCCTTCGTTTTTTTTTTTT
This sequence comes from Urocitellus parryii, assembly GCF_045843805.1. Classification (NCBI taxonomy): domain Eukaryota; kingdom Metazoa; phylum Chordata; class Mammalia; order Rodentia; family Sciuridae; genus Urocitellus; species Urocitellus parryii. The sequence goes on along the minus strand of NC_135537.1, from coordinate 23,631,086 downwards.
TTTTTAGTTGCAGATGGACACAATACCTTTATTCTGTTTTGTTTTCATGTGGTGCTGACAATTGAACTCAGTGCCTCACACATGCAAGGCAAGCGCTGCTTCTACCATTGAGCTACAACCCCAGTCCTTCCTTTGTATTCTATTTAAGTAAACTTATAAACTGCATTCAGAAAAAAAAAAGTCAATTTGTTTTGATACATTAGCAAAAGTTTCCATGTCACATCACAGATCATGAATAAAATGCTACTCCAGAGCAACAGAGGGAGCTCACACATACTGGATTCTCTCCCTGTCACCTCCCTCTCATTAGATAAAGGAGGGTTGTATTCGATTTTCTATTTAATGACTTCCTATCCCCACCAAAATCCACATATAATTTAACTTGACATGGACATCAAATTCAAGTATTTACATTCTTCTACTTATATAAATCTTTTACATGTAATTTAGCTTTTCTTCTTATGAAATATATCTAAGAAATGCCTTTGGAAAAAGTTCATAGCTATGATTCATTCTGTTTACTATATTGTGTTAAATAAAATGTGTTCTCAGAATTATGCATGTAAATGTTTGACAATCAGAATCAAATCTGTTAAACACAGGCAGTCAAAATTTCAAAATCAACTCTTGCCTACAGAGGGCTATACAGAAATCTAATTAACAACCACAAAAACTTAATAAAGCTAAGAAACTCAATCACGTATAAAAAGCCATCAGAGAATAAAAACTTCTGCCAGAAAATTCTTAACTGAGACTCTGTAGGTCAAGTATGCAAAATACATTTTTAACTTCTATGTTTATTTATTGTAAAAACTTATCTTCTGATCATGTTTGGGGACTCCAAATTAATCTCTATTAAATAGATATGTCCTAAGATTTCAAAACAAATGTAAGACATTATAATATAATTCATAATAATTCAACTATTCAAAATTTGTATTTATCTATTGTTTTTAAAGCAAAAGGTCCGGAATTAAACTTGAAGAAATAGGTAACTGCAATGGATTTCAAAAACTTGCAAACTGGTCAATCATCCTTGCTTATAATTTGCCCCTGGTTTAATCTTGGTCACGTTGTACAAAGCCAACACTTATCCTCTGGTGTTCCGCTAATTGCTCGTGCTGCGTTGACTACTGGGAATGAACCACAAGATACATCACTGTAAACTGCAGGGAGTACTCAGTGATCAGGAGGTTAAAAACTCCCTATCAGCAGAAAGGGAGAATTCTTTACTTAACTCAGTGGTACAAATTATTTCCAGGTGGTGATAATTATCACTTGCGGTGTTTGATATTCCGGACTTTGCATCTAAATTTATACTTGACAAGTTAAACTTTTCATCGTGTGCATTTTCCCGTAATCTCTCAAAGGCCAGAGACAAGGATAGACGGATTAGTGATGGGTGAAACCAATTCCACCCAAAATGGCAACACTTAATTACAAGGCTTGTTGTTTATAATTAACTGTGTAAATCACTAACTTGAAAGTTTCTTTTCAAAGTATTTAAAACCAACTCTTTTCCCAGGGGGATTTAATACTGTATATTATTACATAGCTAAGTATTATTTTGTTTGCTTTATGAACAAGATGTGTAAATGACACATTTTACAGAATGTCTTGCCAGCCAGCAAATTTGAAAACTGTTAATGAATTGTATTACTAGCACTGTTTTGTAGGATTTTAGGACATTTTTTAGGACATTTTTACCATATAAACTTTTATGAAAGTCATAAAAAAAGATAATGCAATCATCTAAATAACTACAAGGAAGCAATTCCTGAAGGTGGAGAGTGTCAATTTCTCCATTTCAGAAAATTAAAAAGTAAGTTTCTAAATACATTTTCTGAGATGTATTCATTTTTCTGTGAATAATATTTATAACCAGAAAAAAAATACTGAGAACACACTATGTGCTAGATATCAAATGTTATTATTATTCTAAATTCAAATTTTCCTATTTGTAGCATTAAAAACATACTGAAAGGCAAGAATGATAATCCTGTTTTACAGATGATTAATCTGAGGTTCAGAAAACATAAATAACCTGTTCATGGCCACTGAGCTAGTAAGAGGTAGATCTACAGTTTGAACTCTGTTCTTCTAAACCTTAACTTTTGCATCTTCAAAACCTTTACCAATACAACATCAAAAATGAGCAATTATTCATCTACTCTGCAGATGTGCATGAAAGAAAACCACAAGGAAAAGAAAATGTGGATGCACTTGCAATGAGTTTGAGATACTGTAATGAAAATATCATCACATCTTGTTACAATCAAGTCAAACTGAAAATAAGGCCTTGAAAACACTTCTCCAATTCCTTTGTTGCTGCATTAGGTAAATATATATTGAGGGTCTATACTGTCAGGATAACTAAAAAATATAGAAACAACCCTTGTCTGGACAAGTGCAAGAGATCTGTCAGCAAACAGAAAACTAGGACACAGCATGAGAGGTTCACTGGGAAAGGTATCAGCGAGGGCTACAAAGGAAGGTTAGCAATTCATGATCAATTTCACTCTAATATACAATCTTTTTAAAAAATGGGCTCTAATTCAGTCTCTTGAGCTTCAGTGAGCCAATTTTTGCCTCTACTTCCAAATCCTTATGTCAGTCCCGTCCTCTCCCCACTTACTGATTTTGCTGGGTAAATCCTGTCATCCCGAGGATCCATCATCTCCTGTGGAAAGCCTGCTCCTAAGAATCATGTTTCTGTCCTTCAAAGTCTGTGCAGATCATTTTTTTGAGCTGAGAATCCTTCAAAGTCCGAACACCATTTCTTGACTTGACTGCAGTGTGTCTTCTAATCCTCCAGATGGTCAATTTTCCGTCATCCCTCAGAATGTAGCCTTTATAAGCTAATTTTATTTCTCTTGGATTATTAACTCTATCATGGAAGAAGTCCTAATATGTTTTGTACAAAAACAGCATAATGGACATTCTAAACAACACCAATACTTTTGAATAGTTAAATGTTAACACTCACATTGGAAAACTGGGGGAAAAGTAGGATCACTAAGCAAATACAGTAAGACATTGGTAAATATTGAGGGATATGTAGGACCTATAATACTTTTACAGAAAGTAAAACAACCAGTTGATGACTATAAATAAATCACAATAAAATTGAATAATCTAGCAACAAAGGATTTAGTTAAGATTTTATATCCCCTCCAAAAAAAAAAAAAAAAGGATTCTTCAAGGAGTGATAAAGACCACCTGTATATCATTCCTGATCTACACTGTAGATCTCACCTCACCAGTTGCCTGATCAGTATTCAGTTAATCGAAAAAATCAGTTGAAGCACAAAATCATAAAAATGCCATATTCAGTTATTATCCTAATCATTTATTATATCACTTAATTTACATATCTAAGTTAACCATTAATTATGTTAAAACACCCAATATATATATCTAGTTGACCAATCTTGAATTATATACCAAGTTGTCTTTCTTACATAGATGCATGCATGCAATGGATTCTCTGAAATTTCCAAATACTTATGATTTTTTTCCCACTCTCACAATTGTCTCACCCATACTTAATTTGATTCCTTCAAGTGATGCCTTTTTATCAAATCTTTCTGAAGCATTCGCTTTTAAAGTTACTGAAGAACTTTATTTTCATTCTTAGATTTAATAAGTTTCTATAATATTTAATTTATCTATGTAAATATAATAATGCATTCAAATGCCATTATGGATTTGAAACAATCTCGACCAACTCTTTTCTTTATCTTTCTGTATTTTCAATTGGTGCGTTATAATTATACATAATGGTGGGATTCCTTGTTATATTCTCATACAGGCATACCATATAACAATATAATTAGGTCAATATCATCCCCCAGTATTTCTTCTTATACTCCCTTCCCTTGGTCCCTTTCTTCCCCACTATGATGGCCCTGTTGGTAAAAACAAGTCAACTAACAGTGTGTGTGTGTGTGTGTGTGTGTGCCTTGAGATTACATTACAGAATAGAACCTTCTGTCCAAAGATACCCTGCATGCAGTGCAAATGGAGTTAACAAGATTTCTTCTATACTTTCTTAATATCCACCTGTCTTTAGCATCATAGTATAACTCTACCCTCTACCTGAGTGCACATTGAAGCTTTTGCCCTGAAGTACTAGAACAGAGAGCTATAACTATTCATTAGAGCGCAACCAGTTTTCATTGATTCTGTCAAGGCACTAGAACATTTTCACATTACCCACTTTTAAAAGTAACCATTACGTGTAGACACACTTCCAAAATTATATGAGTAATTTATTTGTGTTTCAAGATGAAAACTCAACAATTAGAAAATCAAAAGGTAGAGGTCAAGCATTCCCCTTGAAAACGCTAGAGCTCCTTAACTCCTGACAGTTACATAGGCTAACTCAATATCCAAAGGCCAGTCTTCATTAACAGCATTCAATCTCTGGTTCCTCATTTGTAAAATGCAAGGCTAGATTCGGAGCCATATGCATTAGAAAATGCATCCAGGGTTTTATAATAATGAGAATTATAATTTTACTTTATAATTCTGATATGGATTTTTTTAATTCTATTTTGAGATATTCTTGACACATTTTAGCCAAAACTCTGAACTGTAATACAATATATATTAAGTGAATTGTCAGGCATAAATTGTGCCAGAACCCTTATATCCAAAAACAGTAGGACTCAAAATTAATAGCACTGTACTGAATTACACCAATAAGAAAAGTCAGAGGTCAGAGAAGCCTCACAGAGCCCTGCAATAGCCAACAACCTAACTTAATGTCCTTTCCATGTCCAGAAAATTCACCATGCACCTTCTGCAAAAGAGATTAATGGTGATAGTAGCAGCAAGTAGAGTAGAAATGCAAGATATGGACACCTGGCCAATATTCCGTTTGCAATTTGTCACATCACAGCACAATATGACTACTGCAATTTACAATTTACAATGTTGGCAATTTACAATTCAAATGAGTGCCTTGATTTGTCAAAGAATGAACTGTGTACACATCAGTCAGTACGACACAAAAATGCCCGGTCAGGTTCATTTTAAATGCACGTTTTATTTGGTACTGTTAACTAATCACTATCATTACTTTAATGTTTACGGATGCAATATTTATTAGGCAAAATGTAATTTGGAATCCTTTCTTGCACCCAAACCTAATTCATTTCCTGACTTTCCGAAATATTTATATCCTGATTAGACATATTAGGTCTTTAAAGCTGTTATACTAAGATGATTTATTTATTTCTGGGGGCAGTGTTAAAAAAACTACTCTCTACGAGGAAAACTGAAAGGGTAAACCACAGAGTCCCTTCCAGGACTTAAAAAAAGAAAGGGAAAGAAAAAATCGGGAGATCTGGAGAGAAGAGGAGGAGGCCTAATTTAGGGCTAAGGAAAAGGATTTGGGCGCCAGCAACTCCTGAGTTTGCAACCTGCATTTAGACTTACTTCCCACTATGGCCCATGGCAAGACTCTTAACCTGCTTACATTAATTTCCACATCTGTAAAATGGGAATGATGATACCCACCTCCCAGGCATGCTGTGAGAATTAATTAGTGTTTGTGAAATGCTTTGAAGATGAAACAGGCTATATAAATGCTAACCATTATTATTATGGGAGAACTGTCAAATGCTATAATTAAACAATTTTGAGCCCCACAATACGACTCACTCCAAAATGATCATGATTCCATAAGGAAAAAGCACAAGCCCTAGCTTTCTTCTCTCCACATACTGAACAAAAGCAGGAAGAAAACCCACGCCTTTTATTTCATATTTGCAGCAAGCAGAGAGTCCATACTCCCCTGAAGCTTGACATAAACAATGCCATGATGTCGTTATGGCAGGTTTGAAGCTGGCAGGTATCCCTAGGGATGTGGAAGCCCAAAGGAGGGAAGGGAAAAATAAAAGACTCAAGATGTTTTCAATACCACTTGAAGCGTAAGCGAGTTCGATGGTTGTTATATGTTCATTACCACTGTCACCTGGAAGGCAGTATGGTCTTAAAGAAAAGATACAGCTTCATGGATCTTATTGTACCTTACAGAGGCAATAAAAATTAACTTCTAGTCTTCTTGAGTTCTGTTGAAATTACTGTTGGGTTTTGTACATCTACCTCTAATATTTCATTTTTGTTTATTTGATTTCTTTCAGGATTAGGAATGACATAAAAATTGCTAATTCATTAACTTTCAAAAGACCCCTTAATATTCCTTTTTAAATTCTAAGCCATCTGTGATTTCCTTCTGAAAGAACCAAATGTTTATTTTGTGTAAACTACTAAGTCTTTGATTTTAGTTGATGCAAGTGGGCATAATTTTTTAAGCCAAAATAAAAGGTTTAAAATTTGAGGCTAATTATTTAATAAGCTGAAAAATGATGTCCCTATTTTTCACTTAATGCATGCTTTGCATAAACCAAATTCTTTACTCTATTTATGTATGATGAAGTCAATTAAAATGAACTAAACAAGACAAAAAAAGAGTCTGATTTAAGTCTGGATTTCAATATGCTCTCTTATCAGTTAGCAGACAATTTACTTATCTTATAAATCCTTAGGTTTTGCTCTGTCCAAAAAAATTTGAAAAATTATTTATCTGAGACTTTTCCACCAATATGTTCTGAGCACTCACATTTGCTTTATTGATAGTGCCCTTACATGAATCACAAATGTCCTAAAGAGTAGGACACACACTTTTCAAATTGTTACTTACAATTTATTATGACAAAATGAACACTAAATATCTAAACATGAAATTAAATCTTCATAAGACATCAAGGAATTGAAAGGAAATCTCAGACTAAAACAGGAATAATGTGAAGTAATAGTTCCATAGCAAAACTGGACAAAAAAGATAACAGTGGTTAACAGGAAAAGTCTAGTACCAAACCTTTAACTCAAGTCCCAGCCCACCACAGAGTAGGGCCATTTCACTATAGGCTAGTGACTTGCCTTCATCATTTCCTTCCTTGGTAAAATCAGAATCATAGTATATAACTCACAGGGTTACTGTGAGAATTTGACATGTCAATACAGAAAAATGTTACTGCCTGGGCCGGAGAACAGTGTGGATGTGAATTGAAGTGCAGGTGAAAGTGCTATAGGCACTGGGCCTTCCCTTCAGAGATTAGCTATTGTGGTAGCCCCAGTGTGGTAAGAAATTCTCCAAACTATAGTTGAAAATGTGAACTAAAAATTTGCTTTGTATTGATTTGCTCAATAAAATTAATAGGCACCCAGCAACCTTAGAAAATCCATTTCATGGGTCATATTCAGACTTACAAAGTGATTTATGCCAACATGAACTCAAACATAACCATTTTTACCTGACATAGAGGCACTGACGTCCACCAATGACTTTAATATTTGTATTAGTTAAAATGCACCACTTAATTAATTTAATTACTTCAACCTCCAGGGTAACTTCTGTAGGGCTTGTGCTGCACACTTTTGTGAAATACTGCAGTAGATGGACTATAGATTTTACAACTATTTAAACCTAACAGGAGGAGAAGGAAAAGGAGAAGATGGAGAGAAAGAGAAGGCAAACAATGAGAAATCCTGTTTTCTTTCCATCTTCTCATATACTGTCTAAAGTGTCTAACCCTAAACATAGCCATTTAAAAATGCATATGACAGTAGCTAAACTTCATATGAACTGTCTCCTCAGACAAATTAGAGGACTTTAAAAAAATTGCATTTCTACTATCTTCCCAACAAAATCTTCTACATATCAATCTCATTGTCATATGCAGCTTGGATATTCAGTTGACAAGGTAGACAAATACTCATGATTTGGATGGATCCTTCTATATGATGTTTTTGTACTTTATCTCTGCAATGAACCGCAAGAACAACACACTATGACTAAATATGCTAAAATAAACAAACACAGCATGCTGCTGTCTATGGATCCATATCAAAGCGCTTTCTATTGGTGGAACATGCTAACATGTGATCAAACCCCATGAATCACACTTTCCTTCCTCTTTTCCCTTTGACCTGGATGGCTAAACAGTTCAAGAGTTAACATTATATTATTATTTAGTTTTTTTGTTTTTGAAGAGAGAGAGGGGGGAAGAGAGAGAGAGAGAGAGAGAGAGAGAGAGAGAGAGAGAGAGAGATTGAGAGAATTTTTTTAATATTTATTTTTAAGTTTTAGGTGGACACAACATATTTATTTTATTTTTATGTGGTGCTGAGGATTGAACCTAGCGCCCGGCGCATGCCAGGTGAGCGCATTACCGCTTAAGCCACATGCCCAGCCCAACATTATATTATTTTAAATATACCTAATTCCCATGGAGAAAATTCGTATCCCTTCTTTGGTATACCTAAGAGCTTTAGTCATTACAGGTTACTACTATTAAATCATTTTAAAGAGCATAAAGTCATTAAAATACCACAAAACATTCAATGGTGTCAATTATTCTATTCTTAAACAATCTGAAGCTAAAGCCAAAATAAAAACTAAGCAGACTGTATACATAGAACTATACAATCTAGTACTGTGCATATACAATTAAATCCTTTAAATATGTACACATTTATATGCACATATTATACACACATATATTTTAAAAGGTTTTGCAATAATATATGTTTGACAATACCAATGCTAGCTATAAAGATGCAAAACAATAAAAATATGCAAATGTAAAACATAAAAAGAAAAGTGACTTCCTTTTATAACAATCAAATCTTATTCCAATACACAGTATTAAGTGATATTTAGGATGTTATTTATTTAAAATTTCAGAAATATAATAGTCATTACATAATGGTATTTGTATTAATAAGTAACTCTGAATTTGATATGTTCTTATCCTTGGTGTTTTGAGAAAAGGAAGCAACATATGTCCAATAGATAAAACAAAAAATAAATTGAAAAATGTTACACACACACACACACCAGAGTTTTTAGTGTTTAGGTTAACATTTCCAATAAATTTTTTAAATTTTTTAAATTATTCACAATTATGAGTCTCTAATATAAGCAGATACCTGTAAACTTGGGCAAAACAGTCTATACAACTATTCATTACACTGAGCTGAACTAGGCAACTTCACCATTGATTTAAATTTGTTTACTATTTAACACAGGGCAGAAGTTCATTCTGGATCCAGAATGGTAAAAAGAAGGGCAGATGTCCGCAAGTACAGACAAGAGGCAGTTATTAAACAATTCTGAGAAAAACCTCCAATTCCTATGTTAACTTCCCTCACAAAGCCCAGTTCAAATGTTTAAATAATAAAACTGCCATTACAGTTGTCAACTACATTTGAAGTTTATCACTGATTTAGTAATTTCCTTAATTCCCAAATTACGGGAAGTTTACTTAATTTTACTTTTTAATTGTATTAAGAAATATATCAAATGGTATAATTCATGGCTGATAAAATCATAAAAATGCCATATCAAACAGCAAACACTTAAAAGATGTTTTTATTACCATACTTTGTTAAACTGACTTTCTGTGCATCACTCTTTTTTTTGTTGTTTGTTTCTTTTAAATTAGGGAAGAGGACAAAGGATGATTCTGTTTCTTTGCCTGTCTCTGTTTGTCTCTCTCCCCACCTAAATCCCCCCTCTCTTATTCTATGTGCTAAAACTGAAATAGTTCAATGACTTTAGCTTTAACTGGGCCAGTGAAGCATGAACTAAAGTCCTGGGCCATGCCATGCTGTAGAGCAAGTTGAGGATGAATTCTTGACACTAGCTCTGAGGTATTAAGCCAGCTACTTACTGGTACTCTGGTAGCTAAAAGCATTAGACATAGGTAACTGCTCTAATAAGAAGCAATCATCACGATGAGCGTGGGAAGTCAGAACTTCTTTCTCGGACTTTCACATGCTTTGCACCCAAGTACTCTCTAGAAAGAATCTGTGCCATCTTGCTGCAGCCCTCAGTCTTCTGAACTACTCTTGTCCAGGAAGGCCTCACTCCAGAAGGGCAGTCACCTGTAGTTAGCCTTCATATTGCACTCACTTGAGCTTTTCTTTTGCAGCCTAGTCTTTGCTTTGAACAGCTAATTAATTAAATAAATCAACTTGTGGCTACTCTAAGGATCATGTCTATTTTAATAGAAACCTCTTACTCATAATAATCTGAAATCTAAAGAAATCAAATTTTTAACAGTGGGCATTTTATAAACTAAGTTGAGGGCTGAGAAAAACAGAAGATTTCAGAAACCTCCCAGGCAATGTGCAAAGAGAAAAGACAGCCAGCACAAACCACACTGCAAACCCTTAACTCAACATGAAACATTTCTAGCAGGCATATTACTCTCCCATGGGCCTATAATTAAAGTTTCAGGTATTGGTAAATAAGACTACATTCAAATTCATAAAAGAATTAGTAAGAGATGAAAAATATTCCCAGCATAATCTCTGATGTGTCTTATTCAGAATGCCAGTCTTAATCACACCAGCTTCTGATTGCTAACAATTAAAACCCTGATCTCCTTTTTTCCTCCTAATAGATGCAAGCCTTTGTGAAGAAGATGTAAAATTTGCCCTGTCATATTACTGACAAGTGGCACTGAGCTGGTAAAGTAGTGTATTAATACTGATTACACTGATTAATAGTACCGTAAAAATTGGTTCAATGACGCTTTAACATTTTTTAAAGGAACAGATGAGAGACATTCTGAGCAGAATATGTAATTGGTTTGGTTTATCTCATTCAATCACAAGGAAAAATCTTTGGAATGTAGGAAATTAGGTGGAAGCTGAGCTGTTTGTAGTTTTAATCAATAAATTCATTTAAAAATAAAAATGTTAATTAAACATCCTCCCCCGCCACTGATAGAAACCTTCAAGAAAATAATGTCCAAGTTAAGGACAGATGTTATATCCAAGCACTGTTGATTTTCTTCATACAAATAAGCATATATTAAACATTATATAATTGTGAGAGCCAATACTGACAATGCTACCCATAGAGAGGTCAAATGAAAACATCATTTAAGATGATAACCTCAATACCACACCTCTTCTAAGGAAAAGTAAAAATCTTCCATAATATATAGGTAAGAATGTACCTATATATTATTCCAGTATTGACTCTGGTAGAAAATCAAGTCTCCATACTCCCCCTTTTTTTTCTTTTCTTTTTCTTTCTTTTCTTTTTCTTTCTTTCTTTTTTTTTTTTTTTTTTTTTTTTTTGTGTGTGTGTGTGTGTGTTGCTGGGGACTGAACCCAGGGCTTTGTGTTTGCAAGGAATGTACTCTACAACTGAACTATACCCCCATCCCTCCATACCCTATTTTGAGAGCTTAAAGGGCTGTATCTTGGAGGTATGTGGTTCACCCAAGTTTTTCCAGCTAGTCAGACAGACTTAAAAGTCTTGCTCAAGTAGTCTTTTTACTAGAATACCTTGTTAAAAACAACCCTTTGGAGTTAAGATTTAAGGAAACAGTAACTGTAAATTTAAGCTTTACTAGATAAACACAAGGAATCCATTTGTTTGGGGCAGTGCTTGTCATATAATTGCTATGCAGCAACAGTTAAAAAAAAAAAGGCAATGTTGTCCTCATTCACTAGGATGGATAACTGAAGTAAGGGAATTATATTGTAATTATGACAAAAAAAATTTTTAAAAGTATGGCAGCTATGGGCTTAGAAGCCCAGGTGTTAAGTCAGAAACACATGGACTCCTATGCCGGCACAATCAGCAACTAGCTGAGGAGCTTTGGATCAGCCACTCAACCTCTCTTAAGTTCAGCATCCTTATCTGGAGAACAGAGATAATAATAATTAGTGTCTAATTCATAAGCACATTGTGAGGACTGAAGTTAATTCATGTGAAGTACACAGCTCTGTTAAGTGCTGACTTTTTGTTATTATCATAAACAGGAGTTTTCCAATTGAGAAGCAGCTACTGTGCAAAGTAGTGACCTCTCTGTTTCTACAAATGTTCTACCAAGTCAGGGAAGGATCAGTCCATTAAAGAAGGTCATGTAAGGAATTCTCGGCATTGAAGAGGAGGTTGTTCTATCTAACTTGTAAAACTGCCGATATTCTTGGAAATCTGTAACTACCAACCACTGTGCATGCAAACATTAACAAAAATTAGTCTCTGCCCTTAAGGGACTTCGTTCATTTAGAGGAGACAGAAACATAGATAATTTCAGGCTAATGTGGGACATCGGTGATGCAAACTCTGAAAACATCAGGTCTACATCATTACCCTAGATACATGTATGACTGTACATATGGTACAACACTATATCATGTAAAACCAGAAACATGAAAAGTTGTGCTGCAATTGTGTAAAATGAATCAAAATGCATTCTGCTGCATATATGCCTTTTAAAAAATCAATCAATTAATTAATTGACTTTTTAAAAATCAGGTCCAAAATCAAGTCCAGAGTAGCCTCTTCAAAGGCAATCTCAAGCTGAATCCTGAAGTCAAGCACATGAAGAACTTTCTGGGCCAAACTCAAGACTTCAGCCTTAACTCTGAAATCTCACAAAAGGCACCCATGTCCCTCTACCAGAAATACTAAGGATGAACTTAATGAACACAGCACTGGTAGCAAAAAGGCCACTTCACCACTACAAAACACCTTTTCAAAGCCAGATTATAGGGGGAACAAAATCCAGTAAATTCTCTCAACTTTTCAAAAATATCAGGATATTTAAATATTTATGATTCTCCATTGGGATTATTAAAAACTAGGCCTACTTAAGGCAAGTTTCCAAAGAAGAACAAAACCTTTTGAAGGCTTTATGATCCAGTTAACATCTCATTCCAGTGCTAACAAGCATAGAGGGTCCCCCCAAAGCGTGGTTTTATTTAAGCTGTGATAAATATAAATACTACTGTGATAAATACAAATACAACACTCGTTATGCTGTCTTTTCTTCCAGGCTTCTCTGCATCTGATGCTTGTTTACTGCTCATGGTTTAGTTCAGGTTAAATATATATTTTAATATTCCACTTTTACAAAGTAATTGTGACAAATGTATGCTACTCAGGTCTTTATTGTCAAAGTTGGCTAACTCACATGGCTTTATGTGCAGAGTACTGAGAGTTCACAGAAGCAGAGCAGATTTTGATTATTATGATGCTTCCAGTAAAATGAACGAAATGATTACTAGTATGACATTTTTTTTAAAGTGCTTTTGAATAGACTTGTATCTATTTTCTAAAACAACTTATATTCCATTAAAAACATAATTGAGCTGAATATGATTACATGAAACGAAATCATGTTCAAAGGGAGAAGGGAAATGCATTCTATAATCTAAGATGGGGAGAATACATTTGCGACACTTAATTTACTGCACCCCCTTCTTGGCTGGATTGCTAACACAGCAGAAAAGCAAGCCAGTCTGTCTGCTCTCACCTCAGTGCAATGCCTGCCGTTTGCAGGTGTGCCTCAAGGACTTCTCCCTCCTATTCTTTGAATCATCTTGCAGACACTAATGAGCATCCCTCTTCAGCTTTAATTATTGGCCCCTGACAAGTCAACATAATAGGAATCAGCTTAACCAAGCATACTCCCCAGCGACATGTTCAATTACTCAGGTTGTACTTCTCCAGGAGAGGGCTGAGAGGTTGCTAATTTAACACTGTCAAAAAAATAAACATAGGTATCACTTACAGTTTATCTTTTGACCTTTATGTCACCAAATCCAACAGGATATGCTTTTTTTGCTCCCCCTGGAAAAGCTGTGCAGATTAAGTGTGCTACTAGGCCTTTCCAAAAAATTAAAGAATCTGTCTGAGGTCCACAGGCTGAATGAAGTTACATAATGTGCTTTGGAATCTAAAAACAATGAAACATGTTAAAGGAGTCACTTCATCTCTCAATTAAAAAAAAAAAAGCAAAAAACAAAAAAGACATTCTGATCTGCCATCTGCTCCTACCACTTTATTAGTTCACATCAGAAGAAAACAATAATTCTGCTATTTGCATGCAAAGATTAGTTATCATGAGTGTCAAAGCAAACGCAGATGAAGGGAAGAATTTTAAGCATAATTTCTCAAAAGAAATTAATAAACCGTTTCTGCAAATGATAGTAATCTACAGTAATATAGCCCTTTTTTAACAAAATGAAAATAAACTAGTATGTTTAATTCAAAACTGTAGCACACTAACTTGCTTAGTAAGTTAACCAAATATAACCAGCAAACTGTATTGTATTTGAGCTATATTAATAACATTCTTCTTTTAATATTTAAAATAATTTTGTTGTTATAAGTATTCCTATTAATACCTATATATTTTAAATCTCCTCTTTATGCAATGAATTAAACTATTTCAGCACTTTTTTCCCCAACTACTCTTAACTTCAAACTTTAATACTGGAAATAACCAGAGTGCAAGGTTCATGAAGAAATGACTAATTCAATCTGACCTAGTACAATGGTCACAGACTATGCTCTTTCTAAATGCTGAAATGTAAAAAATGCATTACTACCTACTTGAGATAAGGTGCCCTAAAGAATAAGATGGATCTTCTTCACAAATGCATTGCATCTGCTACTCACTTAATAAGAATGAGTCAATTTTAACTTTACATAAAACTTCCCTTTAAAATAACACCAAAATTATATTTACATGTGTTATATATGATTATATATCATATATTATTATCATGTTGAGTAAACTGCCTTTTCTTTTCTCTTTTATTGGTGCTAGGGTCTGACACATGCTAAGCACACACACTTTCATGGAGCTACACTGAAGCCCAATAATCTGAAGAGGGGGGTGGTATGTTGTTTTTAGTTTAGCTTTTAATAGTCTGTTACCAAGATTATTGAAAAGTAACCTTTAAAGGGGTAGGGGCCTCGTATATTTCAACTTTGCAATTGCAAAGCCCAGGTCAGTGTCTAGCTTACTTAGAATAAATGCTCTCCAAATATTTCTTAAAATGAATAAGAAATGAATGAGTAAACAAATGTTTAACTTGCTCTAAATATAGGAATAGGTCCATTCTCCAAAAGGTAGCTTGTATTTCTTTCTTTCTTAACTAACACGAAGTAAATCAAACAGCTAACACTATTAAAAACCTTTCTAGAATAGCACACCAGTATTACTCCTTATCGTTTTTTAGAGTACATGATATTTTTCAAAATTCTATTTTCCTCTGTAATTCAAAGGTAACTTTTATAAGTAAATATTAGCAAATGCATGATAAAACTATTTAGGATAAAGTAAATGTCAATTCATACATTAAGCAGCTTAATTTTCAATTCACTTCATTTCCTAGGTTCTGATAATGGGCGCATTCATTATTCAGAAACTTTTATTGCTTTTCCTCACTTTCACAGCAGCACAGAAGCAAATAAGCCCATATTAGAATTACTGAATCCTTTAACAACTCACAGCTAAAATTTGGAAAACCAAGTAATTTATGATCTGATTACAAATGGAGAATATGTAAATTTCTGATATTCCCCAAATAATTAGTATAGTACTTTAATTAACGTATCAGGTTCTGAGAGCTAAGAATTTGCCAAATTCAATTTCTAAGTGTATAGGTTCTATTTAACACTTTCCCCTAAAATCCTCAAAATCTATTTGTATATTACATTTTAAAAAATGTTTTAAATTTTAAACAAACAATTTTAATAGTGTGGGATATTAATAAGCATTTCTATGAGAGTTCGATGCATTATTTCCTATCCACTAATCTAGTTCCTCAAAAGCTTTCTCAAAGTTAATGGAAAAGCAAGCAAACCAAAGAAATCTGGAAAACTGGCTCAGCATTCCTGGGCATTAATGAATAAAAGGAGAGAAATTGTTTCTTCCTTTCAAGTCTTCAGAGATAACCTCAGGAGTGTCACCTGTCTTACAAGGAGTTTTACAGAATGACAGGATAGTTGGACCTCCCGGCCCTTCCCGGAGTCCAAGCTAAATCTAAGACACCTGCAAAGCAGAGCACAATTCTGTAGTCCCCAAATTTAATCCCCCAACTCCTCCAAGGAAAAAAAATCTGACTCCAAAAACATTATATTAAAGTGATGCACGAAATAAAAAAATTGGTTTAGTGTGACAAAACTGATCTGTGCCTCATTTTCCAACCTTAAATTGAGAGCCCTCTAATAGTAATTATGTGCAAAACAAACCAGACATTATGGCCAGTGAGGACTGTGATAGTCTTCAATACAAGATTTACATGAGTTCAACAGCACATCCCCTGGAGTCTGGTTAAATGTGAGATTTATCAATGGGATAATAGAGGCAGAAATAAATCACAGCGTAGAGGCCAAAAAACAGGTGCAAGTTTTCCAAAGAGATTAGAAAAGGGGGCAATACAACGGAGCCCTGAGATAAGGGACGGCTGCTCCAGATGGCACTGGTTCAGAGAAGGCCCTTTGAGAGGTGTGCCAGAGTGTAGAGGGCGACAGGAGGCCCAGGGGTAGGTGAGGAGAAGGACAAAGGAAGAACAGAAAGACTGAGACCAGACAGATAAGGAGCATGAATGAAGCAGAGCAAAATGGTGAAAACAAGTAGATCTACCTCAAACACAGAGGGGCTCTCCTTCCACTTCCTAGTCACAGATACCTTGCTATCTCTTCCCAGTGTACCTGTGGGACTCTCACTCCCCAAACACCAAACCCTAGATGCCGGCAAACACAGTAGACCAGGTACTTCACAGCCATTGAGCCTGCAAAGGTAAGGCTTCCCTGAAGGACTGATTCCTGAACCACAGTGTAGTTAAAAATACACTTGTTTTTTCCCCCTTCCTCTGCTAACTTTGGTTGTATAACTTGCAGCAAAATACCAAGTAGAATTTCAAGCAGGCGCTGCATGATAAGGTTACATGTTCCAAATGTAGTAGATAGGCTAAAATGAAACAGATTATTTCAACATTTGTGTTTTTCTCTCCAACATCAAGAGTTCCTCTGCAATGATTAAAAACGAGAAGGGAAAACTAACAGTTATTCCTAAAGGTTCCAATATGTTATCAAGCATTAGTGACCTTTTCTGTGGATTTAAAAATCAGAGTTGTTGGCAAGAATTTCCTTCTTTCTTTTTTTTTTTTTCCCAGCTGAACAACTCCCTTCAGACAAGAGTACATGAAGCAGAAGGCAATAAGAACAGGATGAGGACATCAGCATGTGGTCGGGTAGAGGGGGCTTAGACCAGTACATTTCCACTCTGCAAACCAGTGGCCAGCACCCAAGCAACACCTTCTGCTCTGATGATGCTAAATCCATCAAATAATGAAAAAGGTAAGTGTGATTTCAACATATCCTAATGACCCTATGTGCTGTTCCCAAATATACATGATCAAACATTAACCACTCGAAAGGCAAAACCCTGGGCTATGCACTGGTAGCCCCTGAGTGTCAAGGTTTACATTGGCCACAACACTTACCACCTCCATAAAAGTTTTGAATTTGTCTTTTAAATATGAAGGCTTAAAAAAAATAAACTACATGATGACAAAATATATTTTTATAATAGAGAAAAGTGATGGTGGAATGCACTTTTCTGAATGATTGCTTTGGAAAATCATGATATTCTACATTCCTTAATTTTGAGGGGATGCACGAGGGATTGAACTCAGGGGCACTCAGCCACTGAGCCACATACCCAGTCCTATTTTGTATTTTATTTAGAAACAGGGTCTCACTGAGTTGCTGAGGGCCTCACTAAGTTGCTAAGACTGGCTTCAAACTTGCGATCCTCTTGCCTCAGCCTCCCAAGCCAATGGAATTACAGGCGTGCACCACTGTACCCAGCTATTCCTAACATTTCTTATGGACACATAAATAGCACCTTTAAATTGCTTATTAACACTCCTACAGCACCTCCATATCCAGTCAAGAAGGGACTTAGTTCTAAATTCCTTGGAGTCAACTGAATAAGTCTTCAAAATGAATGTCCTTCATTTGTTCTAAGTCCTTTGGGTATTCATGTGGTACTCTGTTACTCTATCTGTGCAAGGAATGGCAACTACCATTCCTCTGCCAATTCATGTGCTTGTCTTTTATTTTGCAAAACAGACTGCATAGTTTTTAAGCCAACAAGCACATCCTATTGTCATATATTCCTAATATTTTTTTGGTCCTTTACACACAAACATCCATTCAGCAAATCTGGTACCCTAATTCAGTTGGGAAATCTTTGTCCAACATCCAGAAATTCAATTGTCTCTACTAGCATCTCCTATCTTTTACCCCTCTAGTAAACTGCCTATTCTCTTTTTTGGGAGGAGGGGTACTGGGGATTGTGCAGTAGCACTTTACTTTATTGAGCGGGAGCATTTTACTGCTGAGCTATAGCTCAAACCCTTTTTACTTTTAATTTCCAGACAGTGTCTAGCTAAATTGCTATGGCTGACCTCAAGCTTGTGATCTTCCTGCCTCAGTTTCTCCACTCACTTGGATTACAAACATGAGCTGCTGTGCCCAGAAAACTATTATCTTATCCTGTCATTTTTGACCCTGGGAAGTCATAAGTCACCCTGTGCAAAGGACAGATTAAGTACTGGAGTTTCCTGATTACTTAAGACAATGTTTCTCACCTCATTTAATCCCAAATTCAAAAGATGATGAACCATGACCATACCAACTTTTTCCTTATTTCCCGTAAAATATTAAAGCCTATTCTCGATCCAACAGGATAAGTAAACATGGCTGTTGAAGGTCAAATGCTGTTACCATCCCCCATATCACAAAATCCTACTACTGTCCATTTGCACCTCAGAATTGAGGAAAAATATGTATTTCTAGACATGTTTTTGTTTGCCACTAAAATGCACAAAATTATTATTACTTCTGATAAAATTTATGGCACAAAGAAGGTAATTTTAAAAAAACAAAAAAATCTCACCTTAGAAACCAAGTCATCAGGGTCCTTGGATTGCAGATTAGTGGGAGAGTGCTTACCTAGTACTTGTAAGGCACTGGTTTCAATCCTCAGCACCATATTTAAAATATAAGTAAAATAAATAAAGGTGTTATGTCCAACTACAACTAAAAAAATTATTAAAAAATAAATAAAAAGAAACCAAGTTACCAGATTCCTAATTATGAGGGCATTCCTAAACTTGATTTACAAAATAGATAGCAAGGAAAGACTCTGCCCTTCTTACTGACACAAATAAAACATTAAGTGTTGCATTCTTAACATTTTTTAATTAATCTGTAGACTGTATAGTCTATGGCCAGGGATAAATGATGGTATACAACCTAAGAGGAATTTAAATTAATATAGCATTGATAAAGGTAACTGTCATTTACTGTTAACATTTGGAAAGGCTGACACAGTACCGATGAAATCTGCCATTGGCCTTCAATGAAAGCTCCTGATGTTTTCAGATGATTGTAAATGGAAATCATGAGAAGCAAAGACAAGGCTGAAGCCTAACTATTCCACTCCCACTGCATAAAAAGAAAACAGACCCAAGTGCAGAAGCTCAGCCACACAGGCATCAGTCTTACACAGAATCCAAGGTCGAAGTGTGATAGAAGGAATCACATTTCTCAGTATTTCTCAGTGTTGCATAGCATTTTAGCAATTAAGTATGAAAACAAACAAACAAACAAACAAACACTTGCTCCTGGTAGCATAAGATTCACTTTGTGGATTTAATCTCCCATTATTGGTCTCTACTTAATTACTACTTTATTTCATCATCTGCTCTGTGGGGGTTCTATACAATTAAGATTTTCCAAATCTATAATTACAGTTATATTTCTGTACCATGGTTTTATGATTAAGTGCATGTACTTTTAGGGTTATCAAATTCTCTAGAATCAAACCTGCTAGATATATTTAAAAAATGGTGCTGATGACAAAACAACTAATATAACTATAAATGATAAAGAATCTTTGGAATGCAAATGTGGTATAAATTTTTTTTAAAAGAGAAGGAAGGTAAACTTTAAAACCAATTGTTTTTGCAAAGCCAGTCTACCTAATATATTTCATTTATGATGAGAGCATTGCTATGGGAACACCTGTGGTCTCCAGTTGCCATTAAAGGTGCTTGTCCTTTCTTTTAAGTCTAGCCATGTTTCAAAACCTCCTAAATACTGTAAAATCTCAAGATAAAACCTGCTGTCTTTTAGTCTTTAATGTTAATGATCATCATTACAAAGTATATTAATATTTATGAATGACAAAATCCATTATGAAATCCTATGAAGATGTGCTCCCCATTTATTCTATCCAGCTTATTAACATGAATAAAAATGCCATATTTATTATCATCCATGGTTGGTGTCAGCATATCAAAATGTTACAGAGCAGCATTGAAATACTGATACAAAAATAAGTTTGTTACTCATTGGCCTTCTAATAGGAGCTTTTCACATTTTTTAATCTGGGTTTTCATCCTTGTATTGCATTATTATTTGGATAACATTAAATTCATGAAGTATCAATCTTAGGACTATGAGAAGAACTAAGTAGCTGTGAGCTCACCTATCATTCCTAGGTGTCATGTTCCATATATTTTGTGCATTACCCTTGAATAATGGATAATGGTCAGATATATGTGTGTGTGTATATATGTATACATGTACGTATGTATTTATGTATGATATCTGTATGATATGTGTCATATATAGTACAGAATATAACTTTTAGGTTTATCATTAAAAATCTGGTACCCAGCACAAGATACTGTTCTTAACTTAGCTTCCACTGATATCTGATATCTGTGGTTGAACCCAGATTCCACACATTTAATGCCATATAAGGACATTATTTTTAGGGTAATGCAGATTTTAATAAATGAAATAAAATTTCTTATCAAATTTCCAATTTTTTTAATTTCCTATAAAATCTTAGTTACATTTGAAATACACATTCTCCCCTATGTGTGTATGCTTTTATAGGAAACCAAACCATCAAACTGATGATTTCAATAACAGCCAGGGGATAGATAAGCTGGCATTTTAAGTATTTTATACAATTCATTTAGTAACATTTATACCTTTATACAATGTGCCTTGAATCCTGCACGTGTAAATGTTAAGCCTTCAATTTGACTATATAGGAGGCATGAGGACTTGGGTATCCAAAGCATAAGAATAAATTTCTCATACCCAAGACAAGTTAAAGATGACTCTCTGGTCACCTCCATCCAGGTCAATGCTGTTGCTTATTAATTTGTTGGGAGTTTGGGGTTTGTTTTCTGTCATTGTTTTAATTAGGTTAAAAAACAAAGTCAATATTAAGGTTCAAAAGGTTGTCCAAAATTGGGAAGAGGATTATTGTGGGCATTCAACATTTAAAAAAGTTTACTTGCACAAATTATAAAATGGGTCAGGAAAATATAAGCACTAAAATCAGCAATCAATATCAGGTCTGCCCAGAAAGCATTCTGTTAAGAAAAATTTATTTAGAGTCCTTACAACATTAACGAGGCAGAGAAACCTTTGCTGACTAAAGCCAGAAGTTAGCAGAGAAAAGAAACAAAGACTGTTTTCATCAAATCATAACAACCATGTTGCTAAGGTGTAAAGGAGCCGTTTAAATATCTAGGTTACTCTGTGCCTTGAACTATTTTGAACATTCCAGGGAATTGCTGTTGAATCCATTTTAGGGAAATCCCAAAAGCAAAATTAGATGTACTTGTGAGAAAACTTAAAACAAACTTGGACAACTGTGAGCTGGGTAAAATAATTTGAACATTGGTGTAAACTGCCCATTAGGTTATAAAGTTTACTTTTATCAACTCTGGGCACAACTCAGGGGCCTTTCAGAAACTAAATGGATGAATGGCCTGAAGTGATACCCAATGCATATTTATGTTCTTACAATGCTACCTGGCAGACAGACAGAAAGGCTGCAAATAACTATTTTCACTCCTCTGTTAACCACTGACATATTATGCAGTGTCCGTTTAGCATAAGAAGTCTCTCCTGAATTGGTAACACCAAGTAAAATCTCAGCCTAAATGCAGAAGGTAGTTTTAGGAGGTAAGAATAAAGGTCTAATCCTGCTTATTACCATTTTAACATAGCATTCTCTTACTTCATCACTTTTAACACATTTCCTAAAACTCCAAAGACACAAGCCACAGCTTTATTTTCATCAAGACTAAAGTAATATTAACATTATTCATGGATTAGTGATACAATGACTTTTTACTAACACAGCTTTTTCTATCCTAATGTTTGAAAGCATTTTATAAACAAAACCTCCTCCATGGTACAAAGTGAATGTTACACCTATTCTTGAAATGCTTACACTTTGCTTTTGACAGTTACCAAATATTAACGTATGTCCTGAGCACCTTTGTACAAGGCTTTTTCCCACAGACTCCAAATGCCATGCAGACAAGGGTTGCATGTTGGCCATTTGTACATACAGTCTGTGGTCTCTGTCACACAGAAGGTGACCACTAGCTACTGCAGTAAGGCCTGGTGGCTAGGTATTTGGAAGCCGACCTCAATGCAGGACAAGCCACATTCTTCAGTATCAGCTATATCAGAAGAAAGGTGATATTTTCTTTTCTCAACTTCCTTCATCTTGCTTTTATTGTGCCCCATCTCAATTGTTTCAGAACTGCAGTATAAAGAAAGAGTGCAATTCGGGGGCAAGTGAAAATTAAAAACAATAATAATAATTAAAAAATACAACACTATTAGTTAAAAACATTTTATCCTTGCTGTCCTTTAGAATAGAATGAATTAAGTGAAACCTGCTTTGTACCTCCTCCATGGTACAAAGGGAGAAGGATAACCTGAATAAATGAAGAGCTACCTGCACTCTGCATCTTCAGATTGCTGCCTCAACATCATGCACAACTACTCCAACAAGCTAAAAAAGATTTTAAAAAAACACCCTATATACTATCAAGCATGTGCTAAGTTATTAAAAACGTACATCTAAATACCTGATAGTTACGAACCCAAACAGAGCTTGACAAGAGGGAGGCAAGTACCTTCCTTGTGTGCAGATCTTCATCAACAGTTCCCCTAATATTTTCAAAAGTTAATTACAGAACCAGCCAGGCATGGTGGTGCATGCCTGTAATCCCAGCAGCTCCAAAGGCTGAGGCAAGAGAATCGTAAGTTCAAAACCAGCCTCAGCAAAAGTGAAGTGCTAAGCAACTCAGTGAGACCCTGTCTCTGAATAAAATACAAAATAGGGCTGGGAATGTGGCTCAGTGGTTGAGTGGCCCTCCGTTCAGTCCCCAGTACCCTCAACACACAAAAGTTAATCACAAAGATTTACTTTTGCTTGTGTTGTGATAAGTGGCCCCTGACTAAATAAGTAACAGCAATACAATATGACATAGTGGTAAGAAAAGACAAATAAGGAAGAGAAAGGAAAGAAAAGAAAAGATACAATATTTTAAAGGCTCCAAGATGGTAGAAATGAGAAGGAAATCATTTGTAGATAGGCATAATTCATGCTCAGAACAAACATGATTTTTAAAAATAGTCCAAAGTTATTAAAAATGAAAATTCTTAATTCAGTAGAGCCATTTAAAAGCATCTGTGTGAAACAAGGAGATCCCACCCTGTATTTTAAGGTTCTCAATAGTCTCTTTATTCTATTTTTCTAATGGATAAAGAAGATGGCTACTGACTTTTGTCAACTTTCCTGGATTTTTTTGACCACTGTCTTTCAAAAGTTTCTTATTTAAACACACACACACACACATACACACACACACACACTTTTTAAATTTGATATTGAATACAAATCTTCTGTAATTAGAATTATCAAGAATTATTCCGTCTTCTCTTTCCCCAAGAAGAACAGTAACTCAAATTAGTCCATCAGTATGACTATCAGAAAAAAATGCTTAACCAAAGCCAAACTGCAGTTTTTATATAAAGGGAAAAAAAGACTTTTTTGTTGGATTTTAGAAACATGATTTATTTAAAACCATTTTCAGACTAACTGGAAATAGATTGTGTGACGAACAAATTTTTAAATATTTTTTCAAGCTTTCAACTCTAAGGCATGGCACTGATAAGGAAATATACTTGTTCTGTTCCAAGAGATGTAATGTACTTGCTTAAATGAAAGGTGGGGGAGGAGCAGATATTTCCAAGGGGAGGAGGCAGATAACTCTTCTGCCCTCCAGGACAATTTGTACCTAAACAGTGAAAGAATGCCTACAACCCCTCTTTCCCCCTCCTTTCCCTGCACAGGCCCCTGTGGAGAGGGGTACTTCCTCTCTTTCCATTAGTTTTATTAGATTGGATGGGACTTAACATTAAAGGCTGTTGATCACCTAAGGCAAATGGCAAGATCAAATAGATTCAATGCTTCAAACAGCACCAGGCAAGACATGGGTCCTGTGAAGGAAACACTTGCCTGCTGTCCTGACATACTGTACCCACTAGCAATGACTGGATAATTTCTAAAAAAGAAAGAATGAAAAAAATAACCCACCCAACAAACGCTCATCACTAAAAAGAACTGTGAGTCCTTTTATGGCAGAGAATAAGCCCTTCGGAAGTGGTGGGTGAGGGCGTGCTCAGGAAAATGTTTTTGCCCCATTTTCTGTTGTCTGCATTTTCTTATTCACCACTCAGGGCACATGCAACTTGACACTAGTTTCTGTAACCAACCTCGTCCAGCAGGATTTCTCACACACCCTTCACAAAAGGAGAACCCCTCACAGAGTACTTATTTCAGGTTTACGTCAAGGTTGAGTGAATTGCAGCCAGGGAACTGAGCTCAAAACATAATATAAAAGTCTCCTTTGCTAATCACTAAACCAGTGGTTTAGCCAGAAGGGGAGAAATTAAAACTTTGTACTGTTTCATTTCCTCTTATGCAAATTTGAAAAAGAAAAAAAGAACAAGAAAAAAAAACACCCAGAAGTTTAAGGGGAGTGATATATCTTTTGCTCATTAATTTATATGGAAAATCTTAAAATTTCAAAGTGACCATATAAATTTAACAATTTAAATCTTCCATGGGCATCAACCATGTGACTTATAACTTATATTCACAGGCCTTCCTAAGCCTTTACTGTATTCAACTGTTACTCCCTGAACTGTCATAACACTTAAACTCCAGCTGAGCATTAGGTGTTATGATAACTCAGGCAATGATAATGGGCACTGCTGGAGTCTATACCTCCTAGGGAAAACCAGTGCAATTCTGCGTTTATTTAACGCGGCCAGAGGTAAAACACACTCAGGAACCAAGGAATCTGCTACCAAGAAATCTCTGGACTTTGCCATCATTGGTGAAAAAGACATGTGCACTCCTCTATTTCCCTAAGTTTCCCCTTCTGCCCTGCAGAATTTTCAGGAGAACTGGAAGCATCCAAAACGTTGTTCAGTTCTGGCAGAAAGCAGTGCTCAAATCTCACTCCGATCACTCCCATTTAGGAACTGAGCCTGCCAACAGTGCGAAAAGATTAGGTGGCCAGGAATTTATGT
This sequence comes from Urocitellus parryii, assembly GCF_045843805.1. Classification (NCBI taxonomy): domain Eukaryota; kingdom Metazoa; phylum Chordata; class Mammalia; order Rodentia; family Sciuridae; genus Urocitellus; species Urocitellus parryii. The sequence continues at coordinate 23,605,756 of NC_135537.1, read as the reverse complement.
CAAATTATACATTGCGCAGTGAAGAGTAGGAGAAAAAACATCAGTGATGACATACAATATCATGGGGCATATTATCCTGACTCAACTATGTACATCAGAAAAGACATTCTATAGCTTTCACATGGATTATTTTTAATCCTAGCATTAAGTGCCTTTTAAAAATTTTTTAATTTTTAATTTTGTAAAAATTTTATTTTCTGATGTGGCCATCTGGCTCTACCTGTTTTTCTTTTTCAATTAAGCCACACAATAATTACTGGTAGAAGAAACAACAACATAATAATAACAACAACAATAAAACAACGGAGCCTTGATGGTCCAGATCTACTGACATAAAAGTTTGAAATAACAATCAATTAGGACTATATAAGTTTATACAGAAAGAAATGACAATTTTATTTCATGTAACTGGACAATATGGTGACAGATGGGTTTGGAAAGCTTGAAAATAATTGGTGCATGTTTAAACAGCTGATAGTGCCCATTACCCATACCGTATGGGCCAATTAGTTCTTTCCAGGTTTTGGTGCCAAAATACTGACTACAACCAACCCCCTCACAGTGTTGGAACCCCAAGATTGCAGTCCATTCCTGTACAGACCTGGATAAGGGAACCTATCTATGCACAATAGGGGGTAAAACACAGGAGTCACCCAGTTCTCTAGAAGTGGGCATTGCCCTGACCACTCTGAGTGCCCACAGTGAACTTGTGAAAGTTAACACCTTTGGATGTTACTTTTACAAACTGCTAAATAATGTCACATCCTGAATGTTGAAAAGAGGAGCATGAAGAAGTCGACCAAAATGTGTTCATACTCTGAACTATGTTAATTGGGGTTTCTAATAAACATGCAGGATTTTAGGAAAGCCCGCAGACTGAGAATCCCTAGAGGAAAAATAATGTCTTACTTGTCAATACACCAAAGGGCTAAGAGGTCCCGTGGGCACACAGGTAACTCCTAAATTGGTCTGATATTTTTTAAAGAGCCTCATCTTCATTCACCATCAAACATCAAGTTAAAAACTTTGAGCCTTTATTCCAACTTCTGACATGACAACCCACAGGTGTGACACAAAGACTCCCACTGACAAGGGAAAGCAGTTAAATGGTTCCTAACAATGTGAGCTGTTGCTGGAGGGGCGCTGACAGCCACGGGTGTTTTCCTTAAGTTCAGGAGGCTCTCACAAATGGTTCTCCAGCACCAGCTCTCAGCAGGCAGCCTGCAAAAAGATTCAAAATCATTTCCCAAATCCCAGCTATGAACTTGGTTGCTGAAGTCTGCCAGCATATATAACTCTCAGAAGTAGATGGACATCAAAGATGGTTCATACAGCAGAGACACTAATTGGAAACCTGTCATATGAGTGGGTCTCTTTTTACTTAATTGAAATGGAAAAAATGACAATGCTTTTTTGAATAATTACTAAACATACTGGAGTTTCCTGTTTTGATTTTATTTTCCATTTGATGAGCCTGTGCTTTTATACATAAATTAGTGAGCTCCCTTTAATACTACAAAGGAATCACATTGTAAATATAAACAAAATGAAAAAATTCCACCTGATTTTCTCAGCTTCTGAAATTTGATGGAAAATGCAGGTACCTGAGCTGAGAATGTGATCCTATGAGCAAAAGCAATATAACTTAATGGTAGCTTTAGTACCTGCAAGGACAACTGAAGCCATTCAACAATGCTAACAAAACTATTTGGTGCAGTAAAAATAACAGCACCAAGAAAAGAGAAGCACTGTGCTATATCATTTTGATTTCACTAAAACCCCATTATTTCTTATCACACCAAATTATAAGAATTCAAACCATTTGCTTGAAACTTTGAGGGAGAAAAATTTCTACATTCTCATAAGAACAATACTTCCTGTACTGCTCCTGTGATATGCAGTTTGATAAGTACCTGGCCAAATGCTGTTTTAAAAGCCAACTATACATGATGAATTATGGACATATCTACTCACCCACACTCCATCCTTTGGTACTAAGGAATCTGTGCATAGGAAAGAAAGATGGGCAGAGAGAGTAACAGCGAATCTGTCTCTACATAGGGCCCATGGGTTTAAGGTCCTAGAGGATGATCAGCACATCTGCACATAACAGAGAATTCAAGACAATCTCCAATGTGTAGATGGGTTGCCCTGGTTTGAACAACATGAAGTTACCAATCAAGTAACCCACAGGCAGAGCAGTCAAAATTGTGGAAAGAAGATGTGATTAAAGCCTTTTCAAGCTTGGGAGCAAAGAGGAAAAGAGTTGACCTATTGCTCAAGACCAGTTGGTAGGATAGAAAAAGGAGATGATCTAGGTCTCCAGAGCATCCACACAGAGCAGAAAGACCCTAGATGATTCCAGGTTACATGACACCAAGGGAATGGCCATGCCAAGGTAATCAAATCTATGATTTCTGATTTTTATGTTGCTGTTTTTAATTTTTTTTTTTAATAACCAGCTGGCACTCTTTAAGGCCAGAGGAAATGTGAAGAATGGCAGTGTTCCCGAAATCAGAGAAGAATGAGGAAAAACCAGAATGTCATCACTTTTGCCACTTGTTCTTCAAAATATGGACAATGACTTCACTAACTGATGACAACTCAATCTCCAGAATATCTGGAAACACTTAAGACACCTACGAAAGCTACAGTAAATCTGGGATAGTCGTGTATTTTTGGTTTGTCCAAGTGTTTAGCTAGAAATAAATTTTTCCAAAAGGTAATTAAAAATGGATTAGTACCTTATCACAATCAAATAGTCCTGTGAAAGGAAGAAAATAAGATGATAAATGGAAACAAAATTTGGTTCTGGACACTAAGATAAATTCTAGGGTTCAACACCTGGTGAAGTACATAGAATAAGCACTCCTGCACCACATTTGAACCATTTCGGTCTCTGTTTTGTATCCTAAACGACCCTGGATATCTTACACACCTGTGGAAATATATTTTTTTATCTTGAATATTTTATTCTATTGAAAGAAAGTCTGGATGACACAACCAAGCTGTATGTATCAGTTATAGCCAGGATGTACTTGCTCTGAAGACAGAGATAGATGGATACAAAGATTCAGCACATGTAGAAAATAAGTGGCTCCAACAAATGCCATCAAGGGAATAATATATCACTACAGACAGAAAAGCGCAGTGTAACAATTCCCAGTTACAGACATACTTTCTCCACATGTTGATTCTTCTTTTCTAACTACCTTGCCATTCTGACCCAACAAAATCTGAATGGACACAATATCAAATCCGATGCTGTTATGAGAATTGGGAGAACAATTTGGCATTGCCTGTCCACATTTTCAGGTGCATACCCTTTGACAGAGCAATTCCACTTCTAGGAATTTGGCCAAGAAGGATCTGTGAACAAGCAATCTTTGACAACACTATTCCAAAGATAAGGAAGTAAAAAAGAATTTTTAAGAATATAAAAAATATTTTTTTTTCTGTATAAAAAGGCTTCCTTTATATTCAGAAACATTCTGGTAAATGACAGAAACAGAATTGGAATAAAACACTAGTACACTTAAAAGTTCTCAGTGGCTTGCTAACACAAAGATCGTCTAAAAATCTAAAGCAAATAGCCTTGTCAAGAAGAGTGCCACCCAGTAGGTCATACCTATGTCATCTGGGCAGAAGAGGAAAACCTATGCGAGGTACCTCTTCTTACCAAAGTGGACTCTCATGCAATCCCTGGTTCACTTGGGTCCTTACTGTACCATCCATAAAGTTGACTGGATTCCCTACACTTCCTGCAGCTTTCAGGGAGGCTGAAGAGTAGAGGCAAAATCCTCCTTTAGCATTCATGATGTAGCTGGGATTAAAGGATCGGACACAATGACCTTCTAGTTCAAAGAGGCTGTGGTTTAATTCCTCTCATGCACAGAGTTTTAAACCAGCTGTGTTTCTTTCAGAGAACTTAACTTCTGTATGCCTTCATGCTTTCATTAAAATTGAGTAGCAAATGCTCAACATCACAGTGATGCTCAGAGGATTCACTGAGATGACGCTGTTAAGGTAGGTGCATGGCATCCTTTACCACATTATCAGTCAGCATGTAATCATCATAATACCGAATGTTCTCTTTTTCTTCTTCTTTCTAAACTCCACAAGGTTAAATAGGATTTTCAAAAATGCAATTTGCCATAAAATAGTTAACAAATGAGCACTATGTTAAAATAATAAATTGTTCTTTACTTCTAGTTAATTTATTTGGAAAGTTGATCTTTTATGTTCCATTTTCTGACAAGATAAAAAAATGTACCAGTGCTTTAAAAAATACATCAAAAAGATTTTTATCCATTAATGACTATTATGGGGGGAAAACACTACAAATGAAAAGGGATCAAAATTTCACGTAGTCTCACATCTCTAAACAGACATTGAAATTTAATGATTCTATAACTTCAACCATATCAGCAAATATATTCCTTTTACTAGCACAATCAATATAATCCCAATTAAAATATTCTGTAAAACTGCCTACAGTATTCCAGTTTGAAATAGCTTCTACTGAAATAGACTTTCCTGCCACTCTGATTTAGCATCTCACTTTCCCTTATCAGCAGATGGCAAGCCAAGAACTATTTAAATCCATATGTCTTCCATAGGCATAGTTCAAATACTGAATAAAAAGATGAACAAATGTTTTAGAGCTAATCAGATTAGCCTTTAAGTGAAAAAAGCACCGAAATGGAGTTTCATTTCCTGCAAACGACTTTTACTACATCACACTGAGATGACTGAAGGAGTTACAATCCTGTAAGCCACCCAGACAAAAATAACTAAGTGTACACGACAAATTACAGCAAAGACTTTCCTGACTTTTGTTATTTCTTTATGAATCTTCCCTCTCTGCCTGAACTCCAGTCCTCACAAGCAATGAATCTGGTACCAGAGAGATACTACAATGTAGCCACAGTTCAATATCAAGGCTAAGAAGAACAGAATAACTCGCCAGCTGTATCTCTATATAGCAAACCCCTTTCCTACTCCTTTCTCTCCAGTATTTACCACTGGAAGAACAAAGCTGCCTGCCTTTATAAATCTTGGTTTCATATGCAACTGTAGTTTTATACACCTCTGCTAGGTAAGGAGATGAAGATGAAGAGGCTGGGTTTGTAGTATAAACATTAGAAACATTCCTGAGTTCACAGAAGCTTTCAAACTTTTCCTTCTAAGTCTGTCTTCAGCAAGTCAGATGCTACAGGATCAAGGAATGGTATTGACAAATACCTTTCTCTTTTTCATATCACACCCTCCGTGCTACAAACCTTTAAGTCTCACAAAATGTTCAAGATAAACAGTCTCACTGTACACTTTCTCTTATCTTGAGCCCAGCACCTAATATTCTAAAATATTTCCCTTCTTTAGAAGGCAGCAGTACAGAAGAGTGGTGAATCTTGGAGAATCTTCCTTCATATTTTAGGTTCAACAGTGATTGCTATTGTGCTCTATAAATTAACAAAATAGTTGTGCTGAGGACTGATTACATTCAACCAAAATGAAATGTACAGTTATTTAAAAAAAAAAAAAAAAGAACTTATACTGTTTGAAAAAAATGAATTTTGGATTCACGAGTTAAAAAATAAAATGTTTCAGTTTTGCTGGAATTTGGAAAGACTGGAAGTGCACTGGCAGATTGCTCCCCTAGATTGCTGTACCAACAAATTTTGTGAACCCTGAGAAATCTTTGCTTTACCCGATAACTCACAGAGAGTCTCAAATTTAAAAATGCTCTAGTAAAGTTCAATTTTTATTCTTTCATTAACCTAAAATTGCTGGTTGTTCTTTTTTCCAAAGCAAACCACTCACTAAATAATATCCTATGCTAAAGTTATTGAAACAAATGCACAAAATTTATTTATCCTTTCAGTTCCTAAAAATTCAATTATTAATCAATTTTCAATTATATACTTAATGATTGAAGAATGATCCAAACAGTTTGACAGCCATATAGAAATTAAAAGGTGATTTTACACATTTTAAAAATGCCTTCACACAAAAATTCAAGTAAACATATATTAATTCTATACTTCCTAAGAGAAGAGCCAGGCAGCTGGACCAAAAAACCCAGAAATTTAAAAATGGCATAACCCTAACCTCTCAGAAGTTCACTATAATTAAAGGGAAGAAATTCACAAATGGATGAATGATCAGATATAGTATTTGCTGTTTCTCTCATTGTGTCTCATTGTCCCTTGGCTTTTAGAGGGAAAACTACACACACACACACACACACACACACACACTCTCTCTTTTTAACAGACTTTCATTTCAAGCCCAACATTGCAACAAGACTTATAGTTTCAAGTATACTTATACTTTCAAGTCATAAGTATAGGGGTGCCAGTTCGATCCCACGGGGGGAGCCCAAATCACCATGTTTGTTCATTAAAAATAGAACACCCAAAGATTTTTTTTTTATTTTTGAGCCTAAATATTGTGCAGTCAAAGTGCTCTGCCATGGAAAGGTTAGAGTTTGGGCTGATCATATGGATTGAGCTTGTGAGTTCAAGTGTGAACATTTCCCAACTGCATTATAGCTGCTGCCTAGTTCTGAGACTTTCATCTTCCTATAGTTTGGTTAGCTATTACAAATCAAGTATAGATTTATCACATAGATGATTTGGGTTCTTAGTCCTGCACATTTTGAAAGAACCAATTAAGAGCAATCTAGATATAAAAACTTAAAAGCCTTATTTTTTAAAAATGGGAATTTGTACACTCAGGGCAGCTACTTTACTTTTAAAATGATTATGTCTTCACACAAATTTTTTTTAAAAATCATCACATGACAGCGTGTGGCTGATTTTCTAAAAGACATTTTAATTTGTACTTATTACAACAAAACTAAAGAAAAAAAAAACCTAATTTATTTTTCCCCTAACATTAAATGGATAAGTAGACTAGTAAAAAGACATAACGAGATCTATCTCTTAGATCCAAATTGTTTACAAGAACTGAAAGCCTTAAAGCTTGGAAGATTTTAATCAAGACTTCCATTAACCCCCTACCAATATCCTAGGGATTGGAGGAATTTTAAACAAAAGGGAAAGTAGAATGCTTTTAAAATGACTTAATGTAATACAGTATTACGATACATAACCATTTTAGCCATTAACAACAGGTGACATATCACAGGCAAGCATTTCTTTTTCTTCTCATGATAAAATAAGACATTAAAGAAGACATGAAAATGAGCCACTGGATTATATCTAACAAAAATGATAAATAAATAAATAAGAACACCAATACATAAAACTAAAATATGACAGTTATTATATATAATGACTCAATCACATAGGCAATTGTATACACAGTATACATTTGTAATGATTTCAAGGATTTTTCATGTATATTTGTCTTTGAGCATATGTATGTAATGACCCTTGAATATCCATCTTCTATTCTAAGGAAGTTTACTCCTCTCTTTTGGTTTAGTGTGTAAGAAGACACGGAATCATGCATGTTTCTGGAATCCTATCAATATGAAAGAATGTTGACATACACAGAGGAGCTTCAAATTTGATCTCACAGATGTCAAAATAGCATATTTCACAGATGGGGGGCTCCCCAACTATAGCATATCTCTAGTTAGAGTAACAAAGCTCAATTTTTACTTGAATTCTCTATAAATGTGTGTACTTTAATTATTCCTTAAATTTTCCAGACATTACTTTTAAGGACCAGTTCCAGAAAATCTTCCTTGATGGTTGAATTAAGGGGTCATTTCCTCCTTGTTTTGTTTCACTCCATGGCACCTGTCACACCTTCTCTTGTGCTATACTCAATTTACCGAACATCATCTTCATTAGTATTTTGCAAAAGAATTAAAAGAATTGGTGTCCACGGTTTGTCCATGTTTACATCACTTCAAGAATATTTTGTACAAACTAAGCATTCCATTTATATCCAATTATTATATAATTATGTATTCATTATATAACAATTATTTATTATATAATTATGTATTCATTATATAATTATTTATTCATTATTCCTATTCTCAAAAGGACATACTCTTTTCAGCTATCCACTAAATAACTTCATCTGAATGCCCTGCAAACTTTGTATAAAATCAGCTTAACTCATTATTTCATATGCACTAAAAAGTCCATTGCATTCATTCAAAAGAAATATAGTAAAGAGTATGCACTTTGAAGGCAGACTCCTGACACATGATCCAATTTGCTGGGTGACTTGGGGCAAGTTACTGAACATCTGTAAAGTTCCATTTCCTCTGTAAAATGGAATTAAAATAGCACCTGCTTCAAGGGGTTACTGTAAGGTTGAAAATAAGTCACTACAAATAAAGAGCAGAGCCCAGCCCAAAGTCAAGTGTTTCATAAATGTTAGATATTCAGCTCCTCTTCCAATCATCTAAAACACAAAGCCACATTTTAGTCTCTCATATAAACCTTCCTAACTCTTCAAGATTCTATATATAGCATATATACACAGAAGTCATTTTCTATTTTCCCTATCCTATTTTGTAGATGCCCTGTTATCGCTAATAAGGTAAGGGATCAGACAACTAACTCATCTTCCTCATCCCAACCCTGTCTACCTACCCCTCTTGCAAGCCATCTTACGTAAAATGTCATATTAACCTTATTAAAGGTTTGATCAAGTTATCTTTGGCCTGGAAACCAGGATGGCTCCCTATATCCTTCTAAAATAAAATGTTTTAAATAAGCATTGAGAGACTACCCTATCCCATATGTCAAGTCTAATGTTCTTTAAGTGATACCACACAAAATTTTCCAACAAGCTTTTCTTCATCCTGAAAATCCCAGGCTGATCTCACAGTGTCTCTTCTCTTATATGGCTTGCCCTCCCTGCTATCACACTCACCTGCTAAAAGTTCATCCAAAAACAGCTCAGAAGATGCCTGTGGCAACTAAACTTATTCTCTAAATTAAAGGTGATCTATTCTTTAAACACCCATAGTTGCTCTCCTCTCCCCTGACCCCTTTTATGAAAGTCTTTTTATGGAAGTATTAAGGCTGTCTTGATACCTGTCTTCTCACCTAAAACCAACTATGTATTAATGGAGGGCAGGTAACTCCATTGACTCATCTTTTACCTTTTATACAGTCTGCATGTTTCCTGATACCTGGTAAGAGCTAAATAAATATTTATTGGACATCAAGAAGATGTACCAGGGAACAGCTCTACAAAGTTACCCTTTGCTTTTTAAATTTCCTATTTCTTTCAAGTCTAGATTAAGTTGGTCTGGTTATATGTTGGTTCTCTGAAAATAAATCCTGAATGCTGATAAGTATTAACATATTTAAATTTGTACATACACAGTGTGCATTCAAATCCCACAAACAGTGGTGTATATGTTGTTACAATTTCACAAAGAAACATAACTAACTTCAAATGTTCTGAAAAGACTTTGTATACAGCAATATGCTGTGTGAAAATGCAAGTGGGAAGAAATGGTGTACAGAATGGTCTTCTGCTTTTCCCTTTAACACCTGATTTCCCACTCTTACATTTCACTGAATAGCTGTTGGCATCAACTTTCTGGGATCAAAAAATACATTAAGAAACGTTTTTTGTGAATTTATAACCCTACAAGATTCATTTCAGTATATTACACTTTTGAGAAATTCGCTTAATGTCAAGGTGACTAAGGAATCTACCTGTCAACTATAACAGTGAAATAGACACCTGACTGATCCTTTACTGGTGCTACAGAAATGCATTTTATTCAACTACCATAGTTATTAATGATTTCCCAATAATAATGTTTAAAGAAAATGTTAGGATTTTATTTCGTAACTACCACAGTGAGGCAATTCTAACTAATGAAAGTCAAGAAATGATAGTTTTCCTGTTTCCCAGGAACACACATCCATGGCCTGATAAAGGGACCTTGCTAATAAACTCCTCGACTGTATCATCCCACAGAGGAGTCTAATTACAGGGATACCAATTCTAACCATTTAAAATTGCAAACAAGATGCAATTATTCAACTACAAAGATATCCAATGGAGCACTATTTTTAATAGCAAAAATTGGAAATAAATGTCCAATGACAAGGAATCAATCAACATCTTCTCTAGGAAAAGTAGAAACGATATATAATGAAATAGTATGACATCAAAAAAATGTGATGTAGCTGAATATGATGATGTGGAAATATTTATAATTTATTATAAAGTAAAACTAAAAGCTGCTTCATAGTAATCTCATAAATCTGTTCGTCATTTGTACATGTAGGTTTGTGTGTGTGAGAGAGTGCTTGTGTATGTCCATAAAAGAATATATTAAAAGTCCTGCATTCTCATTTTGTTCCTTTTTTTGTTTATTTTTAGTTTCTCAGGTGCCATTTATGAATGTATGTTTTTAATGGGAATGAAAAAGTCAAGACATACTAATTTTACATCTTTTTTCTCTTTTCCTAGACGCTCTTCAATTTCCTTCTCCACTTTATCCCCAATCTCACCCTAGAGGCCACCTCCTCTCCTGAAAAATCACAGGAGCAAAGTAGAAATATGGTCACTTTCATCCTGACCACCCATACTTCAAATAATTCATCCATGAATAATGAGATATTAACTCTGAAGGGACATAAAAAACTAAGATAGGTTTATAGTTTTAAGATTTCAGTGGGATGAAACTGAATTATGCACATCCATTAAAAAGAGTTTGAATGATTCACAGCCAATTTTATTTTTATAATTGTAATGAAACAGCTGGGATCAGAGTCTATTCATGGACTCATAAGAAATTTGCACCCCACCTACTAAAATTAGTTTCTGCATCCAAAATTCTGATTTGAACATCTGACTGTGAACAAAACAGGCACCATCACTCAATGCCAAGAAACTGAGGAGACAGACTTAAAGCATGTCATATTCTCACCAGACTTATTTTATTTCTCATTGTGCATATTTCACTTTATTTCCATTCATAAGCAGCCCCCAATAACATGAGTCTTGAAACATGGTTATTTCCAAAGAATCAGTTTTCTTATGTAAATGAAGATCAAAAATATATATTTTTAAGATTTTCAGATTGTATGTGTGACAGTTATGGATTCTTAGCCATTAGAAGAAAGTCACATTTAAGAACTTCTACTTGAAATGTATGGCATCTCTTTAGACACCAGGATCACCAAGTCTAAAATATAAGATTTTTGTCTTAAAGTTGCCTCAGGTGTCAATTCACACATCTGAGTGTTTAAGGTTTCACAGGAAATTTACATGGCTCACTGCAGAATATGCAATTTTGAAGAATTTTAAGCAACTGCATACTTCAACCTCTGTTAATTTTCCAAAGCAGGAAACAGTGCATAAGATTGAGTGACTCACCCAGGGTCACTCAGCCATTAGTCACAAAATGAGTCTAGAACTCAGAGTCTCCTTTCCTCCAGTCCAGTGCATTTTCCACTATATCACAAGGGAAGATTAAAAAAGAAAATATGAAACCTAGTTTTCCCAGAAAATAAAATCCAGTCAAGTCTGAACCACAGCCAGTGTGTAAGGTGAAACATCTCTTAACTGGAGCCTCAAAGAGCTGAGCACACTACTAAAAAGTAATTAGAATATATTTTGGAACTTTCAGAAATATCTAAATCCAAGGTGAATTTGAGGCAAACTCTGATAAAACCATCCTGCAATCACACAGCACAAAGTTATTCCATGCATATGAGCTGAGTAATTCATCTGTAGACTATATACTACCCATCCTGATAATTCACATTTCAGAAACCTCCAACTTTCTTTGAATTAGTTATATAATTAAGGCAAAGTGGATGGATTTTGCTTAATTATCAAGGAACTCTTGGGTTGTAAATCTGACATTAGGAAGGATTAGATAAGATACCTCCTATTAAATGGACAGTACTATCTTCAATTATAACATGCTTTGCAAACATAAAGGCATATAAAAGTTGAGTAAGTAAAAGGATTTCATTTTTAATGGTGTGAAAGAAGAAACATCAACAGTCCCAGAATGAGTCTTTTCTTTAACAAAGGAAATAATTAGTTTTAGGTAAAGCGAATCTCTCTCTCAAATATAACATGTAAGTTTTCAGATTCCCATATATAAGCCTGGTTTAATTTCCTATTTTCATAAAGGTATAATATGACCTAAGCCTCTGCAATTTTTTGCATATAAAAAGCACAAATACAATGTTAATTGAGAAAGCATTCTTGTTCTGTTCTTTCAATACTTCATTAATAAAATAACAAGGAATATTCTGAGATTCTGAAAATCATATCAAATAAAAAAACTTTCTAATGGAATATACATATATATATACGCATATACAGAGAGAGATGTGTACATACACATACATACACATATACATATACAAGTAAAAGGAAAGGTCATTAAATGACATCTTTGAAAAAAAGTCAAGTTTCAATCACCTAAACTCCCTCAAAGCCCACTCTGTTACCCATGCATCCTACACACAAGATAAAAACTTTAAAACTAGGTTGAGAAATGCTTAAGGGTAGCAAAACTGTCATCCACCAAGGCATAGTAAAAACAAGGAAAAAAAAAAAGAGGCAAGCCTGTTGGTGGAGACTGCTTTCACTTAAAACACTTAAACCAACTCTGCTTAGGAAAAGCAGGCCTGCTTGAAATAAATTTTCTCTGCACGTGCAATATAAAATAAGCATATTAAACCAAATACTGGCTACTGGGCATACATTACAGTCTAAATAAGTAATAAGAAGCAGCTCTTAAAGATTACCATTTGTTTTTTCTCTGAATTCTTTCTGAATTTTTCACATTACCAATAAATAAGTCAATGTACAGTTTCGAAGGCACTCCCTAAATATTTCTAGGATATAATTCCCCCTGCATTTTTTTCATGAGCTGATTTGTTTTCTACCTTAAAGACTACCTCTTTAAATACCACAGAGTTGGCCATTACCTTTAGTTATAAGTCATGTATTCTCTCATATAAATAAGTGAAATTAGGCTGGGTGTGGAGGTTCTTGACTCTCATCCAGCAACTTAGGAGGCTGAAACAGGAGGACTGCATGTTCAAAGCCAGTCTGAGCAATTTAGCAAGACCCTAATCAAATTAGCAAGACTGTATCTCAAAATAAAAAACATAAATAAACAAACAAAACTGGAATTATACTGTAAGAAATTATCCTAAGGAAATGATAAACAATGAAATAATATGTAGAAGAAGGTTCATCAAAGTGTTCTTTATAAAAAAAAAGATAAATGTTTACCTTTTAAACATTAATTTAATGCCAGACTTCAAAGATTAAAAAAAAGTGTTCTTTATAATTAAAAATTGGAAGTACCCTAAACGTTCATCAATAGGGGATGTGTTGAATATATTGCGCTATGGCTATTCCTACTAATGAGGTACTAAATCAAATATTGTGAAATATATCGGTGAATAAGAAAAGATATCCTCAATATACCATCAAATTAAAAATCAGAATTATAAAACAGGTACATAATCCTATACTTGAATAAACTACATCTTTATAATGGATAAATTACAAGCCAAAATATGAACAGAAAAGTACTTGTGGGTTGGAATTTATTAGTGGTTTTCATTTTCTTTACAGTGTTCTCCACTATCTCTTTTGCAATAAGCATGCATTATTTGCATAATTTCAAAATGCTCCTTTACTGTTTTGTTCAGACACACATAAAAAATGTGGATGTTTAGATGAAACAAATTAACTCTAAAATTGTAGGAAGTCATCCAAGCATTTATTAGCAAATCATAGCAAGCCAAAGAAGGTTATGCAATGATTATGAGCAGGGACTCTGGAGTTTGATGGCCAAGGCCAGAATTCTCTGCCATTACATGCATATGACCTTGGGCAAATTACTTAATCTCTTTGCCTCAGTTTCCTCATCTAAATAAAATGGATAATGATAGTTTCAAGCTCAAAGAGTTTTAGTAAGGACAAAAGGATTGAGCCAGTAATAAATTAATAGAAAGGCAGCAAACTTTTAATGCTAGCAATTGAAACACTAAATTATTTAGCAATCAATTGTAAAGATTCACCTATTTTTACCAATGCTTCATTTGTGAATGCTTTCCTATGTGAATTTTCTAAAGTAGTTTTGTCTTATTCATTGAGAATACAAATTAGATAGGTAAGGACATACTTTGTGCTACCCAATGAATTACAAGCTAAGCTCAGAAAGTTAATTCTCTGCCAACAGATTATTTTATGGGCTTTTTATCTACCAAAACTTTTTTTTTAATCATGGCCAAATATAAGTCTTAAATACTACATTTTAAACTAAAAGTAATTCTACATGGAAGTACAATTCAATAAACAATATTTTTATGGATCTTATATAATTTTCTCACCAAAAATTCATTTAAAAATATTTATATTTGTATCCACATTTTCATGAAAGTTTGATTCACAGTTAACAAAATTATTAAGTATATTTTGTTTTTAAAAAAATCCATATATCCTGCTGGGTACAGTGGTGTATGACTGTAATCCCAGCAGCTCAGCAGGCTGAGTCAGGAGGATCTTGAGTGCAAAGCCAACCTCAGCAACAGTGAGGTGCTAAGCAACTCAGTGAGATCCTGTCTCTAAATAAAATAAACAAATAGGGCTGGGGATGTGGCTCAGTGGTTGAGTACCTCTGGGTTTAATCCCCAGTACCCAAAAAGAAAAAAAGAAAACCTATATATCCTTAGCATTGCTTCTCCACATTGAAAAGAGTCTGTCCAAACTTCACTGAAACTCTTTGCATCTCTTTGTTCTAATGACACAACTAGATGCAGCAGAATCCAGTCTGCCAGCTTCCTTGCTTCCTTGAGCTAACTGGTACACCAGCCTAGTAAGCAAACCCTTGCCTATCAATACTTAGTTCCTTAACTAAGCGTATGGGAAGGGAAAATAAAACAATATGACAAAAAAGACATTTTTTACTTTTTTGGTGGAAACAAACAAAAAAAATCCCAGATAAAAATTGTTTGTGGCATTTTAGGAAATCCACACTCCAAATCCATCCATCAGACTATGTTCTGTCAGAAAAATATGACATTTGATGTCAGGAATATGTACCTCCTGGCTGACATACTTTTGAGTCCTTCTGCACCTGTCCTCCTGAGCATGGGCTCTCTTCTGTATAGTCTTCCCTTCCAACATCTAAATAGGCTCAATAATGGCCTCCTTTGGGGCCCTGGTATCTCCTAATTCAGGCAGTCTGTGATGAAAATGAAGCTGTGCAAAAGACATTTATACAGGAAATAATGAATAGATAGTACGCTAAAGGATAGCATCTCACAGTGACTACCAACCTACAGCACAATTCACTAAGATATATCTGCTTCCCCTGCCTTAGAAACCTGGGACAACAGAACTATGCCAGATCTTACAAACAGTCTAGGTTACAACAAAGAGGGGGAGAAAAGTGCTTCTAAAAAATATTTGGGTCAATGGAGCCAATTTACAAAGTGAAAGTAGATTATGAGAAAATCCAATTAGTCAAACCAATAAAACTCAACCTATGTACTGAATTGGTTTTAGTTGTTTCCTACCATCAAAAAGGGTATTATCAAATGCAAAAGATGAATAATCAAAAAGAAAAAAATGCTATCTAAATTCTATTTATTATAAACAAAATGGTCTTGTTCACTATTACACATAACCAATGCAATGTGTTGAATGCATTGGGTTTTTTTGTTTTGTTTTGTTTTTTGTTTTTGTTTTTGTTTTTTGGTACTGGGGATTGAACTCAGGAGCACTCAACCACTGACCCACATCCCCAGCCCTATTTTGTATATTTTATTTAGAGACAAGGTCTCACTGAGTTGCTTATTAGCACCTCACTTTTGCTGAGGTTGGCTTTGAACCCCTGATCCTCCTGCCTCAGCCTCCAGAGCTGCTGGAATTATAGGCATGCGCCACTGCACCCAGCTATGCCTTGTTTTCTTAAAACTAAAATGTATTTGAATATGACTCTTAACTTATCCTTAATGAATGTCAACAGAAATGCAACTATTTAAGGTAGAAGCACAGAAACACACAGGATTAGTTAATCTCTGGATGCAATAAGTAGTTTTTAACAGTTTATTTTTTACTTAGGCAAATAAAATATTAACTGCTACCTAAAGAGAAACTTAAAATCAGTGTTTCAGAGTCAGTGATTAGAAAGGTATATACTTCCCATTTTTCCTAATATAGGCTATTCTCTTCCAAATTAGACACAGGTATTGTAACAGTTTCAAAGGGATCAAGAAAATGATTATTGACATCAACGTGAAAACAGAACCTACATGATGACTTCAATTATTCCCTTATTTTCATTGACTATAAAGCAAAACAATGCGTATCACTTTTCGCTGGAGACCATCTTTAGTTTAAAAAGTTCCTGTCGGTGGTTGCAAAGGCATTCAGCACTGCTGCTTGTTTGAACTGCTGTTTGGCTGCCAATGGACTGTCCCCAAAAGAACATTTTTGCATCTCAATAGAAGGGCCGGTATCAACAATCTTTAAACTATAAATTTAACAAGGCGGCTAAAGAAAGAGGGAAATAGCATCTGCATTGTACTGTCTTGGTATCACATTTTCAAGATGAACACATCATCAGACTACCTTCATTTATCTAGCACTTTGCATCTGAGGATCTCAAATGGCCTGACAAACATTAATTAACTGAGTTGCACAACACTCCTGTGGGATGGCAGGCAGGAGGAGCCTCTGTAAGAGACAGATGAACAGAGTTCCTGGGAGGCCCTGCCTTTGACAGTCAGTGGCTCAACTTGGAACCCAACTCCCACAGGCCCATGGCAGCACACAGCTGAAATCAAGCAGTGCAAAATGTACATGTTAAAACTGACAGACTTTCTTGAATAAATTTACTAGGAAATCAAAATCAGTTTCAAAGAAGTTTATTCCCCCAAGGGTGCACTGGAGAAAGTAGCCTAATAACTTGAGTGTTAGAGCCCATGGAAAAATGTGAGCCTGAGTTATGTGGCTGTGACATTCTGTTTTGACAAATGACAGGGAGGTATTTACCTGAATATTAACTTGCCATAAGTTCCCCCATACAGATGCACTCATTAAACTTATAATTATTTTATTATCGAATGAAAAGTCCACCTGATGTTGGCAAAATCTTTGTGAAATTTAATGAACATTTTTTGTCCCCATTCCTGTGGTTGTCAGATGAAAGATTATAAAGATTATAACTTTCTGTGTAATAAAATTTAATCTAGAAATTCCACTGCAATAATGAAATCCAGAATTGATCATTCAGGCAATTATAAGACTAGTACAGCTACATCTGCACAAGAGCTTGTCTAAAAATAAATAAATAAATCCCTTTGTGTAATTATACATTATAGAAGAAACTAGTCAACAAAGGATATAAAACTGTGCATGAGTCTGGACTACACCATATTATAACAGTTTAAAATGAAAAAGAAACATCTATTGGAAAATATAAAACTAACTGACATTTACTTTTAGCAAAAGCAATATTAGATATTTTAGCCTCTTAACAGAACCAAATTTTAAAACACTTGATTATCAAAATATTAAGCTTTCACGATCACATTCACAAGCTTATACATCTGGAAGTTAAGATCTCTTCCATAAGTTTTTAAACAGCATAAAGTTATTATAGAAGAGCTTGGACTGTTTCTAGCAGAGATTCTAAAAGTTTTAATATTTCTTCCTACTCCTAAAAGAAAATATTCAAAAGATTTTATAGAAATAATGTGGTTAATATGCAACAAAAACCCTAGTTTTCACAAAGCATTTTACAATATAGTGTTTCACTTAATCACCCTTCCTCACACTCAAAGCACTAGAATCAACACAGGTGATAGGCACAACTTAAAATTTTTAACAAGATCACTTTCGTTCTAAAAATAAGGGGAAAATAGAGATGAAATAAAAACATATATAAATGATCTGCTACTTAACACAAAATTAAAAGCCAAACACTGATCTAGGAGATAAAAAGAAAAGAAAGGAAAAAACTATAAATGCTAATGAAAACCATTTTTGAAATTTTAGCTCTTCATCTGATTGTATTTTCTTCCTCACTTTCAAAAGTACAATAAACTATCATGACTAAAACTAGCATACACACACACAAAAAAAAAAAAAACACCAGAAAGACTAATATTCTGAAAGCAGCATTCAACTGTGTCCTTTGTAACATAACCTACTTATGTTCATTTTACTCTTTAAAAATATTTCCATTATTTACCTGATAGTGTTGATTATTTTAAATCAATGTTTTCTAATAGACAATTTTTCATACTTAATTTTCATATCACTCTGAACAGTATTTAAAAATGAAAATTAAGTTTTGCCTTTTAGTATCAGAAATACTATGTATAAAAGTATTTACTAATCACATGCTCAATTAATGCTATGTTGAACATACTATTTAATAAAAAAAACTTTTAAAACCTTATATTTCCCATTTCTTAATTTGCTTACTATTTCTGAGTAAATGTGTCCAGCAGCAAAGCAGTTAATTGCATGTTCCACTCTAGTATTTAAACTCAAACATGAAAACTGAATTCTATCTTTACACAGACCACTGTGTTCTATTAAAGACATGAAAATTATATTTGTATATTTATGTTCTGTTTATAAATCATTATACGACCATCACTGATAACAAGACCATTGCAATTACAAAATTAAAGAACATTATTTTTTGCCTTTAGTGAGCATGACTTGCTCTTCTGCTGGGTTTTCCCCTTACTTATGAAGGGTAAAGAATTGAGAAGTGTGTATTTCTGTAACTTTAAGGATACCAATTTTCACTTCTAAAGTAGAGTTCTTATCAAAGAAAATGGGCTCATTTCCAAACAAAATGGACTCTTACAGATCAAAAAGCTCATTGGCTAAAATATGTACATGCCAAAAATTTTTAATTCACTTAATAAATTAAATATTGCACAATAAACTAAATTGACTACTCTTTTGAGTCCAAATACCCATTAAACTGGTGATTTCCCAGAGCACTACTCAAATGTGAAATGTGAATTTTTAAAGATTCAATTTTTACTAAATTCACAGAATGACTCAAGCCTCTTTTTAACATGTGTGCGAGTACTCCCTGGAATTTAGCAGATGATAGCCTTTAAAGATCACAAATCAGAGGCCTACAAACTTGGCTCTTCGTTGCTGAAGATTTCCTACCTCAGCAGCTAAATGTGGAGGAACTGAAAAGACAGTTGAAATGGTGCAACAGAAACTCAGAGTGAGGGAATTAAGGAAGTGGAGGAATTGAGAAAAACAATTTTTTAGAAAAGTACAATCACCCCCGGCTTGCTCAAATAAAAAAAAAAAAAAAGTCACTACTTGCTCAGGTGTTTTACTCCACTGCTTGATCAACTATTATTCCAAGTTTACAGAGTATACAGAAGGTGACAGAAAAAAAAAAAAAAAAAAAACCTGATATGCCAGAAATGGTCAAAAAAGTTGCCAAATAATCTGGCAGCAAATGTGGATGGCACAGATGAGAACAATTTTTGGTGGGAGAAGAAGGGAGGGGACTCTTGGAGTACAATGGGAGGCACCCAGGTAGACCAACTCTCAAGATCCAACAAAAATTAACAAAGCCCAGGATTCTGCATCCCTGCCTTACCAGCAGAAGCCAGAAGAGTCACATGAGACCAGAGGAGTATGGACATGCTAAGAAAACAATGGGTATTTACAGTTAGACAAATGCAACTCCATATGTAGTGATTTGAAGGAGGTTTCCTGAACTGCACCCTCCCTCCAAGGGCACAGAAACTACTTCTTTCTACAATTACTTATAACAAATCTGTTCCTTCTGCAAAAAGTCTTTGTTTCTCAGTGTATGAGGGGCATGCCTTCTTCTGTATTCAAGGCCTTCTGTTAGCTCCAGGGCATCACTAGAGGGAGGGAAAGTAACACTTTCATAATTAACCATGCACCTCTAAGGTGTGCTTCTCAGCTCCACTACAGAATACCTGAGAAGCACAGATGGGCTTCAGGGGCTCTGCAGGAAATGAGAGCAGAGCCGCTAAGCAGACCTGGGAAGAGCAATTGTTCTCTCCAGTATACATCCAGAGAGACCTCAGTGATCTCTAACCCAAGGTGCAATCATTGGGCTGACTGAAGTCTTTCCTAACTGGATCTTTTTTGTAAAGGATAGCTACTTTCCAATCCTACCTTCTAGACACAAATAAAGCTTTGAAATCATCCAGAAAGCTCAAAACTTTCTCAGCATTAAGGTGAAATGTTGAACTGGTGGTGCCTTAGGCAAAAAGCAAGTATCACTGGGAGTTTGTGAATTTTCAAAAGTTAAAATATTTCTTGATAATGATGAGACTACACAGCGCAAACAGAGAAATAGGGGATCTTTCTCACTCAGAGGTTTTGCTTTTGCTTTACCACAGGGAACTAGGTCTTTCTCCCTAACGGTCCTGATAATATACAGCGCACGGTACACTTCTTTGTAAGTTCTTCATACCATTCATGTTGAGATTTTTCTCATCTTTTCCCTTCTTCTTGGCAACAAGCATTGTTATTTGTACACATTTATACTCTGGGTTTAAAAAGTAAGACATTTCTATATTAACATCTTACCCAGGAGTTTACATTCTTAGTGATTTAAATCTCTACTAATGTCCTTATTAACCATACACTGTGTCACACCACCTTAAAATTGAAAAGTCAGTTAGTTTAATGGAACAGATGTGCATCCTTCTGGGATTCTAAACCTCCCTTCTCTAAAGGCGGCTATGTTGTTTTGCATAATCACCAGGAATGATTAACCGATGTTCAATCTGAGCTAAGAGTGAAGACAAACATGAGACAGCCCAC
Organism: Urocitellus parryii; assembly: GCF_045843805.1. Lineage (NCBI taxonomy): Eukaryota > Metazoa > Chordata > Mammalia > Rodentia > Sciuridae > Urocitellus > Urocitellus parryii. The sequence continues at coordinate 23,584,957 of NC_135537.1, read as the reverse complement.
CAGGATGCGGAGGATGCATAGAGCACACACCAACACACAGGGAGCTACGTCCTGCCACTTTGGCCTTCTAAGTATAAATCCCCAAACTAATACAGCTCATTTCACAAAACATAGTACTAAATGTAGAGATTTTGTGCTCCCCCATCTTCCCTTCAAAATATATGAATTATTTTAAAAATTAAACCTTCCTACCCGTAACAGGGACTGGGACTCATCCTTGGACTTGCTTTCTCCCGATGCAGGATACTGAGGGGTGATGGCCCCAGACTTCTCTCCGCCGGCTGGCACCCCCTGCAGGAATCCCTTGGTCTCCACAGCCAAGCCATAAATAGGTCTCGCCAGGTGGGCAGCCTCTACACTGGGGCTATCCCGGAGAGTCTTTGTCTGCTCTTGGGTGCTGGACACAGGCGTCAGGAGCCCCAGGCTTGCTTGAGTATAGGATGGACTGCCGCGAAGGATGTCAGCCCCTCTCCAAGCCACGCTGCGAAGGTCATCGCCTGAACTCTCAGACCAAGCTTTCTCCTTGAGCCCGTCCTTGTCGTCCAGCTTCTCCCGCTTCACCACGCTCTCGCAAACTGGCTCTGCCATTTTAGAGTCTGGATTCAAAAGACTGTAGACCTTGAGGTCAATTTTGGGCTCCTCCTTGATGGCAGAGATGGCATGACCATCCTCTTCGCCGTTGGCTGTAGTGATGTCCTGTTCCTGGCAGTGAACAGTGTTGAAGTGCTCCAGTAGTGACTGAGTGTCAGCAGCTGTAAAGCTGCACTGACGGCATTTGTAGCAGCTGTGTGCTCTCCTGGAAGAGAAGAAAACAGTCCATGGAAATCCAGCATTCTGAAGGGTTTTTTTTTTTTCTTTTTCAGATGGTCTTTAAGCACCTGAATTTTATCTCACACAATGTACTAGGCAGAATGAAATACAATATTCTCAACACCCAGAAAGTGGAACTTAATTAACTGGCATTTTCAATTCTATATAAAGAATGTGAAGTTCCCTTTTGTTACAGTAGCAGGAACAGGTATACACAAAACACACACACACACACACACACACACACACACACAAGCTTGTGCACACGCATTCCAGCTGATTAGCATTAGAACGGGTTGGTTGGCTTTATTATCGAATCACCTGCTTTGTTCATTTTATCTTGATGGATAATAATCAATTCTGGACTAGTAAAGTCGATATTCATATGTTTTTATACATGATTTCATCAATGGACTTTTCACTTTCTGTTTATTTAAGAAAAAGTGAGGGTTTTCTTCACTATGAATACACTTACGTCTCTAATGCTTAGATGCTTTTGTACAGCTTTTCCACATATTGAAATGCACTCTAAGTGATTATAACGTTCTATCATAAATCTAAATTGAGTCAATGAAGTATGGTTTATCTGATCTACATAATCTAAAAAGTAAGATGTATTTAAGACCTAACTTTTTTCTGAACAAATTCTACCTATCTATGTAGACAGGTATCTCTACTGGGTGTCAAAGAGCATGATAATTGCTGTAAAGACATGTTTATTAAAAGGGCGCACATGTGTTTTCTTTTTAAAAGAAATAAAATAAGGAGACTGTATTGTTAAACTGCACAGCATCTTGTCTGCTAGATAGAGAAGAGTTTCTGCTATATTAGGACAAATGTTTGATTAACAAAGAAGAACCGAGGTACTGCATTATAAAAGCATACCAGAAAGGTACACAAACAACTTGGAATGAGGCATTCTTTCTTTAACTATAAAAGCCTTAGTTAGCTCTCCAAACAAAAATTATGTGAAACACTTTCTACTTCCTGACAAACTGTGCTAAGAGTTACCCACAAAGTTACAACATAAGTTTTCTAAGCCATCACTTAAAGGTACGGAGTCATATTATATACTTTTAGATAATCATCAAAATTCTATGTTGCCAGGCACTGGGGACACATATGTGAATAAACCATACATATTCCTTGCCCACTTGGGACTATGCCCACTCTGCCTACTCATCTATAGACAAGCTTCAAATAACGTTATATATAAATATATAAGTACGAAGGGTGACATGTGCTGAGAATGAAATGGTAAGACGGTAGCAGGGAAAGGAGATTGCTTAGAGACGTCGGTGAGAACTTTCTAAGGGAGGATATAAAATCAAAAGATGAAAAGGAGCTATTCTTGTTGGAGGAAGAGGTAGGGGGAGAGAAGCCCTTTCTAGCAAGTCTGAGACATTGTAAAGAGGCCACTGCAGCAAGAGAGGAACAGAGAAGAGGAAGAAAGGCAATCAACAAGCTGAAAGGGCCATCCAGAGAGAGTATCACTGGTCCCTGTGAAGATGGTGGCTATCTTCAAAGATTAAGGGAAGCAATAAGCAGGGAGCAGCATGGTCAGCTGCAAGCTGTGGTCACTTTGAGGCAGTGATAGTTTCTGAATTAATAACTTTAGTTTCCTTAAAAGGAAACTAAATACTGTGAATTCCAAAAGAATTTTCTTATTTTATAGAAGCAAAATTCAAAGATGCAAGAAAACAAAATCTCAGTAAGTATTTGTTAAGAATATTTAATGTGATTTATGATTAAAATCTTAATTTTCATTGGGTAAATTTAATTTTACATTTTAACCAGATTGTTTTCAATCCTTTCTATTTTTCTTCATTAAGTAGTAAAGATAAGTACAACAAATGACAAGTGATATGATCATGAACTGATCATAAAAACACAGCAATAAAATTAATTTTCTCAAGTGAAAGTAATCCCATCCTTAAGGCAAGATGTCTATGACCATGAGTAAGACTCTTGCCACCAAAAGTCACAGCTAGAAAATCAAGACAAGACTAAGATTACAAAGGAAAACAGAAAAGAACTAAGATCCAGGTCTTGGAATCTTTGGAAACCTCATCCAAAGAACATTCTTAACCTAACCACCTTCCAGTACAATTCAATGGAAGATAAGCTCTTGAATCTAAAATCATCTGTTTATGAGGCCATAATGTGCAGACAATTATGCATAAAAATGGGTAAAGGCAAAATGTAAACAAGAAATACTCTACTGAAGATATTGTATAAAACCTATTGAATTATGATAATTAAAAAATAAATCCATTTTGGGAAGGACATCAGCAATCTCTGATTGACCTTCACCCTAACACAATTCTAATGAACTCATTGCCCCAGCATGCCAATGAGTCTGTGGTTCCCTGGCATAGTAAGATCTCTGCTTCAATCTCTAATGAGATTCCTGCCTATAAATTAACACTATAAGTTGCCACCGTCACTTCTATCAAAATGAGTAACTCTAGAGCAAAAATTCCTAAGGATTATAGTGATACTGTTTCAAAGAAATAAAGACTAAATGCTAGAGCAACAAGAAAGAGAAAGAATCAACATACAGAGAAGAAAATCAAAATCATAGAGCACAGCATGGCAAAAAAAAAAACTTGTTTTCAGAGGGCAGAGCTGGGGGTGAAGCTCAGTTGTGGAGGACTGGCCCAGCAGGTGCATGGCCCTAGATTCAATCACGAGCACCCCAACCCTGCAAAAGGCAAATTCTCAGTTATTATTGGAAAAACAATTTAACACACTGAAGAGCACAGACTCTTGAACCAGAATGCCTGAGCTTCAGTTCTAATAATGTGTGTGATTTGGAATGTTGACTGAACCTCAGTTTCCTCTACTATAAAACAAAAATAATGTGTCTTGATGTGTCCTTGTGAACATTAACCCTAGTATTAATAAATAGGGTTAACCAGTGTAAATCCTAAAACTAAGCAAAGCCCCTCAGCTCCATGTGAATCTCCATGGGTACTCTTTCTACACAGGAGTTTCAACTGTCAAATTGATATTGGTACCATCTTTTCCATTCCCCCATGCACTTCAACCATGACATACACCATTTTTAAAACCAAATTTATTTCCTAGAAGACTCTTTTCTTTAGGACACTTCCAGGTGGAATATGCCCTATGCCTTCTTTGCTTCAAAGGGCCTCAGTGATTGAATATATTGCAGTTTATTGCTTAATTGTTAAGCTTTACTCCCTTTTCATCAATAGTAGTTAAACCCAGAGTCTTAAAATTCTGAGCAACAAAGATAATAAGTGCTTTAGCTGTGTTGTATTTAAAGTGCTGGGAGCTGGGGAAGGTCTTGCGAGTGTAATTATCAAAGCAGTTCAGAACATGATGTATCTAGTAATACATGTAAGTCATTATTATTAGATTTAATATCCACTTATTTGGCAATCTAGAAATATTCCTGAGCCATCCCTATCCTTTCACCAAACAGATGAATAGAAACATCTTTTACCCATTATTTGACTGGTACCTTTAGCCAATTATACAAGGTCCCAGGCCCCACCCAGATGGGCATTCTTTACAAAGTATCACATCTGAGGCAGGTGTCTAGGACTTCTATGTTTGCTATTTTGACGTTTCTGTCCCAATGGCCAACTCCTGACTCCAGACAGGTCTCAGCAACTCCTCAAATCTGCTCCACAGAGGAGCTCTTGATCCAACCACCACAGACAACACCATCTATGATACAGGGGAACTGTACATGATACAGGTACTGAGGAACTGTCTGAACACAGACAACAGTGGGGTGGGTAATAAGCAAGAAGAAGGCAAAAATAGCAGAAGAAACTTTTCAGAAAGGACCTTTTATATTGAAAAGGAAAACACATTAACAGAAAAGATGGTTTTAAAAACAAGCTTATAAAAATAAGCTCAATTCACATATCTTATCTTTTAAGTGTTCAAAGCTCTCATACCAAATGAACTAGGCGCTAGAGGCACTAAAGTATTAAGCCCATTTTATAGTAAAATTGGAGAATTTTTAAGTGCTTTCTTTTTTCTATCCTCTGCTGCCTAAATTTTTCACATGACATAAAAATAAATGAAAATTACTGACAATATGGCAAATGAAAACATCGGGTTGGGAAAGGTCTTTGACAGGACAGAAAAGAAACCAAGGACAATAATGGTTTGCAAAACAGGCTGTGGAATACAGATTCCAAGGCATTCTTGTCCTTCTAAACAAGAATGTCCTGGTCATCATAACTTGAGAATCTGAATTTTCAACAAGGTCCTCAAGGACCAGAATCTATCTAAAAACCACATTACTAGATACATCATGATCTAAAGGACTTGGTGAATAAAATCCAAGGCATCACCCAGCCCCTAAGGCTTTATTAATGAGGTTACTACCCCTGATCTTCAGAATCTTAAGGTTTGGCTGTTAACTGCTATTCATGAAAAGAGAGTAAAAACCGAGGATGGTGGCACAAAGAAAAGAGTAAAGCCAAACAATGAATCAGCAAAATGTTAAAATGCTCCATCTTTCAGGCCATTGAATACCACTAGGTGAAGCAGAAAAGGTAATTTGCTACAAGGTACTCTTGAGACTTGAAGAATTCCTCTCTCCTTATAGTAATCCTAAATAAATGATTAAAAAGAATATTAAAAAGACAGCATTATTTTCAAAAGTTTGAAGCAATATAAAATTTTCACTAACTTATACTAACACTGAGAACAGTGCTTCTCAACTCCAACATTCACAGGAATCACCAGGGGATCTTGTTAAAAGTCCAGATTTAGACTCTGGAAGTCTGGCTTAAGACCTGATAGTCTGCATTTATTATAAGCTCTCTGACAATGCTGATGCTCTTGGTCCCCAAACCACACCATGAGTAGGAAAATCCATGCAGATATGGTCAGAAAAAACTTCAAGATAGGTAATGACATAGCTTGCAATTAACTCTCAATGAGTAGATAAATATGTATATATATATATATATGTATATACATATGTATATATATATATATATATATACACATGTGTATATAGTGTGTGTGTACATATATGTATACACACTCAGCGCTTTGCAGAACATCTCAAATGAATTTTTTATGATGAGTGACATAATTTTACCATTTAAAGCACATACAGTATCAACCACTTCTGAGAGTCAACATTAACAGCTGTATAAATTAAAACTACAGACATGAAATTGATAAGAACAATCCCAAACTTATTTTTTTTATTTCATTGTTTGAGGATAGTCTGTCATTTTTAGTGATAAGGTCATTCATACATATTACCCACAAGTACACAAACTGCATATTTCCATCCCCGCTTCACAGATGAAGATGCTGAAGCATAGTGAGGTCAATTCACATTAAACAATATTGAGGGCAAGATATACTATTTTTACTATTGTTCATGTCTATTCTTCCATGTCCATTGTCAGTGTTTTAAACACTGAGAAGACCTTCAATGCTATACCTACAAAGATAAGACTAGATTATTACAAACCCTGATATAAGAACATTATTCAAAAATAAATTTTAGTCATTATGAAACTACATTAGTTTGGACTCTCTTCCAACCTATTAAGTGCATTTTATTTTATCAGCATTAATATGGAAACTTCAAAGACACTCAAGGAATTTTTCCTACAGTTCCCAATGCCAACCTTAACCACACCCCATCCATAAACACTTCCCAAATGATTCAATCCAAGAATAAATCTAGTGTCTCCTCTGGGTTACTATAAAATTTCGTCTTCACCTTAGGACTTTTTAACACATTGTCCTCTATTAAAATCTTGACTATAATCTTAATATGTAGTTATACTATTGCTGCCCCAAAATCAGGATCAAAGCTGACCCATTTTTGTATAGCACCTACCTCAAAATGTCTGTAGAGTCACTAACTATCTGTTTAATAACCAAAGGAACGAACAACCACAGCCCTGGGGATGTTCAGGATGCTCTATTTAATATGTAGAGTCATAACGTAGCACAGAAAAATTAAGAGGTACATAGGTATTTTGCAGATGGTACGTTTTGAGTGGTACTCTGAATAAACTCTTCATTATTTACAAACTCCTAGAACTTCTGGCTACATTAAGCCAGACTAATTTGAAGATACTACAAATAGTGTATGCTTTGCATTAATTTAAATTATGTACCCTCTGCCAACTGGTGAACAAACAGTCTCCTCATGCTACCTGAGGAGAAAAGATGTCATTTTATAGATCTTTTTAGTATAAGCTTGCCAGATTAAACAGAGGACTCCTGGTTAAACTTGAATTTTTGATAATAAATAAATTATATTTTAATGCAAGTATGCCCCATGCAAGATTTGGGACATACTTATAGTTTTGAGCAATCAGGAGATGAATCAAAAACCCTGATTAAAGCGCTAAAATATTATTTCCCTCCAGGAAAGAAATATCAAAACTGTGTTAAAAAGAAAAAGACCACATTGAACTTAATTCAAATGACTTAGAATTTCTGTGAGAATAAATGTTTTATACATTATCCTACTTAATAGAATGTTCATGTGCTATTAAAAAAAAGAAAGAAAAAAAAAACATCTATTCTGGACCCTTCCATGTTCTAATGTATAGTGGCACTCTGTCCTAACAGTAGCATTCCATTCATTAATAGAGATTATTATAAATCGTTTTCACAATTCATAAAGGAAGAAGGAATGCTTCCAGGTGTTGGGGGGGAACAGCTAAAAGATGCTACACATGGACTATCCTCTGATAAAAATTTCTATTTTCATAGCAAACCAGTTATGGTATATGCAAAGCACAGCTCCAAATGATGCTTCCTTTTTCCTTTAAATGTTAACTTCTAGAGATTTATATCACCACTTGGAAAGCTCTCCCTCCAACTGCATTTCACTTTGAATAGTGTGAGCCACAGTTTTTATTCTTCAATGACGAAATGGAGCCTCAAAATAAATGAACAAATGATAGATACAATCAATTAGACTTTGAGCAATATATTTGGTAATAACATTATCAAACGATTATAGAAAATTATCACAGAAGTATGTTAAATGAAGGTTATTAAATATTTAAATGCAAACATAGCTGAGTCAATCTGACCTCTAAAAAATCTAGTCATTTTTGTAACACATACTTGACTGGTATATAAATCTATGCATGGCATGTGACACAGCTGCCACTATAGAATGAAAGAAAGGAGATGAGAGTATCTGAAGGCCAAAGACAAAAATAGAATTATTGATGGATAATCAGATCAATCCTTTAGCAGCAGGAAATAGAATATTCAACCTTAGCAGGAGCAGTCTACAGAATATAATCTAAGAAAAACTGAAAATCTGAATAAAATTATGTTCAGTCCACGGAACTTGCATTTTTAAATTGAAATAATCTGATAATACTTCCTCACTTGCAATAATTAGATTGGGAGGAGGCTAAGGGCTTTATCTTCTAGTGTATAACACATCATCTTCCTTTTAGGATAAAAAGAAAAAAACATCTAATGTCATATCTGAAAAGTTTCAAGGTAAGATTCACTTTCAAAAGGAAGGCATCCCCTACAAAATTTCAAAATAGAAAGGTGAGTCTTCCCATAAAATAGAAAGCAACCAAGGAATGGGAAATAATGTAGAGATATTAATATGAAACAAAAATCAGAAATAAAACTAGACAGCTGGTCTTACACAGTTTTCAGGACCTTTCTGAAATTTCTCATAAATAACGTGTACCAAAAAAGGAGGTGGCATTGCAAGCTATTCTCCTGATGGGCTAGAACATCCTTGGTAATTTCTGTGTGTCTCAACGGGAATTTTCAAATTAAAATATTATATCTATATCAAGGTATTACAGGCCACTGAGTTACTAGGCATTGTTTAAAAACACACGACACGTAACACACACAAATCTAAATGCCACCTTCACAGCCCTCATCCTTTTAGAAACCTTGTGCTAATGCTCTGTGTACTTGGCATTTTCAGATGTGTGGATAATTAAGTGCTTGTCATAAAATTCTACTTTTCCAAATTAGCAGAGCCTACACTTCATCTTCCTTCACAGAACTCTTTTTAAGACAGCAAATGAGCGGTAGCTATACTAATCTGACCATCTACTGTATCCAATGTTAATTACTTCAGCCTGAGTTTACATATTTTATAACTAAAAGACACGAATAACATTTAAAATTTTCAAATCTCATTCATATATCTCCCAATGGACAAGTGTTACTAAAACATATGGGCATTTTTCCACATTCTAAGTCAACAATAAATAGTTGAATATTTAGAAAGACAGTAATTATATTATTGATTTTAAGTAGTTAGTTAATAACAAGAAATGTTGAGCATATATTCATATATTTGCTGGGCATGTACAGTAATGAGAATTGATGACTCAATTTTATTTTAAAATTATATCATGTAATGCTAATGACACAGAAAAACACATACACCCATATGCATTTTTATCTAGGTTAACAAACAAATTAAAAAGTGGACCATAATCATAGAATCACAGACTTGGATTTTATTTTAATAAAAATCTATATATAGCTAGACACAAGCAGAGGTTGAAGAGATGATAAAGAAAATAACAGTTCTGATATGGTTGAATATATTACATGAATATAAACACATGTACATCATAGATATAAAACTATATAAAGATGAATCTCTAGATATATGTAGCCACAGGCAAATTTTGTATATATATAATAAAAATAATATTTATGGTATAGTTGAACATATATGAACATATATAAACATTTGTAGGATACAACTATACATAATAGTTTTATCTTGCTAATTCTAGAATTTATAAAAAATGCTATCCAATTGTAAATAATCTTCATTGCTAATTTTTATTTTATTTTATTTTTTTAATTGTAGATGGACACAATACCTTTATTTTACTTGTTTATTTGTATGCAGTGCCAAAGATTTAACCCACTGCTTCACACATGCTAGGCAAGTGCTCTACCACTGAACCACAAAACTGGTCCCTTCATTGCTTATTTTTAAGCAGCCAAAATTAAGCTCATGAAATTCATCCTGTAGTAAACTGTCAGTTATGGCAAATTAACTGCTGTATAATATTCCTCTCTGTGAAATTTCTACAAATTATTTAATTAATCTGTCATGGACAGTTAGGGTTTTTTTTCACCATTTCATTTGTTTCTTTGTTCACTTTTCATTTTATTTGGTTGTTTTCTTTTTCAAAAAAATACAATTATGAACATTTTTGCACAAATACCTAGGAAAGTTAAGGATTTTCTTCTGAGGAGTAAAATGAATTTGAATATCTGATATTGTCAGAACTGCCAAATTCATTTTCTAAAAATGCACACACAAACTATTCCTAACTCTTCTAATGTTTTTTGGTCTTAAAGTCTACTTTTTCTGAAATTAATAAAGTGATTTTATTTTTTGATTAGTATTTGCTTCATGCAAATTCATCCATGCTTATCTTTTAGTTTCTGAGGTCTACTTTAATGCACTCAAAGGAAATGTTCTGTGTGATCCTATATTCCTAAAATCTGACTTCTTTTTGGCTTAAAAACTGTCAGATTGTGTAGCTAGTCCGAACCCGACTGAAAAGAAGTCTCTAATTGTTTGGTGTAGAGTTTATATTTTTTAAATTTATATAAATTAGGTTTATTATTCTGTTGGTCAAATCTTTGAAATTTTGGAAAAGAATTTCTGCTTAACATTTAATAAGAGTAGCTCACCATTGAGATTGTGGTTTATTGTATTTTTCCTGTAGCTCCTCTATCAATTTTTGCTTTACCTATTTTTATTTCATGCATTTAGAACTGTAGATGGAATGAATTAAACTTATTCTTGCTCTTTGTCTTAAAGTCTATTATATGAGATTTAAAAAGCCCTCTCAGCTTTCCCTTGATTTATATTATCTGGTTTAACTCAGTCTATTCTTTTCTTTCAAACTCTCCAAAGATTTGTATTTTAGGTACAATTCCATATCCTATAAACAGCAGAAGGTTGGATTTTCTTTTTTAATACTGTCTGATAATATCTTGTAAGGTGCAAGTTTAATCCACAATTCTTATTAACATTTTTGATATGTGGGCTTTTTTACCATTTTACTTCTAAAGTTCTATTTGTCCAATTTTTCTCATATACCCTCTCTTGACATGCTTAAAAAGACAGATTGAATTTTACATGTGTTCTTTACTCCGCTATTCCATTTTTCTACTCTACAGCTTTGGAAACTATGTACTCATTTCCTATTCTTTCATTAGTTATCCTTAATTTTTCCAAGTATTCATAATGAGGTTCAAACTCACTAACTACACATAATTCGAACACCTTAGATCTTAATTCTGGTCATTTTCCCTTCAAATATCCAGAGAAACATTGCTTAATACCTTAGTCTCTCCCTTTTTAACCTGCATAAATGAAGGCTATGTTTGTTTAGATGTATCAAGATCTTTCCCAACTCCTTTGCTTTTATTTTCAGAAGATAGTTTTGATGGGTAGACAGTTTTAGGTTGATTTTTCCCCCCTAAAACATTTGGTAATATTCCTCCTTCTTCCTGTTTCCATCATTGCTAAAATTGGTTAACTAATAATCTTTTCTGAGTAGTTGATCTGTTGTTTGTTTCTAGCTGCTCTTAAGGATCTGTGTTACCTGGTGTTTCAACTTTTGCCATAATGTGTTTGTTGTTAAATTTATTTGTATATATGCTTCTTAGTGTAGGCTATGTATCTGTGTATTAGTACCTTTCATCAGTTCTAGAAAATCCTTGTTTGTTTTCTCCTCAAATACTGGTTACCTATGCTCCATTCTCTATATTATCTGCTCCTGGGATTCTAATTGTCTATTGGAACATCTTATTATATTTCCATATCTTATATCTGCCTCTGATATTTTCCATCTCCTTACTCTCTCTTAAACATTGTTTAATGTCTCATTCTGATTAGCTCATTTGCTCTCTATTATTTTCTAATCTTCATTTAATCTCTCTCTATTTCAAGCTTCAATAGTAACATTTCTTAAGTAAAAAAAAAAAAAAATGCTATTTGTCTCTTTTTTGGCTCCCTGATAATTTGTAGTTTAATTTCTTAGATCTAACTTTAATAGTTATTTTACTTCTTTAAACACTTATCTATTTATTATCTTATAACTGAAAACTCCTGTATCTGAAATTCCTTTATTTCTAAATCCATCTTTTTTTGGTTTTGTTTTTCCACTGATGTCATGGAGGGTGGTTTATTTCCCTTTCCATATGATAAACTTTTTTTCTAATGGCAAGCTCATATAATATTTCATTAATCCATGGATAGCTTGTCAGTAAAAACTCAGTACTTTTCTGTAGACAAATTCAGGCTGACTTCTGCCAGAAGACAGAGGGAGACACCCAATGTGGAAACACTTTCACCACGTTCAAGGTCCCGGCTTAAAGTAAAACACAGATTTGGGCCCTAGCTCTGCAGGTGACTCCAGTCTTAGTCTCTCAGCCATCTGCAGCATCAAAGTTGACATTTTCCCCCAGTGCAACCTCACATTCCAAGTTTACTTTTACTTCTCCTTAATCTGTGTTTAGCTCACCTCTTGGCAGAGAAGAGAAGAAGAAAAGCTTCATAGTTCCCCTGCATGTGTGGAAGCCTAACAATGCACTGCAGAGTATTTGCTATCTGGCATAGCTGTTGTGTAAGAAAATGGTTCCACTTACTCCAGCAACATAAGTTATGACACTGAAATTTTGATGAAAATGGTAGATTTGATTCACTGTTTAATAAGAACAAAAAGGCAATATATAGAGAAAGACAAATCCACAAGTGGAATACAGTAATATTATCCTACTATGAGTCTTGTATATTAAGTGCTCAAACACCTAGAATATTCCACAGCAGTAATACAGAATTTTGGTAGATGCTTCCTAACACAAATAATATGCATAAACATAAATATAACCTGAAAGATAGGACAGTGATAAGGAAATGGTCTTCTGTTGTTTCATCTTCAAACTCAGGATTTAAGGAAGATGCTTGATCAAATTGTAAGCATCCAGGTGACTATTTCCTTTCACATCCCTTGGGCCTCCACTGCTGTTCAGCTTTGAGGAAAGTTTCCTTACACTTCCTCCTCCTGAGTTTCGACTCTCGAAATGGTGAGTCTCCAAATTTAAATATTTCCGAAAGAACTCACCAACAGATTAAACTACTCAGCACCTTAAAGGTTCTTGGGTGAGCAAAATTACATCAGGATTTAAAAATAAGTATAAGGGTAGTTGAATGCCCTCAGGACATGTGCTGTTTAATTTCTTAGCAAATAAAATGCTGAGAGGTTGATTAAATTTGAAATGAGCAGACAACTGTCCTTTGACATGGAACCCTAGTTCCTCAATAGCATCCAAGACCATAATTGTGAAAGATTAAAATGTAGCACCTTGGAGATCTCAGCTCATTCTAACTCCTGTGAAGTAAAATGCTCATGGGAAATTCATTTGCATACAGACATTCACTAAGCATCTATTAGACATGCTGGCAGTGTTAAACTGTGCAGACACGGTGGGAAGCAGGAACAGAATAGTCTCTTCTTCTAGGGCTTACTTTCATCACTGAATATTAACTAAATCCTGACATAATCAACAGTATTTTTATTCACATTTGTTTTTTGGGGGGGAGATTATTTTCTTTATCTAAAGCATATGGAAACTAAGTTTTCTCTGACAATGGTTTTACCTTCCTAGAGAAAAGACACTGGTTCAAATCATATGATAACTAGCTATATTAGTATGGGGGGAGAGGGACTAATATTTTTTAAAAATCATGAGATCTCTTCAAAAATGCCTCCCTTTTCAAAGAAAGAAGGGATTATCTGATTTTTACATCACTTAACAAATATACCTGCAAAATATGCACATACTCACCCATTCTCACACATCCACGCCAGCAAAGCTCAGAAAGAAGCTGATGTCTGCTAGCCCCAGAAATAAATTAGCATGCAGCTAACATCAGAGGAGCCAGAAACACTCATTGCAAGTGTGAACACATATTTGATTGCAGGACTGTGTCTTTCCTAGGGCTGACCTTATAAATTAAACAGTGTAAATCTCAAGTAAGTGTTTTCTGAACATTTTGATTCACTGTGAACATTAGGATGCCCTTCAAATTAACATCTAACATTATTAGTCTATTGTTGGACATGAACTGCTTCATTACTGGTGACTGAAAAGACACCCTCACTGGCACTCATGCACAACTCCGAAAAAGAATGGAAAGGCCTGATTAAAATTTTGGAATGTAAAAATTGAAATGCTAGATTTTTAAGTTAGGATATTGGATCTACATATGGAAAAAGCACTTAAAAATGGTAAATAAAATTCATTACTTTGGTGCCAAGATGCTTAATAACATACTAAGTAAAATCTGAACACCAGGTATCTCCAGAGCTTTGCCAAACTAGTGCCTACTTATAACCAAGACTTAGTTTTAATGCACCTTTCTCAGGAAAGCACTTTCTATCCACATTGAGCTACACTGTTATTATGGTCATTTCAAACATAGGGCTTGTAGTTCATCTTTTATGATACTCATCACTCAAAATGATCTGCAAAGTGCTGTCTTCCCTGCTGAACTGTAAGGTCCATGAGGCCACTGTGCAGTTGACTCCTGTACAGCCAACCAATGTCTGACAGGCACATGCATATTCTAAAAATTAATTAAGGCATGGATACATAAATGAAAAAAATACATGTAACCTGAGCACATCTCTAGAAGATATGAAAAGTTAACCAGGAAAATTGATGCTTATAAAGAGAATAAAGTCAAAGTAAAATACAACACAAATGTACCCTCCTCTACCTATGAACTTGAAATAAATTGAGTTTTACCTGCTCAGAGGAGCAAGTGCACGTCCAAAATCACACATGCTACAAAACACTCACCTTGACAATCAAGATTATTGTCCATTTTTTTCAAAGTGAGAAGAATGTCCAATCTCATTTTAAGGATAAAATGAACCGCACGTTCTCAAATTGATTGTTTCCCAGTTGGAATAAAGAATAAAATATATTCTAATAGAACCTTTCATTTGGGAGCTGTTCCATCAACAATTATAGGATAAGAAGTCATATTAGAAAGGACAAATAAAGAGAGTATGGTCAATAAATAAATTTAGGGGCTGGGGTTGTGGCTCAACAGTAGCACGCTCACCTAGCACATGCAAGGTCCTGGGTTCAATTCTCAGCACCACATAAAAATAAGTAAACAAAATAAAGGTATTGTGTCCAACTACATCTAAAAAATAAATATTCAAGATTTAAAGAAAAAGTAAAATTAGCAGCATTGTATTGTAAGCATCACTGAGAATTTTAAAATATACTCAGTAAATGGTATAAAACAGATATGAAACAGGAGTACAAGTAACCAAATTAAAATCAAAGGGCACGACATCTATAAATGTATTTTGTGAGATTCTATAAATGATCTCTAAAGCGATCATGTCCTGCAACTTCCAAGCCATCAGACTCACTCCCTGGACTCTTGTTGTTATTTTCCTGGTACTTTGCCCCCCTGTATGGATTACCTGTAGTGTCGGGAAATCTCTTCTTCCACCTGGGTAATAAAATCACATTTGGTACATGAGTGTTCTTTGCTTTCCTTGATAGCCTGCTGCCCATCTGATCCTTGCAGATGATTTGCTTCCTGTTTGACATCGGAGGCTTGGGACTCATGCACAGTCTCATAGTGAAAGAGGAGCACATCTACATCAGGGGTAGAGAAGGGACACTGGTGGCACTGGTGTTTGACCCTCGAGCTTCCAGCCGCCCCAGGAGACAGGTGCAACAGCAAGAGTGCACAGTGGGAACAATTACTTTTTCTACAAGCAAACGGATAAGTAATTTCTCCAAGGTGCTTTTCTGGGCTGCAAAGGCCTCGGGGACAGAATGGACAGTGTTTAATGGTACACTTGTGAATGTTATGGAGCTGTTGGTAATGGCGCAAAAGCGGCCCCACTACAATGACATCGGGGCCATGGCTTTTGGAATATCTAAAGTCGCAGAACTGACAATTATAGCTTGTTACCATATTATCCTCTGCTCCCTTGCTGGAGAAGTCCTTCTTTTTAGCTCCACTTGAGCCCTTGTCTGCCTTGGTCATTGGCTCTCCTTCTGCACTTTTGGCTAGATCATTCTGATTAATGACAGAGCCCCTGGAAAGCTTATCATTCAATTCTGGATTAAGGCCGCCTGACTGCACTGCTGCATGCTGCTTGCCATAATGTTCTAGCAGTTTAATGGAACTAGATGACTCACAGCTGAAACTACAAAATTTACACCAGTAGTAACTGGTGGCCTCTGTACCATTTTGTCTCGAGGAATCAAGGGGCTTGATGGGCACTGAGTAGCCAACAGGAGTGTCATCTCCCGCTTTGACTGTTATCTTGTCCTGCCACTTTCCCAAGTCTCCAGAATCACTGGATCGAAGTGTAGGGATGGATTTGTTAGAGTTTTTCTCAGAAGGTTTTGCACCCTCAGAGGAGGGGAGAGAAGCTTTTATTTTGTTCGGGTGCGTCTGAAGAAAATGCTGTTCTAGTTCAGTGGATGAGTTGCCCATATAAGTGAAATTGCAGAATTTACAGCGGAAATACTTGGTGTTTCCTTGGCAATCTGGTGTTTTCCGTCCGATGCCAATGAATGTTCCACCTGAAGTGACCTAAAGTATAGAAAAGATGGATGTTACTTTACACATATCATTAATTCATGAGTTCTCTACAGGCAGGTGGGGGTGGGGACCGCAAAGTAATCTACATTAAAAAAAATAAAATAGTGCTCCTAGTTTCTATGAAATCACTTAAATAATCAGAGCCAAAGAAATTCCCTCTCCATTTCTCAAGCTTCCCTCTGAGGGGTTCATTTTGCTTAATATTTTAGGCCAAAGTAGCAGACGAAAGTAAATAATAAAAGCACCATAACGAATTCAAAAGATTTAATAATATATACCTAGGAAAACTTAGAAAAACATTTTCTACTGAGTATGTTTCACTACTCCCTCCTTCAAATCACAGTCCTGCAGAAGCATCCAAATCACAGGGGGTTTCTTTACACAAAGCTAAGGCTTGCTGTCAAAACCAGAGGCAGTTGCTCAGAGATTACTCAACACAGATGTTCTCCAAGGAAATCTTCTGTTCAGTTTCTACAGCAATGAGGCTGCAGGCAAAGATGAGGTCTATCTGTTTGGTAAAATAGGATTCTAAAATGACCACACAAAATGGCTCATAATGGAAGCTCATGCATGCACAATGAAACTAAACATAAAAGGAAGAGAGTAGGCAGGAAATCATGGTGAAGGAGGATCCATGTAAAGAGCTTCAAATTGTTCTCAACCAAAGACAAATGAAAAGAAGAAAATCTTCCTGGACCTTACTTGATTAATGCTTTGCCTCATAGAAAATGGCTCCCAGAAACTCCTATGAGTGGATCATGGGGATGTTCCAATGCCAAAATAAGATAATTCCCCCATAAAAGTCACTACTACTCTGCTTTCTTTCCCAAAGTTGAAATTGCACAGTACTGGGGCTATGCAGGCCTTCAAAGGGCACTCACAGTTCCTCCCTTCACAGTGTGTACCCTCAACAGGCAGCCTGATTGAGTGCCATCCCTGAGAAGCCAGGATGCATGGTTTAAAATAAAACTTTTGACTGAAATACTCCAAAAAGTGAGATATTTTCCTTTCCAAATATCTGTGGATTTTAATTTTTTTTTTCCAGCAACCAGATGTAATATATAAATCGAGTGGCATAATCATGGTCTGCCTTCTTCAACAGCTGCTCAAAAATGACATGTGTGATCGCTGCTCATATCCAAATTGCTCCCCGAGAAAAGTCTCAAGCATCTCAAAATCAAATAAAGGCACTACTTAAAATGCAAATAATATTCTTTAATGCACTGAGAGACACCTTTGTACCTCTACTGTATGGAACTAAGACTGAAGTCACCATTCACTGCTTAAAGAGAGGCATGATCTTGATCTAGTTACTTAATCTCTCTGGCCAACAGCTTCCTCAATTAGGGCAACCTCTAAATTTATGTTCAGTATTACAGTTCTAGGAAATGTGCATTAACTCATAAACAGCCTGACACTGGTTATACATTAAGATAAGAGTTTATGAAGGTCTCTCACTGCCTTCAATCAAAGGATGATAATGGTTCACTTCAGACCATGTCTATATCTACAGCACAAGCCCACAGATTTCCATTTGTTGATAACAGAGCATTATTTAACCAGAAAGCTAAGAATGAGGCATCCTCTCAGGCAGCAACTTGACAGTCAAGAGTGTAAGAGATGTCAAAGCCAGACACTAGAGGATACAGTCTAGAACATTCTAACCTAGCACTTAAGTGCCCAAAGTAACTAAAACTTGTACTGAAATAAATGCATCATATTTCAAAATTTCTATATGCATTTCTCAATTCACTGGAGGTGAGGAGAACCTGATTTTCAAAAAATCAAAATACTAATATGGGATACTATCACCAGGTACTCTGTTCAGACAGTTACACTTGAATCCAAAGGGGTAACTCATTTTTTTCTTTAACACAGGCAGAGAAAAAGAAAGTGTGCAAAATCTGAGATTAAAGTTTTCTTGTTATAGCTACTATATTGCTTCAGAGTTACTGTGCTTCCCTATAAAATGCTTTAAACGTCTGTTTGTACAACTAAGATTCCCAAGAAATCACCACATATCATCAATATTTCTTTGATTTTGCAATCTTTAAGCCTCATGTGCTCTGACCACAAGTACATTTCTCCTTCAACGGGATGAACAGACTAACTAGAGGGGAAGTGGCAAAGTCATTCAGTGATAAACTCACACACTTGGTATGACTACTATTCTCAGATAAATGAAAATATTAAATTCTACTGTTAGTAAGCTAATGCTCTGTTTATATTCCTTCTGAGACTGCAGGAAGAATGTTATTAATATTTGGAAGGAAGTAAGGGCTCAGTATATATTGGTTAAATGAATAGATGAATTACTTAAGGGAGATGTAAGCACAGGTGGAAATCTCTCACCAAGAATAGTAATTCATGGCACCATTATCACTGACTTGACCTGATTGATGTCTATGGACCCATTCCAGAAAATACAAACTACATCTTTCACCCAAAAGCAAATGAATATAGAGCCACCTGAATGTAAATCAATGTTATATAGAAACATTCAATATAACTAATAAGCATGAAAAAGAACAGATTTTAAATTGTTTCTCACTGACTGAGGACTATGACCACATTTTATTCTATTTTAACCCAAGTTTTAATTTTTTTCCTTCCATGTAGTATTTTCCATGGTTTTCATCTATAATTTATTTACATACATCTTTAAATAGAACTATTTCACTAAAGAAGAGAAAAATATTAAAAGATTGGCTTTTTTTCAAGGTCTTTAACTCAATTTAATTCTATACTCCTTATAATATGTAGCAAAAACCAGTAACAATAATATCTAAAAGAATATGTCAAGGGGAAATATTTTCAAAGCTTCAGAACTCTTAACATGACACTTTAGCACATGTACTTATTTTCAATGCGGGAAAAGACTATTTGTTTGAACTAAACACAAACCTTTCCTCAGATGTGGTTCATTTTCAAGTACTATAATTGATAGCAACAAAGACAATTATGAGGTACTAATTTAAGAGGACTTGAGGTTATGGGCTGATAGTCAAAAAAGTAAAACCTTCAAAATAAAAACCTGTGTAATCCCAGCAACTCAGGAGTCTAAAGCAGGAGGATTGCAAGTTCAAGGCCAACCTCAGCAACTTAGTTAGGCTCTAGTAACTTGGCAAAAACCTGTCTCAAAATAAAAAAATAAAAAATGGCTGGGGATATAGTTCAGTATCAAAATGGCCCTATATTAAATCCCCAAAGTACTAAAAATAAATAATAAAAAGCTAAGTTGTTAAAGAAAAACTCCAAATACTGAACTCTCAAATAACTTGAAGAAATCTGTAACATGATCCTGGCTGAAAATAACTATAATCAGAATTAATCTACTAATACACATAGGAATGTTTTTTCAGGTATAGTACTTCAAAAATTCATTCCAGACTAGAGTGTGCTTTGGTGATATACTTTTGATGGAGAATAAATGTTTAAAAATTTCAATAACAAATCTAATTATATAGCAATCATCTCATTCTTATGCCATTCATGGCTTATTCTGGCAGCCTATTCCTGGCAGCGTCACTATAATAGATCCAGTACACACCTTTCTCATTTAAATTTATAAAAGACAACCAATCAGAGGTCATTTAAAGTGATACATGGAGCACATTTAAAAGAAAAGTGCTGCATATTTTTCGTTATGCACATTTTTATAATTGGCTCCCATGGATTACAGCAAAAAACAGTTTATCCTAAAATGGTTTTCTCATTTTCCTCAGTATACCTCTAGTTACTCTATCATTACCTATTATCAGATATCAGATATCAATGTATCCTAAAGTCAGTCTCAATAATCTGGAAGCCAATTTATGAGAAAAGATTCTGAAAAGAATGCAGCACGAGGTGGATTAGGCTGGGTGCATGGTATATGCCCAACTCTCCTGCCTCCAACTGGCTATCAGAGGCCCAAGCGAAGATCCAGAAGAACTGCATTCTAAAGAACTTTAGAACTGTGTTCTAAAGAGGATCTCGACAGGAAGACAGTCTGATCCTGATGATGTGGAACACACTTCCATAGGAAAGGTTCTGCGCTACACCCTTACTACCTACAAGCACTAGTAATTCAAAACGAAATGACACAGCACAAAAAGCGCCCAGATTAACAGATGATAATGGCAGTGTCTGGATTAGAGACAGAGTGGGTTCATGAAAACAGAAAAAAAAAGCACCTAACCCAACTGACGCAGGGAATACCTGACCCATGAACACATGAGTTGACACCAATCATGGAAAGACATCTCAGGTAAAGGAAATAATATGAATAAAAGCAGAAATGAAAGAGAAATAATTCAAGTTGTTCTTAGGAAATGCTGACTACTGAAACATTGAATATTAAATCTTGCTATGTGATGGTACTCACTAAGTAGTAACACAGATGTGGCTGGCCTGACTATTATCCCTTGCAGAATAAAGAATTTGGAAGAGTAATGTATTACTGAAGGGACTATAATTAATTATACAATTATAATTAGATGATAGGTAGTCTTTTTTTTTCTAAAATAAACCTATACTTCCTATAAAATGCAAGAAGATTGATCCATAGATAGGATTTTTAAAAAGTTAAAAAAGAAAAAAGGATAAAGAAGAAGATAGTAGGAATGAAAAGAGGGACAAAGGAAAGGAAGGAGAGAAAAGGAAGAAGAAAAGAGAATAGAAAGAAAAAAGAAAACCACAGAAATCAGGACTTGATAAACATGAGGAATGACAGTAAGAGAACAAAGGACAGCATCAGAAAGATATCCAGGGCAACTCTAAGACTTCCTGCCTGCCCGAATTTAAAGTGGAAGTATAGAAGAAAGGAGGCAAAAGAAGTTTGGGTAGGTGGTGGGGGGGCGTTGACTGTAGCTCAGTGGAAGAGTGCTCATCTAGCCTGTGTGAGGCACTGGGTTCGATCCTCAGCACCATACAAAAAGAAATAAATAAAATAGAGGCAGTGTCCATCTACAACTAATACGTACACACACACATATATATAAGTTGTCTTGGGCAACTTCACTTTTACCTATGTTGACATTGAGGTGGCAGCGGAATATCAAGGCAAAGCTACCCATCAGCTGGAAAAACAGGTCTTAGAACAAACCATCATTTATTATAGGATTCCCAAATATGTCACTGGACACATGAAAGAATTCAGGTGTTCTTTAATCTAACATCAACAGGTCATCTAAATATGAAAGGAGAAAGGTAGACAGGTGGACTATTTGAAATTCTCAAGCTCCTCACTGATCCCCACATTGATCTCACTTTCAGAACCCAGTGAAATCACACAGCTCCAAGCACAGTGGGGGTGTGCAGCACACTGAAATTAGATACTCTAAAGGCATCCTGGTTTGCTCTCTGCCTCCACACCCATCCCTGCTCTTAACATAGGCAGAGGATAAAACCTTAATTACACAGCCTTGGAGAACATAAATGGGAGCTGGGTGCATCTTCTTGGCACTTAATCTTCATAGAAAAAAAAAAAAAAACCTAAAGTGAGCCTAGTAACTAGAAGAGCAGAAAACAACTCTCAGATCATCTAATAGATCAAAAATACCTAAAACAAAGTCCTCTAAATAAGGGGAATATGAAATAAACTACACATAGGCATAAAAAGCCCCTTAACTGGGGGGCAAAACAATGCATTTTCAATTGAATAAATTAAAATTTTCCCCTTACTCTATCAGAGACTAGTTTTTGTAGTAAAAGTACCAGTGAAAATTAATCTCAGCAATTTTTAAAAGACCAATCAACGCATTTAATTTTCTTTCTGGTGATTTTAATTATAAGCCTGGTAAATTCCAATAAGGTAGTATTATGCTATCCAGATTAGATAACAGATGACCTCAAAGAAATCACAAATGCCCACACATTCCATGTAAATCAGCATATGCTTCAAACAGCTTTCTACCTGCAGCAACCTCGACTCAAATCAGGAAGGCTGTATATCACAGGGGTCCTTAAGACAGGCTCCTGGACTCACGCTCCCTGGTTTATAGCCTATCCACCCTGGTCTACACCTCATCTTCTCTGCTTGTGCAACTCCATGATCTTGGGCATGTTACTTCAATCCCTCCATGCCTTTGTGTTTCTTCTTTTTAAAAAACAAACAGATAGTGTCAACGTCAAGGTTTTTATGAAGATGAATTAATGAAGGCACATAAAGATCTCAGAGCCACATATGCATATAAGGCTCTTAATAAATGTTAGCTATTATCTGATGTAACTCCAAACTGGAAAATATATAGAAGATACGCGATTTCTAATTAGGTAAAGTGAAAAATAAACCAAATATGGATCAAAAGTATCTAAGTGAAAAATAAATTTTACATTTGATTTTCAATTAAACATTTGTCGAATATTCTGAAAATACACTGCATTTGCTTGGAACTCTGGAATCAAGTGATGAAGAATTATATGGTCTAATGATTCTCAGAACTAAACTCCACAAAGGAAATCAGAAAATGAAAGGGAACTACTCTTTGCCTTTTGCTCTCTCTCCAAACTTTCCTGGGGTTGGCGCACCAGTTGTGTATCTGTGTTTCCAACAGCTGCAAGTATGCTGTAATTACAATGACCCGAGAAATAAAAGGCACTAAATAATCTGCTGACTTGATATGGTTAGCAGAACAGGCCATTTGAGAGATAAAACTTTTATTAAGAGTTGAATAATGCTAAATTTGATTGGCTGTACTGATAGCCATGATTTTTTTTCCTTCTAAACATTCTGCCAAGAGAAAAACACTGAAATTCTAGAAAACAATCCATGTTCTTTAACTGATGACAAATAAAGTAAAAATCTAAGAGACCTTCCTATCTATCATACCAACTCTCATTATAAAGCTAAATGGGAGATTTAACTGTGGAGCAGGTAAAGGGATTAGTTAAGATGGTCCACTACTCCTCCCCGGGTGGCTATATTATCCAGCTCAGCCATCGCCACTGATGAAAATAACCTGGTAAATGCCATAACTTTGCTTTGCTTTATGGCCTTGGGGTGAGCATATGTTTTATTTTGCACACTTTATTACTTGTTAAAGAGACACAGTCCTGAAAATAAGCATGGGTTCTATGCCAAACATTCTGCACTCTATAGACAGTCTGAATTGATTAAAGTCTCATTCACCAGTTTTCTAAAGTGCAATTGTCCTCGACTCAAAAAAACAAAGAAACAGAACCTGCTAAGATCTACAACTTCCCTCCTACTCCAGATCAAAGGAAACTCCAAAGCAAAAAATAAATATTTGGAAGGAAAATTCAGGACAAGTCAAAATAAACCACAATGAGATTAATGTTCCCTGATTTTTTTTTTCTTTTTTCAAACCTAACTGTAATCTCCTGTTCAAATGAATGTAGTGTTGTATGTTAAGGATCTGTAAAACTCGTACAGTTAAATATATTAAAAATACAAGGAGAAGGGCCTATCTCTAAAAATCTATTCTTCCTGTTCTTAACATGACATGCTATGCTATGCAACTCTGATTTAAAAAACAAAAATTATAACACAGAAATGTAGTTTTCCTAGTTCAAATACAAGGTAGCCCCTGTAAAGTTAATAAGGCAATTTACTATTAACCTTAAAATTTTGTGAAGGGTCAAAATGAATTTAATGGCTACAGTCCAGTGACTACCTTCTTAGACTCCTGAATAATTCAGAATGCTAGAAAAGGTATACAAACACAGAAAGGCAACATATACACCATGAGCATTTACCAACTTGGGATAGTGTAAACACTTTCCCGTGGGAAGCACAACTTGACAGGCCTCCTACTTTTATAACCTGATCTGAGGGCTAAAAGCTCCCCTGTAAAGATGATGCAAACACCCTAATGCACAGCACATTAAGCCCTAATGAAACAGCATGTCCGTGTTGTTAATGCAGGCCTCCATTCAGGGATGGTTTAAATATAAGCATAATAAAGCAGATTAAAAAGAAAGAGGCTGTAATTACTTTTTTAAGAACTCAATCTCTTGTCCTATTATTCATCTACATGTGAGCCTCAAAGGCTGAATACAGATAGTAAAAATTACATGAAGGGTGTACCAATCGTGCCATATTCATTATTTTTAAAATGTAAGCACAATAATTGATAAACACAGAGGGATCGTGAAAAAAATAGGGAAACAATCATCCTGGTCAAATCAATTACCTCTCAGCTAGCTACTGCATCCTTTCTTGCTTTTGTTGGTAAAGAAATAACACCTTTTTTGATGTCAGGGCTGGGCATGCTATCTCAAGGTGCATGGGGGAGACATTGAATTCCAAAGACCAAGCAAAGAGTCCTGGTTTTACAATGGCTATTCCAGGTGACCTCCTTTATCCTGTGGGATCCTCCTCTACTATGCAGTACAAAGAAATATTGTTGACACTGTTTTTACAAAATTGTATTTGACCTGTTATTCGTGATACAATTTACACAGAGGTGGATTTTATCAGTGACAATTAGATATTATCTAAATTTCAATTATTCTCCAAACATTATAATTATGAATTTATAATTTTAAAATACTAGGATTAATTTAAATTACTTCTTTTTTCCCAATTACATATCTCATATTGACATTCAAGTCGGTTCAAATTATTTAAAACTATCCATGTCAAACCAAAATATAGATCAAAGACACAGAGTTCTTTAAGCCCTTTACTTCTGGCTTCTGTTCTTTTTTTGCCCCCTTGGCCTAAAATGCCATAAATCTATCATTAACTACCAACTGTTCCAATGATATTTTTAAAAAGCGAGTTCAACTGAAAAAGATTAATGAATTGTTCATGTATTTCTTCAATTAGCTTAAATTATAGATCTATATAAATAATACCTGAAATGAAATGATTATTCATCTGTAATATTTACAAACATCTTTTTTTTTTGGTCAACATACATACAGGTCATCCACTTACTATATATATGCTTACTATATATATGTCTGATCAAAACACTGCATTAAAGAAATTTTATAGTCATCATTTTATCTCCCAAGTTCCAAAGAAAGAACCTATGAAAAAATATTTTGGCAGCACAAACACGTGAAAGGGGGGTAAAAGGGGGGAATTTCAGATGTACTTTTATTATTGAGTTTTATGCACATAGAGAAGCTTTCAATATTCATGGCAACAGAAACTCACTAATAAGTTACTTATCTTCAGACACGTTTCTGCATCAATTCTGGTGTAGGTGCAAAGTGTTCAAATTCAGCAGCACTTCACTGACCAGTATATTTAGTGTTCTTTTCATAAACTGAAGTTAACTTTCTTTGGACTTCTTTTGAAACCCAATCATTTCTTTGCAATAATCACCCACTTTTACCCCACAGATTGCTCTTTTTCTATTTCTAGCAACATTAGTTTGGAAAAAGAAAATTGATCTTAACAAGATTATCTTCTGGCATGTTCTTTCCTACTACTTTTTGTCTTCTTTACTGTGTGCTGCAAGGATTTAGTACACAGCCCAGTCTGGGATCAGCTGTTTTATTTCTAGTTCTATTAGCTCAAACTCAGATAGCTCACACATCTGTTTTATTTCTAAAATCACTGCCCAGGAAAAAGTGTTCTACCCAAACATAAACTTTACTATAAATAACTAAGAACCTAACAAATAACTGTTTGGGGGAAATGGAAGTGTGTTTAAAACTCTGAATTCTTCCAAACTATAGGCCTTAGTAATCTTCGTTTTAGAGCCTTCCTGACAGCCGAGATCAGCTTCCCTCAGAAGTTATCCCCAGAGTGAACAAACTGAAACTCCTGCCGGAAATCCAGGTATTAACATCATATTACTTGCTAATTATAAAACACCGTTTCACATACTGACATTATTCACTCCCAACCCTTTTATCTAAAACACGTATTTGCTTTCCAATCATAGTTTGACAGCAGAGTGTATCTGACATAAGACAGTGAAATGATCTTTAATAAGACAGCAGTTCAAAGCATGTAGCTTTCATGCATAATAACTATGTTGGCTTAATTTGCTGCTCCACAGAAATAATTCTATTTGTGGAAATTCACAAAGTAAGATGGAATTTTTAGAGAGCTCTACCAAAGATGAAACTGACTTTTTAAGAGTTCTTCTTCATATGTCCCTTAAAGCATTAAGATTGCCATTCTGACATTTAATGGACTCAGAAATTTCTCTTCTGATTTTTCTCTACAAGTACTGCAAAATATTTTCACTACCTGTTATTTGTAATCCTTTGCCTGTCTTTCTTAATTGGCATTAGATCAATAGAGAGGTCTAAGGGAGATCTGCTATGGCTATGAACTTGATAAAAATGACTGATATTTCAAGAGATTTAGTAGGTCAAGTAAGTGTGATGTGATCTCATTAGTTCTCTGGTATTTCTATCAACCACTCCTAAAAAAAAAAAAAAGTTTAATATGAAACCTAATGTTTTGAAATCCTCTGGCCTAATAATATAATAAAAATCAACAAAACTCTACAAACAAAACTCACTACCATTTTCTCTAGCGGAGCATGAGTTTCAACTATGCTAAAACTGCAAAAGTTAAATGAACACATTTTCTGAGATTTAGTTCCACATTTTATTCTATTGAAAATGCTAACAATTTTTTTTGAATTCACATATGCCATAAACTAAAGACAGAAAAGGAGATCAAAAAGGTATTCTGGTTTTAATAAAAGTATAAATTTAAATCATTACTAAATGCTTTCATAAGTTATTACCATTTTCCTTAAATACAGAATGGAATGCTTTATTGGCCTACATAAAGGTTATACTGGTATCCCTACTACTTACAATCACATGGATTTTTTTTAATCAATTTAAAATGGTATTTTCAAATTTTCATTTCCAGGAGTGTACCCCATGACCATCAATAGGACCCAAACCTAGTCAGGCTAACTGAAAAATCAAGTCCTAATCCAAAACACAAGAAAGATCTTCTCTGGGAAAGACTATCCCAGAGGCCTTATAATCTGAAAGTAGGATAAGGCATGAATTATTAGTAAGTACAACCATAAAGATTAGTGCCATTTAGGTAAGACTGTGAAAACATCCAATTACCATGAAGTATATTCAGAAATATGAAGCTTAGCTAATTCCATGCAAAGACTTTTCCGGACCTAATAGAAATGTTGGGAATGTTTCCATGAAGAGAGAGAGGATAACAACAACTCTGACACACTCTGGGATGATGTAGCTATGAAGGGCATGCACCTCTTCAGCTGGATCTAGAGAGATAGCCTAGTATTGGGACCTTGCTTTTAACATGCATAGGAGAATTCACATTTCATTATTAATAACTTCCTATATAAGAAGGTCACAACATAAAGCACAAACCTGTACATCATAGGTCCCATTTAGTAAAACAGGCCTTGAAGAATTGATGTCCTGCAGCACACCAGAAAGTACGGAACGGTTGACCTTCTGGAAGTCTTTGGAATGGCTGAACTGCACCATGTTATGAAGGGCCAAGATTTTGCTGTCCAGCTCAGCATCCTGCCTGGTGCGGTTATGCAGTCCTAAGTGATACTTTCGGAAGTGCTTAATCAGATCTGTGGGGTCGTTGCCATAGTAACCATACCCACAGATATTGCATTTAAAGTCCTGAAGCTCTGGAGACAGAGGTGCCAGGTCTGGGTTGTCATTCACCAGTAAGTCAGTTTTGGATTTATTCGGTCTTACACCCCCATCTGAAGGCACTTGTGGGTTTTTTGAGGCCACTGAAACTGGGCTTAAGCCTTGACAATTGGCTTGACCACTCTGCCCTTGCCCTGTTTCCTCGGTAGCCTTTGGTGACATCTTATGATCTTCCTTTGTCTCCAACGAGTCCCCTGATGGGGTGCAGGCCATATCTTGAGGGTCATCTGCCTCTGCTCTTTGAGGAGACTTCAAGGGCTCACAGACTCCCCCAGCAGCTGGAGATGAGAAAGCCAACATATTTCTGTCTGTCACCTCATCATGTGGAAAGGAGGAAAGGTTTCCTCCCTTACTGGGGCTTTCATAATTGAAGCCAGCCTTCTCATTCAGGACTGAGCTTTTTAAGTCCTTCTTACTGCTAGAAGACGGATCTTGGACATGCAAGCTATGTTCCTCCTTATTATTTAGTTCTGCAGCATCACTCTGATCCGTATTTTCGGACATCTGATCTGCAGAAAATTCTTTGTTCTTTCCAGATACCTTGTTTTCTGTACCTATCGGCTCCAGGGTCTGGCCCTCGCCTTCACTAGCAACGTTTCTCAGAGGGGGGTTCTTTTTCCGGACCATATCTGTGAAAATAGAGGGAAGAAGCAGATACTAAGTTATCTGAAAGTTTCAGACATGAAATCAAATCTAGAATATTTTTCTTATTCTATTCAAGGTTTTCTAAGGTACATAATAAAATACTTACTCTAGGAGAAAAATCAGTCATAAAAATAGCAAACACTTGAGACTAAAGCAAACAATTTACATTTCGAATTATTTTCGTCACAAAGACTGGCCTTATTTATTATTTTAAAGAGTTTTATAAATATTAAAGGACTCACTATTATTATTGGCACTATCCTTCCTATTATTCTTTTCTTCCACATATTTTTCCCAAGTTTTCTCTTCAGTTATACTCGAGGATATATACACACACTTACATATTTATACATATATATTACATATAACATTTATGTTTATGTTTATAGAATACATATTGCATGTTTATATGTTAAATATATATGTATATATAAACATCATAAATTGGAATTTAATATTGTTACACTGTGTAACCAGGACATAAATACAGTTTCAACCAAAATATCCTCAAAGACAGAAACGGCCAAGTTATAAACAGAGGAAAGCTGCCCCCATTACTTGCAAAAAAGAAGGGAAAAGAAATGCTTAAGACACATTTGGGGCTCTCCTGAAAGTTAGAATGAGGACCCAGCATGCATCACAGTGGTCAGGTCAGGTTTCACTAGTACTGTCTCTAGCATGATGAGGAAGCGAAGGAAGCCCTGGGTTGCTATGCACACCTGGGGGAATGGTACCAGGTCTACCAATTATGAACAGCACACTGCAAAGTGACCAAAGCAAAACAATAGGCTGAACCATATGACACTGCTGTTTTGTAACTGAAAATGGCAAAATCTTAGCAATTTGCTAGGGTTTCCCTTTATAGGTTCACTCAACTGTGCCTTTCAAGTTAGTGGTATTAGAGAGTAAGTTAAAGATTAGGATGCTATGACAAATTCCTCTATGAGGGTCTAATGACTCAGAAATCAAAGAGAAATAAGAAATTGTGTCATGTCAAGTAAAGAATACACTAACAAAAGCAAGTCGTGGATGGAGTTCCGAGGCCTCTGTTCCTCAAGTACTCAGCTGAAAATCTATCAAGTGCTATCTACATCATCACCCCAAATGTCTTTTGGGAAATTCCACCTGTGACTTTCTAAAAAAACAAGCCTTTTCTAGTAGCCAACTCTGCTGTGAGGACCAATTTATCAGAGTTAGTTCCACCACTGTTATCCAAAATGTGCTGGGAAAATCCAAGTTAATAACATGGTGTAGTCGTTTTCACCTATAGTTTCTCACGAGTGCTAAGTAACCACACTGGCTTGGGATAGATGAGTGTACCTGTGCTTCTGAAAAGCTGGTCAAACTAAATTTTTATAAAGTGAATCACTGAATAAGGATAATGCACTAGCTATATAAGGAATCATTTATGAAGTAAAAATCCACTTTAGTGAATAATATCAATAAACAACTATACTTCAAAAAGTATACTTCTTATATATGAATAATTTCATTTACCAAATATCCATGGACTCTCCCTCTTGGAACAAAAAGAAAATTATAGGATAAAGACTGAAGCTTTAAGAGAAACTGACATCATGAGGCAATGCCAATCTACCATCTTACTCTGGGAAGAAAGAGGATGTGTTCCTCCTTTTGGTGTCACCCAGTAGGCCTAAAATTAAGAAAGCCAGGGAATCTTCATTATGAAAGGAAACACTGGGCTGGGTTGTAGCTCAGTGTTAGAGCATTAGCCTGGCATGCATGAGGCCCTGGGTTCCATTCCTAGTGTGCTTACAAACACATACACAAACGCAAAAGCCAGAATATTAAAGGAAACACTTGCTGGCTATATTTATAATGTTTGCACATCAAGGTCTTAAGTGTTGATGATAAAGTTTTAGGAGACTTCTATTTTCCTCTAAGAAGTGACTGCACCAAACTTGGGAACTTGTAACAACACATGGAAGACCATTACACACCATTTCTTCAGTAACTACTACTATATAATCTTTTCTTCGCTAATACTTACTATTTCATTCGCATTTTAATATTTTCTACTTAACATGACTAAAATCTAGCAATGACTCATCTAAATAAAAAGAATAAGGGTACACAAAAAAAGTTAAAATTCCAAAACCCTAAATTGAAGGAATAATGTCTGAAGAATTGTGCCAAAACAATAATAATAATAATAATTATTATTATTATTATTATTATTATTATTATTCATTACAGTTATCCTTCCATCAAAATGAAGAGAAAATGGTTTGTGGCCCTATATTAATGTCAAGAAAACTGGAGAAATGGCAACATTTGTAAATAGCCAGGAAACTAAGATAAAATACTAAGAGTGAATAGATCTCAAAGTGGTAATAACGAAAAAATTAACTTGTTTTTCTGAACAAAGAATAGTTTTAGATCTCACTGATTTACTGTAATCATGAAAAGATACAATGGGCCAAAGTTTAGAAACTAGTCACCCAGCATCTTTAGAGCCTGAGAGAAAACATGACTTAATTAAATTATTGTCTTTCCAAATTTCATTTTCTTCTTTCACCCAAGAACAGACCTTTAGAATGTGTGTGACTCACTGACTCCTTATGCTGAATGCAGCCCTTAATAATATACATTGCAAAGAATGTTAAACTGCTAAAACTTCAAAGAAGTATCAGAAAGGTCACTTGGGTTTTTTTATGTTGTGGGGGCAGGGGCATGGATTTTGGGTTTTTTTGTTGTTGTTTTTTTTTTTTTCAGTTGCTGTTTTTAAAAAAATGGGGTTAATTTATTTTACTATACTTTGAAGTAGTTATAGAAAAATAATTTTTACTGGAATTATATCATCATAATTTTTCAGAGTGACATATTATGTAAATATAAGCACATTTGCAATACTTCTAAGTGGAAGAAACTCCCCTAGCAAGTCATAAGTTAGATACCGTAAGGCTGTAGCCACCCTCCAGTTATTATCTCTAAGACAAATAACAGATTGCACGATGTTTTCCTGAGTGCCAAGAACTTTTCCAGTTAACATTTTCACTTGAAAAAATAGATCACATACTTGTAAAATCATACCCAGCATTGACTTCATAAGGCATGTGGCTTTAGAGTGCTTTTTACAATTATTAATTCTATTAGTCAACTAGCAGGAAGCTAATGCAATTGTCTTAGAAGACTCTCGGAGGGCACAGAAGACATTTTGAGAGCTGATCTGTACATCTGCAAAACAAAGCAAAAAAAAAAATTTCCTTCCTAAATGATGTAAACGTATTTTAATGTATCACACCTAAAATACATTAATATGCCAGCACCGTGGATGACTTGGAAAATATCTGATAAAAGCATGAGCAGACCTTGAGCAGGATTCTTTCCTCCTCTGAGTTTTAATAAAGCAGCAGGGGGAGGAAGATGATAGAAAAGATTACAAGCACAAGAAGTCATTTTCACATTAGACTGTGATGTCGGTGCAGTTATTTGACCTCAAAATCCCCTCAACCCTAATGACTATGATACTTACCTATATGGGGAAGGGAGGGTCTTAATTTGTAAATACTAGCAATGGCTTTTACAGGGAAAATTTTCAAGTGATTAAAATATATGACCACAAAAATGAACCTTAGTCATCAGATTTGGGATTCTATTTTAAACTTTGTCACTACTCCACAGCAAAATATCTTGTTCAAACTACAAGTGTGTAACCGATGTGATACTGCAATCTGTATAAGGGGTAAAAATGGGAGTTCATAGCCCACTTGAATCAAATGTATGAAATATGATATGTCAAGACCTTTGTAATGTTTTGAACAACCAATAATAAAAAATAATAATAAAAGACATAATCAGAAAAAAAAGAATGTCATGCTGTAGAATATAACAAAAAAAAAAAAAGAAAAAGAAAAGTTCAAACTTCAAAAATTTGAGGTTCAAAATACCAGTTAGAATAGGTCCACTATAAACAGCCATTTTAGATACTGGAGCTGAAAGTGAACTGGAAGAAGAGGGTGTGAACAACGATAAGGCTCCAGATCGCCCATGGAAGTGCTGTACAGAAATGTGAGATAAAAACCTGTTCTCTGGGGAAGAGAGAGCATCATCTACATTCACCCCATTCTCACCTACACAAGCACCTGAACACACGCTCCCTCAACAGCCCATCTAACATGACTGCCAGGACACTCAAACAAGTTAAAATATGTTTCACTTCTCCAAAAGGCTCTCTTATATTTTTAATTCTGAGATATATGCCATTCCATCTGCAAAAATCATGAATATCTACTCTCAGATCACTGTTTTTCCTTCTAAATTAAAACTTAAATCAAAAAGTTTGCTTTCCTAGAAATAGATTTTACTATCATTTAAAAAAACAATAGGAGAATCAACTGTCTGTTATGGAACCACTTAGATTCATGCAGTCGATATAATCAGCATTAGACTTTAAAATACATTTCTAACTACTCGATCTCACTGATTAAAATGTGTTTAAATATGTACAAAAAAAAATCTGGAGCCTGAATCATTTCCTCAATGTGGCAGCTTCTCAGCAAAAGGGATCTGAGTTTTCTATTGTTATCTAGAAGTCATGAACTGACCCACTAATGAGTCTATTATATTTCATATCTGTATACATATTAGTATATAATAGATATATATAAACATAGATAAATATATGTATGTACGTATATGAATCTACACATACATACATTTATAAAATATCCCTACTTCAAATAACTTGCAATAGATAATCAAATAAAGAAATCAACTATCACAGAAATTTAAAAAGAAACAGATCCCACATCCACTCAATGCAGGTGAGAACTAGGATTTACTTCCATTGGACGAAAAACTCCTTGAAAGTAAGAAGTGTAAATTCTATACGTTTTTAATAGTTTCTTGACCTTAAACAAAGAATGAATACCTAACGGTATGGAAATCATGTGTCCAGTTTCTGGATGATGTGATCGATCCTGCTGATCTGATTGATAAAGGGTAAACCCCTGCTAGTCTCTGAGCCTCTGTCCTTATCTATGTAATGAGGGCATTAGAACAGATTTTCTAAGCTTCCTCCTGATTCTATACTGGTTTTAGTCAATCACACTTTAGTTTTACCTTCAAAGACTTTGGCCTGATTAACAATAAAATTCTAAATTACCAACCACTAAGGGAGGCCTAACTCCCACTGCCATGTGCCATTCTCTCAGCCATTTACTCAACATTCATCCATTCAATAAACATATATCCAGCATCAGCTGTGTGCTAAATACATCAAGCAAGATGGCTTTAATTGCATTACTTGTCATTAATTTACGAGACATTACTAAAAAGCAAAAAAAAAAAATGATTATAAGAAACCTCTCTTTCTCAAAGAAAATGGAAACTTTTAAATATCTTTCCAAATATCTTTGTGTGTGTTGTGTGTGTGTGTGTGTGTGTGTGTGTGTGTGTGTGTGTGTTCAGAATGTATAGATAAGACCTTAAAAAATTAGGGAGACAAGATTATGTGATTTGAGCTCAGTCTCAATCCTGCTGCGTATGACCTTTATTATAGGCAGCAGTTCTCATTTTCATAATGTATAACGCCAGATGACCCATTCTTTTTGTTTCTTCAAATAATAAAACTTTCAAGTGTTTGAAGTCAAAGCTTAATATGAAAAGGAAAAAAAAAAAAAGTCATGATGGTATTCTCCTTACCAAATAAGTTTTCTTCCCTGCCTGCCCACATTACAGGCCCAGGAGTACAGAGCTGTTCATTACACATTTCACGTAGCTTTCATTTTAAAAATTAACAACAAAGGGGAAAAAAAAAGAGCAAATTGTGTCTTTTGATCACAAGTCCCCCACAAAGAATTTAAAGAATTAAGCAAGTGATAGCAAAATAAAAGGGAAGGTCAACTCTTAGGCCTATAGCAAACTAGATAGCTTCCATATGAACAACACAGAAAGTTCAGTTTTTAAAGAACATATGT
Source organism: Urocitellus parryii (assembly GCF_045843805.1). Taxonomy (NCBI): domain Eukaryota; kingdom Metazoa; phylum Chordata; class Mammalia; order Rodentia; family Sciuridae; genus Urocitellus; species Urocitellus parryii. The sequence continues at coordinate 23,550,331 of NC_135537.1, read as the reverse complement.
GTCTGCTCATTGGTTTGGGGGGAAAACACTTGAATCCTGTCTACTCCATATATACAGATCAAAATCAGATTGCTTAAGTGAACTATAAAATGCAAGAGACATTGTTTATCCAATTCACAAACCCAAGAATTGCTGAAGGAGTTTAATGTTTTCTATTTCTTCAGATTCCAGGGCAATACTTCAATGGTAGATCGCTTTTTTTGTAAACTGCATCAAACTTCATAAACCCAATGTCAGATCCTGTTCTTTGCTATCCATTTCTATTTAATTTGTTCTCTCTGAATGGACTGTTCCTGAATCCTTAAAGGTATTTTGGGACATTTTAAATCCTGTTGAGATTTAAATGTCATCACCTTCAAACAACTCCCATCAAATAAATCTCTTATTAATTCACATCAAATTAATCCAAAATGATCGCTTCTATTAACATATGCTTCAGAGCACAAAGCCCATTAATAGTCATCTGGACACTAGAGCTAACCTAAACCTACTCTGAGATAAAATGCACACTATTTAGATATCCTATTTCAAAGAGTTTTGATGCTGGCCCAAACACATTTTATTAGGCTTTTACTTCATCATACTATGTTCTCTATATTTTAAATATCTCATTTCAAATACACTAGTTTCTAGGTAAAAGGAGATACTATGGTAATTAATAATATCATATTTTCCAAAATGAGTCTCCCTAGATCCATATATATCTTGGAGAAAGAATTTCATTAACCATTTCACTTTTAGAAGAAAATCACAGCTCTTTTCCTTCAAAGACTTTATACTAGAAGTCTAAAATGACGCCATGGAATATATCTGGAAAAAATGAAGCATGTAGGCTGGGTCTGGGGCTCAGTGGCAGAGCACTTGCCTAGCATGTGTGAGGCACTGGGTTCAATTCTCAGCACCAGGTATCAATAAATAAAATAAAGGTCCACTGACAACTAAAAAAAATATTTTTTTAAAAAAGGAAGCACGCATCCATTTCACTAAGTAACTAAAACAGAGTAAGTATATATCATTGAGCATCAAAATGAAAGGGGAATTATTTTGCATTTCATTCTAAATGAGAGGCAAATGTATTAAAAACTCTGATTTGAATAAGATCACAATTTCATTAAGCAAATTTAAAACATTACCATGTATTTCCCCACAAAATAGTTTTTTCTTTTTCTCTCAAGAAAAAAAAAATTAAGCATCTACAACTGTTGATTTAAACAGACCAATCCGATTTGCATTTGGGCCATGCTGAACCTCATCCCTTACTTCTTTGTTAAACTTCAAATATTTCAAATAGGTCTTTGGGCAAAGAGTCAAACTTAGCACTTTTGTTCAAAAAGATCAGCTCACAGAAAAGTATAAATGCATCTATTTATCTTGACAGTGATGAAATCAATTGACAGTTTATTATACAAAAAATTAGATTTTCACTGATTAAAAAAAATTTAAAAGCCAGTGCTTTTTAAGTTTGTACAAATGCTTTTAAAGTTCTTCCTAGAATTTTGTGAAAAAAATTAGTATATTAAAAGGTAGTATAATTTTTATGCATTCATGTTGTTTGGTTTGTTTTTCAATCTATCATTCAATAGAAAAGAAAACTTCAATCCCTTACTCAATCCATCAATCAGGGGGAACTAATAACTGTCTCAGTTCTTCCATTAAAAAAAAAAATCAGTGCCAATCAGTGCTAATCCACAATTGATGTACCTATACAAACAGTATGGTGACTAATGGCTGCACACCATGAAGATAACATACATCACTGATTTCATGGCACTTGTAAGCCAAGTTTTTTAAGCAAGGTTTTGTTGTAAGAGTGCAAAACTGAATACAAGATTAAAAGGCATAGGGACAATTTACATTGATAATGTACTGTGTCTGTGTGTGTTTATATAGATAGAGACAGAGAGAAAAAGATGACAGAGATCTCTCCCCCCCTCCAAAATGAAGGGAAGTAAGTTTGCGCCATCATATGCAACAGCTCTTCCTCATGAAACTGGGAAGTAACTCACAAACCACTATGCTTGTCCTTACCACACAATAGGAAGTAGTTTAAAAAGACTTGCACCCATCTGAGGACTGGTGGCTCAAGGATAGTACCTCAGGAGCATCCAACAGCTCAAGCACAAATACCATCAGGAATCAGCTATCATGTTCATGGAATAAAAGTAATTTAGAAATAAATTCAGAATGTGTGTGTGTGTGTGTGTGTGTGTGTGTGTGTGTGTATTCTATGAGGCCAGGGATCTTTTTATGCATAAATTTTTAAATATCCACTTAAAATAATAACAGTATTGACAAATGTCTTTCACCCTGTAAAACACATGCTAAGGATAACCTACTTACTGCCACCTGCTTAATTCAACACACCTACCATCATTTTTACTTCTGATGAAAACAGGGTACACACACACACACACACACACACACACAGGAATCATTTTTTTCTCTTTTTGTTAAATGCAATACAACTTTCCAAAGCAAACTATCTTTCTAAAAAACCTATACTCAAAAATAACTTATGTATGTTTTATAGGCTACACCACTTTTCCCGGTCTTCTGGAACGAGAGAAGTTCTATGTGTGAAAAATACAAAGTACATATAAAATCCATTCTTCATTGGGGTAACAGGCTTAGTTAAAAAAAAAATTGTTGTTTTCGTCAAAGCATTATTTCAGAACATTCTGCCTATGTTCACCCCAAGTTTAGGTAAGCTCTCTGGGATTTTAATATTGTAATAAATATGACAGGAAATCCAAAAAATTTCTCTGTGTTCTTCCCATGAAATTGGCTTCTAAAAAATAAATGGAAGGAGGCTACTAGACCAAATTAAGTTTGGAGGAAATTGTATAATTTAGACCCCTCCCAAAGGCCCAAAATATACAATCTCAATTACAGCTCACAAAAGTCCTAAGGATTGGAGAGGATAGAGTCTGCTCAGTTGGGATTGGAATTTTCCAAACTCATTAAGCTTTATGTCATATAATGTCACTTACCCACCAAACTAATGTTTCACTGAATGCAGAGGGAGATGCTGCTCCAAGACAGCCACATTCAAGGAAGAAATATAACCAAGACTTTAAAGCGTGTGTAACATCTTTAAAGAAGACAGTATTCCTTCGTTAACTTGGAAAGAAAATTAAGACATTTTACTCTGACATGGACTGTTTTGAAGGGTTTTTTTTTTTTTTTTGGCTTTGGGTTTTTTCCAGCATAGTTATCAACATTAAAAGAAGATCAGTATGTTTTATCATGAAAGATTTAGAATCAACATTTTGAAAGAATGTGTAATGGCAGAGGATTACAGATAGAACACTGAGTTTTAAGAAGGGAATAAAACATCTATGTACAAGACCCCAGATGTCCAAATTATGTACTCATAAACATATGTGGGTTTAAGCGCAATGCTGGCTCTAAGCTAAAGAATTCATACAGCTATCACTCCATAAAGAAGCTCTAACATGTTTTTAGTTATAGTTTCCAATGCTGTTCCACTATAGTGACCAATCTAAAACCTTCTGTCTAAATTTGTCTCATTATTTTACAATACTTTAAGTCTCAGCTGATTAAAATTAAGTTGAACACCAAAATATGGCCAGGAGTTTCATGAAATATGGAATATGAAAAGGTGTTAAAGAAAGACTTGAGAGATCTACAGTTCCTATAGTTCCAATTGGTAGTTACCAAAAGTTTGCAGATACCCGAGAAAATACATCAAGCTCCCATGATCATTGCTGGTTACTAATAAATCCTGTTTCTCCAAATTGTAATCAGTGTCTTTACCCAGATTCAAATGTACAAATAATAACAGAACCTCTATACCTAAGACCTCAGTCAGTAAACACATATTTAGTACAGACCCAGGGTGGGATTGCATCCTGTCTTAGCACAGCTTAATGTTAACCTGGCTTGTGCTGCTGGGTGATGCAGAAGAACAAAATCATGTGTCCAAACTGGGCTCCCTGAGAGGCCAGGCAGATCCCATAGCTGAATGGGCTTTGGGAATTTGTTTTATTGTGAACATATTCCTATTATCCTCAAGAATTAAAGCCAAAACCTGGAAAGAGAGAAGTAAAATAACATCTTTAGAGTAAAATAAAATAAAAATAGGCTGAGTAGATGCTGAAGCAAATAGGAAACAAAGAATATATTTTAAATTAATTTTGAATACAAAGCCAGATATTCAGGATTATTCACAGTGAGAGACCAGTCTAAGATACTAACCCCACATACAGGTCTCTTTGGGGCCCCTACACCTCCTACTTTACCTGTGAGACAGAAAATGGCGATTTAATATTTAAGTTTGAGACTGCAGAATTACTTAGGGAAGAAATTAGCTCACTTGTTAAGTATTTTAAATAGGTGATCTAGTCAATTTTCACTTTCAGAATATATCTAAACACACGTAGCCATACATATACCTTTAGAAAAGATTTTCACCACCTGCACCCCAATTAGTATTTTTTTCCCATCAATCTTCTTGTGGACACCTGTCATAACAGAGTAAAGACAAATATACATAGTTTCTCCCCTAGATTCAGGTATTTCACAAATAGTTCCTTCAAAATCAAACTGAATTTGAAAGAAACCAACAGACAAAATGAGACTTTTTTTAGATGCATGATCTAGAATGTTGATATAGATTGTAACCTGAAATTATAGTTAATAAAAAATGTATCATGTTATTATTTCTAGGAGCTAGACACTGTGCCAAGAGCACATTATCTCATTTGATTTTGATTCTGACTAATGATCTTTGGAGTAAAATACTATTATCATCCACATGTTAAAGGAAGAGGCAGTGGAGGCACGGAGAAGTCTCAGATCTCGCCATTAAACAAACTAGTTCTAAAGGAGCCTAAAGCCGTGATAGATCACTTGGTTTCCCATCCAATTTTCATCGGCTCTCCAGTGTTTTCATGAGCAACTGTGAAGCAACAGTCATAGATATTAAGTAATACCACTTCAAGAAACTTACAAAAGAACACAATCTATGTTGATTTGCAAATACTGCCATCAGACGTATTTCTTTGGCTCTCCACTTCTATTAGATAATACATGATCTTTCCAATATTCACAAGGACAACTAGGTTATCCCAAACTTTGTATTTTCCTAATAACACTTAGTACAACAATAAGATCACCAAACTATGTAAGTCTCTAAAATGGATTCACTTCTACAAAGCCATCTACAATTATCACAAACAAAAAATACCTTTCTCTACAATCATGTGGCACTTAATGCATGCACATCACCTTTTAAGGCACATGGCAGCCACATCATAATTATGTTTACATTGTGATCTATGCCACCAGACTTTAAAATATCACTATTGAGTCTATTAATGTTAATTCAAAACATTAACATCTATCCTTTCTTTATATGCATTCATATAAACAAAATACTGATATGCAATAATTCACATATGAAAATACCTACACATCATCAAGGATTCTCAAGACCTTCCCCAGGGCAATACATCTGAAGTCAGAACACATCTGCATCATTATCAGTGGCAGGCTACAATGGTGATATTCCTACGTAGGGTTACATAGAAGTGTGTTGGGGCAAAGGTCACAGAAGTTTCTAAAAAGCCAGATGACACTAATCTGGCCCTCCCATAGACACTAGCCTCAGAGACAGCAGGCACTCTCAAAAGTTCTTATTGGAGAATGAATGTTAACACACTTCAAAAAATTCTGCATATTGTCTATCTCTTCCAGAAAGGTCTCAGACTCTTCATAATAAATGGACACTGAGAATAATGCTAGGATAAGGCTAAAGTTGTCTCATCTACAAAAAAAAAAAAAAAAACAAAAACAAAAAGACTAAGACATACAGGAACTCAAAGCATTAATTTTTGTCTTTATATTGGTTGAAATAAAAGAATCAAATAGGATGGTCCTAGATCCATGGGCATAAAGCAATAAATACACCAGTAAATAAATACAATAAATATACAAGTAAGAATGATTAAATCTACTTTTTAAAACTCTGCATCAAAAACAAGTTGGCTTGATTTGATTCTATAAATGTCTACATAACTTCACATATCAAAAGTATCTGTGGACTGGTTACATAGAGGAAAGTTCATTAAAAGATTAACCTGGTCTCTATATGATTAATAATGTTACTGTAATCACTAAATTAGTTCATATGTCTTCATGAGTGTTTATATTATAAACATGAATATCATGTGGGATTTAATATATGTATTAAATATATAATAATTTCTATAAATAATCTACATTTATACATATAAATTTATCTACAAAAATTTTCAACATGCTGTCTCTAACATTCAAAATTCAAAATATCCTGTTCAAGTAGCATGATGCATAAAAATAATAAAAATTATATTTTAAAAGCATAGCTGGGGACATAAAAAGAATACAGAAGCCAGGCACAGTGGCACCTGCATGGAATCTCAGGTACTCAGGAGGCAGGGACAGGAGGCACTGCAGGTGTAATGCTAGCCTGGGCAACTTAACAGAGACCTCATCTCAAGAAGGAAAAATAAAAGAATACAGAAAAACTCTAACCATCTAGTTCAGATTCCTAGCAACATAAAATAAAAACACATATACAACAGTGCTCAGAGCATCATTATCTGAATTGTCAAAATTGGGGAAAAAAAACCCAAATACAAACAAAAGAAGAGCTTTAACAAGCTGTATACACACACACACACACACACACACACAGAGACAGACACACACACACACAATGGAGTATCTGATCACACAACAGAATATTATGCAGCAACGTAAATGAAGAAACTACATACAACAATATGAGTGACACTCACAAACTTGTAAGACACCAGGCACAAAATAATGCATACTGGCACTGCTTAAGAATGCTTTAGTTGAATGTAGGTAAAGTTCAAAAACAAGCTAAATGAATCTAAAGTTTTAGTGGTCTGGAGAACACTTGACTGCTGGGGAAGAAGACAGAGAATAACTGAGGTCACAGAGAGTTTAGAGAGTGCTGGAAATAGTATTTCTTGAAATGAGAAGTAGTATACAGGTATGTTTATTTTGTAATAAGTCACTGAGCAACAGACTTATGATTTGCATACTTTACAGCTAGAAAGTTAGTATGCATGAGATTTTTCACTGAAACCTCAGTTGCTCTGCAGAGAGCGCGGAGTAATATATTGAGATGAAAGCTTTTTATCTGACTTTTGATGAGGAAACTAAGCATTCCATTGAGTGGAAAGTGTCACTGGCTCCTCAGGCCAAGCTGCAGGGTACATGAACCCAATTGTACAAAAGCAGGCAATAAGGTGGCAACTATCCCTGTACTTACTAAATGCATAATATCATGAGGCTGCACTATATTAATTGTACCATCAGAGAAGACTAAATAAAAGTGGAAGATAACTAATACTTGTTGAGCACCTACTATGTCCAAGCCATTTATTTGCTGCCTCACGTAATTTCTCTATTTAGGCCTCAGTGAAAACCTGCAAGTTATAAATGAGAGACCTAGAACTGTAAAGGGGCTACAGAAACCTACTTACCTCAAAAGACTGGATGAGTACATGAAAAAACAGCCAATAATACAAGACAGTGGGATTTTCAGAAAATTCACATATGTAAATTTGTTTTAATAATGCTGAATAAATGCTGCATTTAAATGAAGTGTCACATTCTACCTCCACCTCAGGTTCTTACTGTGTAAATCTATGGGTACACCATAGTATTTAATCTCACAAACTGAATAATGCTGAGTGATTACTCACTTTGCATGTAAATGTAAGTTCATAGGTAAAATGGTATTAGTTTTACACTTTCCACATGGTTAATATTTTCTTTTTTTTTAAGAGAGAGAGAGAGAGAATTTTAATATTTATTTTTTAGTTTTCGGTGGACACAACATCCCTGTTTATATGTGGTGCTGAGGATCGAACCTGGGTCGCACGCATGCCAGGTGAGTGTGCTACCGCCTGAGCCACATCCCCAGCCCAGTTAATATTTTCTTAAGACTTTGGCTTCTATTATCAAAAATGGATTTTTAATGTGCATTGGAAACTGAAGACAGAAAAAGGAAGGAAGGAAAGAAAGAAAGACGGACGGACAGATGAGGTGGCACACAAATATTAGCAGGAAAACCTAAAAAATATTCCTTAAAATTACTCCATGTAGCATTTGGCATATGTTTTGTAAGTAGAAGAAGACTCATAACATAATCACATTTTATCATACAGAGTTTGCTTGAGGTTTGTATGACTAAGAAGAATTCCACTGAATTCCTCTAGGAGAATCATCACATCCATGAACACAGTCACCTAAGCAAGTTTGAGGAGATTTGCTTTAAGTGGAATCAAGAATAGTTAATTAACAAATCTCATATCCACTACCATGCTTTGTGTTCCAGAAGCCAAAGGTTAGGTCCTCTATACATTTTACTGCTGCTGAAACAAGAAAACAAGTTTATACACAGATGGAAAAAAATATTTGTAAAAAGAGCCACACAATGCCTAGAAAAGAGTAGAATCCTATAACATTACTGAAAATTAATCGTTTCTGTTTGAACTTCTTGTGAAATGACACTTCATAGTTACAGTTTTACCTAATTATTTTCAGAAGCAGATAACTTCAGCATAAACAGTATCTTGTAATGCTACCAATATTTTCAAACCTGAAATTGATGCCTAGTTCATTTATTCTATAAACCAGGATACTACTCAGTAAATAAAATGCTATTATTTCAATTACTTCACTAAGGAGTTTGTACATCATGAGGGTAATCTTGTTGTCACATCAAGATTAATGTTTTAATGCTGAAATAAAACAAGTTATATTTGAAGTAGGATATTACAGAAGTCAGTAAGAATGGAAATCATAGCCCATTATGCATTTACTGTCTTTTGGGGTTAAAAAAAAGTAGTTTTGGAAAAACTCCTACGCTGGTTTATTAAAATCAAGTATTATCAATATGATCCAGATGAGCTAAAAGAACCTAGCAGGTAATGCCCATAGTAAGATGTTGAACAGAAAAGAAAAAAAAAAGGCATGAAACATCAGACAATGGATAGTGCTAACAAGTTAAAGGAGAGAGCTCTATTGCTCTATTTAAGGATATCTTCTAGTGCCTAAAACTACTGCTTGAGAGAGGACTCCTGTAGTCTTTGGTTCAATATCTTAAACTTAGAATAAAATTAGGCATTTCAAAGTTTTCCACAATAACCATTTCTGGATCCTTCACTTTGTGAAAAGCTTGCAAATGATTACACCAATAAGCTTATAACAGGTTTTTGCTTTGAGTTTTTGTTTGTTTTTTGCTTTTTTTTTTTGTCTGGGAATCAAGAAGTGCATCTGCCAGCATCATTCCCCATTTAGCATTCATTCCTATGTTTTGTGCAAATATTACAAAATTGAGCAAGTGCTCTGATAGCTGATGCTCACAATCAAAACTAAATCATCATCATATTTATTCATTCAACACATTTTTATGAGTGTCACGAAAGTGTCAGGCATTGAGTTGGATGCTAAGGACACAACTGTGAACAACGTAGACATGAAAGTTGCCCTCACTGAGCTTACAAACTTACAGCTTACAATTAAAATAAAACACGGAAGTGGTAACTGATCCAGATTTGGTATAACAAAAAGGAGTTCTGGGAGAAAAGGTGACTATAAGCAAAAAGAGAGCAGAAGCTGGCCAGGCACAAGGAAAACAACTAAGGGCCATAGGCAGAAAAAATAACAGATGGAAAAGCCCAGATCCAGAGAGAATATAAGCAAACCAAGAGGTTCAGTGGTATTAGCAATTGCAGTGGTTTTGGGTTAAAATTCCATGAAGGATTCTGCAGAAAAATCATATTTCCCTAAAAATATTGGGCAACTCGTTTATAATACATGCTGAAAAAACTTCAGATTAATCATTCATATGAAATGCTTACTGCTGGATTACAACTAGAATTTCTATAGAACTATCATGGGAAAGTATTACTAAAATGAAAAAAGTAAATTTACAACATTGCCTCTGTTTTGTTTTTGTTTTGTTTTTTTTTTGGTTTTTTGGTTTTTTTGGTTTTTTTTTTTTTTTTTTTTTTTTTTGTACCGGGGATTAAATCCAAGGCACTTTCCTACTAAGCCACATCTCCAGCACTTTTTGTCTTTTTATTTTGAGACAGATCTCACTGAGTTGCTTAGGGCCTGGCTAAGTTGCTGAGGCTGGCTTTGAACTTGTGATCCTCCAGCCTCAGCCTCTTGAGCCACTGGGATTACAGGCGTATGTCACCTTGCCCAGTATGCCTCTTATTTTGATGCAACTTTTTAACTGACCAGATAAGACCAACAATCGTGTAGTTTCTTATCATAAAGAATTAAACAGAACTACTGAATTCTATATGTGAATAAATACAATTTATTTTAAATTGATCCCTTCCTTTTTTAAATATTTATTTTTTATAAGTAGTTGGACACAATACTTTTATTTTACTTATTTATTTTTATGTGGTTCCAAGGATCGAAAACAGGGCCTTGCACGTGCTAGGCAAGTGCTCTACCGCTGAGCCACAACCCCAGAGCAAATTGATCCCTTCCTAAAAGCTTAATATCTGGCCATGAAGGACAAAATGATATATTTCATTCCCAATCAGGTTTCTGTTCATTATGTCACAAACAAAGAGGTGTTCATAGCTTTAAAGAAAACCACTCTTGGCCAAGGACCTGAACAGACACTTCTCAGAGGAGGACATACAATCAATCAACAAGTACATGAAAAAATGCTCACCATCGCTAGTAGTCAGAGAAATGCAAATCAAAACTACCCTAAGATACCATCTCACTCCAGTAAGTCTGGCAGCCATTAGGAAGTCAAACAACAATAAGTGCTGGAGAGGATGCGGGGAAAAGGGCACTCTTGTTCATTGCTGGTGGGACTGCAAATTGGTGCAGCCAATTTGGAAAGCAGTATGGAGATTTCTCGGAAAGCTGGGAATGGAACCACCATTTGACCCAGCTATTCCCCTTCTCGGTCTATTCCCTAAAGCCCTAACAAGAGCATGCTACAGGGACACTGCTACATCGATGTTCATAGCAGCTCAATTCACGATAGCAAGACTGTGGAACCAGCCTAGATGCCCTTCAATAGATGAATGGATAAAAAAAATGTGGCATTTATATACAATGGAGTATTATTCTGCATTAAAAAATGACAAAATCATAGAATTTGGAGGGAAATGGATGGCATTAGAGCAGATTATGCTAAGTGAAGCTAGTCAATCTTTAAAAAACAAATACCAAATGACTCCTTTGATATAAGGGGAGTTAACAAGGACAGGGTAGGGACGAAGAGCTTGAGAAGAATATTTACATTAAACAGGGATGAGAGGTGGGAGGGAAAGGGAGTGAGAAGGGAAAGTGCATGGAAATGGAAGGCGATCCTCAGGGTTATACAAAATGTCATATAAGAGGAATGGAGGGGTAAGACAAGATAATACAAATGGAAGAAATGATTTACAGTAAAAGGGGTAGAGAGAGAAAAGGGGAGGGGGGGAGGGGAGGGAAGGGGAGGGGAGGGGGGATAGTAGAGAATAGGACAGACAGCAGAATACATCAGACACTAGAAAGGCAATATGTCAATCAATGGAAGGGTAACTGATGTGATACAGCAATTTGTATACGGGGTAAAAGGGGGAGTTCATAATCCACTTGAATCAAACCGTGTAATATGATGTATTAAGAACTATGTAATGTTATGAACGACCAATAAAAAAAAAAAAAAAAAAAAAAAAAAAAAAAAAAGAAAACCACTCTTATTCATCAGGTTGGAAAATAAAGTACCAAAGCAATACCAAATGTCATGTACACATGACATCCTACTTATGGGCAAGGGCATTTCAAACTTTTAAAATTTCCAATCAATTAATTCATTCATATACTACTATGCACACAATATGTTTAAATTCTACAAGAAATTATTTCTTTCTAAAAAAGAAGCTAGCTACCTTTGTCAAAGACACAAGGCTCATGGGAAACCACCCAGTTTACAATGCAGGATGAGACATGACCTAGCACGAAAATGAGCAGCACAAACCAGAAGTCCTCTCCTAGAAGGCAAAGAGTGAGTTCCACATGTATACTATTCTTTTAAAAAGTACAATTATTTCTATTCTTTTTCTTATTCACAATAAGTAACACAATGTGGTTAAGATTAGCAATGAAACCAAGAGAAGTAAGAATTGCACAGGTACAGCATATAGAAAAGAGCATTCCAGCAAAAAACAGAACCGAAAGGCTGCTACACAATATACACCTTTCAAGAACAGTGAAGAACATGGGTTTACAACAAATGGTCCACTTGGACGACGTGGCTGCAAAGATTAGTACAACCGCATCTTGAATCTCAGTTGATGAGGCTGGGCCACTTGTAGGAAACAGGAATCCACTCAAAGTTTCTAAGTAGGAGAGGGTAGGAAAGGTAAACCAGGATGGTGTGACATGCACACTGATGAGGAAAATAAAGGGATGATATGCTTCTCAAAAAAAATTCAACTCTGATCATAAGATAAAGAAGAATTTTAAAAAATCCTGAGAAATCCTATAGGCTCAGATGCAAGATGTCTTTACTGATGTACATCTGTGGGATATCAATGATACAGCATTACTTAGGCCTTTATTATAATGTTTATACAGTTAAATTGGCATCTATCATTTGATTATTTGCATTGCTGCCTTTGTAGTGGCCCACTACTGTCCTTATGTTGATATCTCTGTGCCCTATACAGGACCTATAAATGAGGAGGTACTGAGTAATATTTGTTGGGTGAACTTCACAAAAGTATTGAAACTTACTGAATAATTTCAGTGAAACTTACTGAAAATGCAACAGAGTTAACCAGCTGACTAACTTAGTTACCTGGCATTTCTCTGTTCTTCTGTTGACTGTGTGCCCACACTTAATGTTTCATCCTAGCCCTGTCTATCCTGAATCCATTCTAACTATTTAGTTCTCAGGCAAGCAGCATGTTATAAAGTTTTCCAAAATAACTTAACAGCATAAAAGTAGACCTTTCAAAACAAACCCAGATCTGCCTGGTCCCATTGAAAGCTCACTCAGACCTTGGTCAAAACCTCAGTAATGGTCCTCCTCGAACATTCTGGTCTATGTAAATCAGTACAGTTATAATGTCCAGAGGCCTCCACACAATACACCTCTTTATTCCAGTGAGAGCTATACAGATGGAGACTTAGCAGACTTCAGAATTAGGTACTAAAGGATTATCTATAATTCCATCTTATACCCATTCTCCCTGAAACTATTCATGTCCCCCATGCTTGCCACCCAGATAGAACTTGGTTTTGAAGTAGAAGCATTCCAAACTCAAGTTTCTTTCAGGCAGAGCTTTGTCTTCTGTGTCCATTCCAAAATAGTTCTTCTAAGAGTCTGTGATGGAGAACATGAAGATATGAGAACAATGAGTAAACCATAGTGACTAGTGCTAAGGTCACGAAGGACTCCTGAACACCAATCCACACTGCCTCTGAGGCCAAAAACTTTGCCATTGTTCTCAAGTTTGCAGTAATAGGTCTTGGAAGAAAAGCGGGGAGAGAAAGAGAGAGAGAGAGAGAGAGAGAGAGAGAGAGAGAGAGAATGAGAATTCCTTGTACCGCCAAGAGCAAATTCTGATAAACCTGCCTCTTTTCCAAGGTAGGATACAATAGAGAGAGAATTCACACTTCACACACTCAGTTACACACATGCCCTGGAAGCACATACATCAAAAGGATACAAGCATATGAACCAAAATCAGTAGTGGTTTTAAGCCAGGTTTTAATTCTCTTCTTCATCTGGATTGTCTTAATTTCTGCAAGTGTAACTTGCGTGTTTTACAAAGTTGTTTTAAGGGAATAAAAAGAGAAGAAATTTAAATTAAATGAGAACCACAAAAAACACTGGAATTGACTGTAAAAGGCACAGTATTTTTTTTTCTACACTTCCAACTCTTGTCCCACTAGAGGATAAGCTCCTACTAATAGGCAGCACAGAGCAGCCCTACAACCTGTGTATGCTGAAAGGAAGGTACCTCAGGATGCCTGCATCCACTGGGAAAAAGAGGTACCTCCAGCACATGTTTTCAAAATATTTTAGTTGTAGATAGACATGATATCTTTTTTATTTTCCATGTGGTGCCTAGAATTGAACCCAGTGCCTCACACTTGCTAGGCAAGTGCTCTACCACTGAGCCACAACCCCTGCTATATGATTTTTAAAAAGGGAAAGTAAAGAAACATTTTTGAATAGAAAAATAAGTAAATTTCCCTAGATTTATTTTCACTTTTTAAAAAGTCACTGATTAATGAGCTTTAAATCAATCTTTCTCTGTAAGAGTTTATGTATGAAAAATCCCGTGTGAATCAAATACTGGCTATGCAAAGTCTGTTGCCTATGCCGCTCCATGAGGTAGGCACTCGAGATAAGAGCACTATTACTTCTGACAAACTGGGATCCTGTAACTTCTTAAAGTAGCCAAAACTCAGTAGTAGGAACGTACATTACAATTACATTACATTACCGTACAATAAATATGCAGTATGTGACAGCAGCATCGGAACCTCTTAATTCCATAGACTGTCTCCAGGGAATGCCTTAAGCAATGGAAAGATTGGAAAATAATTTAATGATCAATTTAATTGCCTTCAAAGAAAAAATAGATGGCATCTTGTAGAAATTCTTTATGATGGATTATTAATTTTATATATCACCCTCCACTCAAATCAGATCTCTCAATATCCAAATATATGTTAACTGAGAGACAAGTTCATTACTGAAATAACACACCAGTATTCTGAATATGAAAAAAGTTAGCTTTTTCACGTTGGCAAATATGCATTTTTTTTCCGAATCACTGATCTTAGGAAGTAAGATTCTCTCTTGCTCCACAATTCCTCCCATGCCTGTCTTTAAAAACCTCTGCAGCAGCAAATGAATAGCATCAGGTTCTCAGTTTTCAAGAGACAACCAGGTCTGCAGTTCCAAATTAAATCCTCTCACTTTGTTAGGGTAGATAGGCACAAGGAAATCAGAGTGCCAATATGAACATACACAGGAGGGACCAGGTCTCCGGGGAAGGCCCTGGAAATGAACTGTTGACATCTAACAAACCTACATAGCAATGTCTGTCTCCAGTGTGTTTCCAAAGGATTGAAAGCAAGATAACTTCACTTAATTTCTTCGATTTCTAAAACAGCCCTTAATGACAAAGGATGTAGTCTACATTCAGATTGGGTGTTGTTCTCAGTGACAGGTAAATTCATTTGAGATGAAATCTTGCAGACTTGGCCTTGGGAGGTAACACTACCATTTACATCCACTCTCTTACACATAAGTCATTGTATGATGGCTGAATCTGACAATGAAACTTATTTATTTACGCAGGTATTTAGGAGCACACATTCTGGACTGGTAACTCAGAGTTGGGGAGGTGCGGTGGAGCACAGTCTGGATTCATTTGTAGCAAATTTTCTGTTTTGTAATATAACTTAAAATATTTTTGAAGAAATATGGTAAAGTGATTATCCTTCTGGAACTAGATACACTGACACTGTCACATTAACTCACAGCTTGTTAAATACTGTGCAATCTTTCTATAACATTCTTTGTTATGAGACTAGAATCAGCATATGGGAATTGCTCTTTTCCTGCTAAACTGAAGTCATTACTAACCACTCATCTGTGACATGCACTCTTTCTGGTAACCAGGGATTTTAGCTTCACAAAATTTAGAAACTGCCACATTGTTTCTTGGCATCGTTTTCAAACGTGACATCATTTAAATTTTGGAAAACTCCGTTTCAACAAATCCTCTAGTAGGTGCCAGGTTAAGGGCTGCCCAAAAGGGGCAGCAGGGTCTCTGTAGAAGCCAACCACAGATCATTCTTCCAGTCTATATGGTCACATGCCTTTCATTAGAGGCGCAGGGAGTCAAGATGAGCTCAACAAATGCATTTCAAAATGGGTTATCAAGTTACCAGCATATAGAGATGGCTTCCAGTTACTGAAGCTCTGTACACAAGAACAACTGTCACGTGGAGATGAAAAGCTCCATTTTCAGCTTCCCTAATTTCCAACAAAAATGTGTTTTCTGTTTCAAACATAAAACTGCTTATTAACAAACACTGTGCACACACAAAATATAATAAATAAAAAGCCAAACACACAAACCTACTGACTCATTTACTGCTGAGCAAAAGTATATAGGGAACGGTGTCTACATACAGTCTAGAAGCCCCTAAATGTGTAAATTTAATAATCCACACTCAATATGACAGCAGCACCTGCCAGCCAGGTTAAGATTAGTGCACTCAGGGATATTTTTTCTATCAAATTAAAAAAAAATTCCAATGGTTCACTTAAAAAAATACAAATGGCATCTCTGTTTCATTCTGTTTCACAGAAAAAATTTTGAGAATCTAACCTTTTAAAAAATTTTTTTTTAGTTTTTACTCACTTAGACATGTTTTGTTAATATATTTATCTCTGATGTTAAAAGCATGCTTACCTCTTGAGAACACATACACATACACACACACACACATACACACACACACACACACACACAGCTTGAAATTTTAGGGTACTCAGCTTAAAAATTAAGAACACATGGTTGTAAATGACAACTCAGAATTACTCTGATGTGGAGGGTTCCCATAATAACTATAGAATCATATAACTTCTATTTTTTTATTGTCTTGCAGAAAAACTGGGGGATCTTAGCAATAACAAGTCATTATTACTAACACAGTGCTTATGATCATGTGGCATATATCCCACATAGGAAAATTAATTCTAAAATGCCCAGAGAGAACCACAAGACAGTTGTTATCTCCGAGACACTAACTCTCAGGAAAGGGTCTGATATCTTCTGACAAAGTTACCACAACCTATTGACAAATAAGACCGTGATTAGTTCTGAAGGGGAATTTTGTAAGACTCATTTTGGAGAAGAGGAACAAGGCTCAGGAAATCAACACCAAAAGTAAGCTCTAAGGGGAAATCTCTGAATATCAAAAAGTCATGTGTTTG
Organism: Urocitellus parryii; assembly: GCF_045843805.1. Lineage (NCBI taxonomy): Eukaryota > Metazoa > Chordata > Mammalia > Rodentia > Sciuridae > Urocitellus > Urocitellus parryii. The sequence goes on along the minus strand of NC_135537.1, from coordinate 23,533,296 downwards.
CTTTTTTAAGTCACATATTAAAATCAAGTACTAATACAAATACAAAAAATTTAAAATAAAGACATAGGTCACAAATGGCCCAAAGAATAACGTACAGATGGAACAATATGAAGTGAAAAAAAAAAAAAGACACCAAAATACTTCTTTTAAGAATGTTTACAATTCAGAATGGCCTTGAATCAGCATTCTGGACAAAGCTTATACCACAGAAACTCAAACACAAAAGAACTAAGAAATTAAGCCACACAATCTACAAGAGAATGACACTAAGCTAGTCTTTGGAAGAATATGACACCACTCCTTCCTGATAGAGTCGACAGCTAGAATTCTTTTTGTTCTACTCTGTATACATCCTAAATATTATTTTTTAAATTGAAAAGTTAAAATAAGGTCTTAGAAACATCATTTTGAACAGTCTAATGAGCCCTCCCATGGTTAATGGTACAGAAATTAAAAAGATTAGAGACAGAACAATAATTATAATTATCATTATTATAATAAATATTCACACAGCCCTTCAGCATTCACCAAACCTGTTTTACATATGCTACCTGTATTGATTTTTCCGCCCAAAGCTGTGCCCTGGTATTGTTACTCCAGCCTACAGGTAGGGCGAGGCTAGAGACCAGCCATACCACAGAAAGGAAACACAGCTACAACCCACTGTACTGCTGAACACAGCCGGACATCAGCTTATTCCAGACAACTTCACATCTCAAAAGGCACTAGGATGGCTGAATCTTCTTTAGTTTAATTTGTACTGTGCATATCTAGAGTACAAATAAGATTGGAAAGAGGCCAAAGCGCTCAGATTACAGAAAAACGCAAAACAAAACAAAATCGATTAAAAAATATTTGATGCACATTTATGACCCCTGAAGTACTAGGTATGCCCTGTACTCTAGGAATGGTCCTCCAACAGCAAGAAAAATGCACAAGTCTACTATTTGTACATCAGAACCAGGGTTTCTGATGCTGACTTTAGTACCATTGTTTTAACAAGGTAATTCTTTAGGAGTTGAGAACAGAACAATATACATTAATTATTAATACTGATGTTTTTATCAGAACATTATGATTTCCTCTTAAACATTTCTTCAAAAAGACTTGCTCTAGTAAATAATTTCATATGTTCAAGGGACAACTGTCTTTAATAAAAATATCTCTAGTTTTACCACTGGGTCTTAAGAAATCAATCCATATCAACTTAAAATCTCACCCCATATAAAGCAATACTAGAAGTTAACCTATTAAGAATCAAAAAGGAGGATCTAAATTTCCTTATTTTATTTATTGTTTTCGATTTTAAAATTCATTCAGACGTGAATATATAGGTCCTGTAGACTGCAAATTAAAATTAAGGTCACATCACATCCAATTGCATATCAATTATTTTTTCTTTAGCTAACAGGCACACAAGGATCTTAAAGCCCCAAAATGAAGCAGCTGGCTACAAAATATAGAAATCAGTAACATTCAATCATAGCTGGACATTTGTTGTTGTAAGGAATTCCAAGCAGTTCTACTAAAAGTACTGTTTCATGATATATCCTTAATATGGGCTTCCAGAAAAGGACATTAACACAGAAGGTGTAAAAAGCATTCCCTTAGCAATTACTTTGGAATCAGCTTGAAAATGGAAAGATCTTCACAGGGATGGATGCACAACAACTGCCTTGAATTTTGTAACTTAAGAAAACTATAAAAGACCTCAATTCTCAGAACACCAAAAGTGCAGAAGTCTAAACCACTCCAAAAGGGATCCCTGTGCTTATAAGACTACCACCTTATAATGTGAATTGTGATTTAACCATGACTTTATTTTATTCATAGCTTTCTGAAAACATGAGACATAATGCTTCCATCTACCAAGAGCGTTTGTCTAAGTAAATAAACTTTAAAAAAAAATCAGAAATACTTGAAGCAGCTCCTTGAAAACTCTGAGAAAGCAGGTGACTGATCTGCAGGCGAATAATCCATTTTTAATTAAGGAAAACCTAGTACTTTAGTTATCTCCACTGGCAACTGTCCCTCCCGTTTGCACCAGGATCACAGGTGAAGAAGATTTAAAGATGAGTCACTGCTGATAAACCCATCCCGGGATTGGCACAAGGAAATTCGAGTGTCCAGACAAGGAGGGGCCGCAGCACAAGAGGAAGCAGGGCAGAAGGCGAGGAAAGGGAGTTCGCGGGAGGAAATGCGGCGTCGGGGGCGCGCGAGGTGCCAGGGGCGCGCTGGGCGGCGGGGGCGCGCGCCGCTGCAGCGGGCGCGGGCGGCGGGGAGCGCGGCAACCGGCGAGCTGCGCGCAACTGCTTCCGCAGGACTTCCTGCGACAACACGCCCACGGCCCGGCCGAGCACGCGTGGTGGCTGCCGCGGGCCGGGCTCCAGCCAGCGGGAGCGCCCCAGCACCCCGCGCCTGCAGATACAGCCTCTTCCTAGTGACAGCCGGCTCACTGGGAGCGGGGCTTCGCCAGAGTCAGTGCAAAGAAAATGGAATCCTATGTCTGTCACTCATCTGCGGTGCTTGTTTTTTTTTTTTCTCCTTAAAATGAGGAGGCGAGTATTCTCGGTGTTTAGTTCTGCTTATATTTTCCATTAAAGCGTGCTGGGGCTTTAAAACTCTTTCAGAAAATATAATTTTTTAAATCCAACAGATAAAAACCTAATAAATTGATAAAAAATTGTTTTAAGTATAACCCAAACCAAGGTTTCTTCTTTATGTCTTTGTGACACCCACAAGCCACATCAGGATTCATGGCTGTCAAGGCCCTATTTGAAGCAGTACTTACTCAGGACTGCAAATACATTAAGAAACAAAAGCCATGAAGATTAACAGGACAGTACCACATCCCCATGTCATTCAACAACTTCCCCTTACAAGAGTTTGCTGATCACAGCCTTTTTACTGTAATGGAGCCAAAGAGAGGCAGTTACTTACACTAATATAGATTTTTAAAAAAATAGAAGATTGCAGCTATCTACACAGAAAGATGTAAGTTGGATGTTTCCAGAATTATTACTAAGAATATTTTTTAATGTGGTCTATATAAAGGTGATGGTTTTATCTCCCTGATAATGAATTAGAACCTATGAAGAACACAAACTGAAAAAGTGTTAATATGACAAAGTCACCTACTCTTTAAAGCCCTAGGCTGGACAACACAGCTAATGAAGCCTTGCTCTCCCACCAGATGAGAAACCTAGGGCAGCTCATGCAGCCTTAGTCCAGACTGCTTGGGTTCAAATACCAATTTACCCACTTGCTACCTGTAGTCTGGACAAAGTATTAAACTTCCCTAAGAAGTTTCCTAGTATCTATAAGATGAAGATGACAGCACTTTCTATCTCAGATAAAGTCTAATACACTGAGCAGAGTGGACAATATACTTATCAGAGTGCTCAACAAATATGAACCATGATCCACAAGGTGGCCACTGATGGGATAACTAACCTGATGAGCAGCTTTTCTTTCCCCTATAAAAGTAGCTCACCAAGGGTCCCGTTTATTTAGTGATCAGTGCTAGCCAAGAATCTACCAAATCCATTGCTACGACACATAGCTCATTTCTATGCAAACTGTGTCCAGCCTTTGGGCAAAGTTTTCATGCCCTCTGCTCCCTGATTTTCACAAGTGAAAACTAAGCCCCACCACACATTTAATAATGTCCTCCTTCCCATCATTAAAGGGCACCATACAGCTTTAGCAGACAGGAAACTAGCCCAATACACATGCTGTCCAGCTGGCAAATAAAGGCATCTTCAACAGCATCCACTCCTACATACAGTCTGATAAGGAACATTTTAATGGAGCCAAAACATACATTTCCTTCCTCTATTTCTGCATTTAGCAGACATGAGAGCTCGACAGTCATGTCAGGGATTATGAAATGGCAATAAAGAGAATTTTAAGCCACCAAGGCTACCAGAACAGCAGGGCTAAATTTCTCCTACTCACTTTCAACCAAAAGTATGCACCCCTTCAGTTGTGGAAAAGTACAGAGGATTTTAAAACCTCTACTTATTAACCAGAATGTACTCTTCGGTGAAACTTTCTACTGTCACTTAGAGTGTATAAAATGCAGCAGACATTACTTCTAAAAATCCAACCAGCTACCTCCTTCAAAGGATAGATATCAGGCACATTAGCAAAGTTTGTTTGAAAAAGCAATTAGCTAAGGTTTCTAGGAAGCTTTGGAATGTTTCATTTTTAAGGAACAAACAGAGAGATGCAAGTCCTGAGTAATGAACTGCTCTAGAAGCAAACAAATTCACTAAATAGACCATCTCCTTGATTTCCTCTAATGATTCTGTGTCCATACGGGCTTAGGAATGTACAATAATGGCAAGACTTAATAATTTTCCAGACCTGTTTAAAATAATATTTAAGTGCTTAACAGCATCATATGTTAAGTCAAAGGGACTTCCAATTCTTAGATAAAATTAATTTTTGTTAAAAAAAAACAACTACTATATAGAGGTCAAGGATGTGGTCTTTTAAAAATACTTCAAAATTATTCCCTGGCTTTTAAGATAAAATTTAAAGTGATTAATGAAACTCAAAACATTCACAAGTCCCAGGCATTCTTGCTCCAAAATGAAAAAAAAAATGTCACAGCAGCTATTATTCAGTTATCACTTCATTGGTCATCTCTCAGGAAGACATGGATATTAAAAAAAAAAAAAAAAAAGCAAAGGGAAGTTCAATATCCTTTCTCTACCCTAAACCTGGGCATCCCAAAGCAGTGTTATCTAGGGTTCAGCTCAGCTCTTAACAAACTGTATTCATCAATATCCTAGTTAGATCTTCTGAAGGTCTGAATCATCCTTCTCCCTTAGCACCAAGCACTTAAAGGAAACTTGCATCCCGAAGCCAGTACATTAGCCACTGTTGATGCCAATACTTAAGCAGCCTGACAAAATTAGGCTGAAATACATTCAAACATGTAAGTTAAAACTGTGCATTTATGATTCATGAATTTGTAGCCTAATATCATTCGACTCTTTTATCAAGCCCAGGCCTTGTGCATGTTAGGCAAGTGCTCCACCACTAAGCTCCGACCCACGACCCCAGCCCATTCTTAATGTTTTAAGGGCACATCATTTATCATGCATTATCACAGGACCTCAAATGTAGTACCAGTAGATGCTCAATGCGGTCTGCATTTTCCTCTTACTATAGTTTTCAAATATATTGGAGACTCTATACCTCAGTTTCTTTGATATATCCCACCTGGTTAAATGACATTAATCAATAAAAGAAGGGATTTGAAAGCACATTGCAAAATACAACATGCTAAGTTGTAACCAGTGGTATTCCATTTTAGGAACAAAACATTAGGGCAAACTTCAAGTAGCGTCTATTAATTATGCAACACCATATAATCCTTTTCCTCTCTGAAACCTGACAACCCAATTTCACAATTTTCTTAACACCAGAAAACCCTATGCTTTGGTGTCCAAAGCGTTCCTCCCCCATGTGCCTATTTAACACAGCACTTTTAAGAAACTACTGGATCCAAGGCGTTTGAAAGAGAACAAAAGTTGACTTGGGTATGATCTCACTCTCTTCAAGTTTGCAATGCCAAGTGGATTCTGAAGCCACAAAAAGACAGGAGCACAAGGCTGTTTAGATGAGTAAAATGGAAGACTTCAGGAAGAAGTATAGCAGTCAAGAGTCAGAAATAGTAGAACAGTAAAGGTTGGGAAAAGGGCATTTCATAAAGAGGAAAGAACATTTTGTAAAGAGAAAAGAATACATGGTGTCACACTGATGGAACTGGTAAACCGGAGGCAGATCAAAGGGTCCTGAATGCCAAACCAATGAGGAGAAATCAGCTTATAAACAAGCACTGAAGGAGGCTGAAGGTCACTGATATGGGGACTTGGAGCCAGGTTAGCTATTTCATTCAGATCAAAAGCTGAATGCATAAAATCCTGAAAGAAAAGTGCAGAGATGAAGAGGAAAATCAAGGACAGACTAGAACAATCGTGGCAGAGATGCAGTGCCCCAGCAGCCAGGCCAGAAGAGACACTCAAGAATGGCTGGCAGCATTCTGTCCATCTGGGAGATGCCTCCATACGGAAAGGCCACTAGGGATTGCCACACGGCAGAGTTAACAAACTGGGGAACTGCGGCAGATCCCACATGGCTAAGAAATGGAGATTTACGTGAAATGATACCCAGAATGAGGCATTCAATATTTTCTTGACTCTGAGTTTATTTTATTTCTAATTAGGCTTTATCATTTAAGTAAATGATACCATATATGACTAATTAAGAAATCTCAATTCTAATTAATAAATCTCAAGAAGCAACATTTTTTACTTGGAGTCATGTAACACTGAAGATGAAATCATTCTGGAAATAAATGAAAAAGTAGCCTTTTGCTTCACCTGTTTTTTCTAAACCATCAAAGGAATTATATTCAATATTTGTTGATTGTTACCTAAAAGCCATCCAGTGTTTAAAAGCTAACCTATCTATCAGCGTCATTAGCTAAGTCCAAACTACATTTGAACTTTTCCTACATTCCAAAAATGCTTCATAAATAACTAAAATTGGATTATAATCCAGATGGACAAAAGATAATGCCATTAACTACCTTCTATAAACATCTAGGTTAGTCTTAGTTCACAAACATGTGTCAAGAGAATGAGCATATAATACTTTATGTCTGAAAAGACATTTCACCAAAAAGTATGTAAATGCATTAGCACAGTTGTGATTCAGGGGAAGTAAAATAAATTTCAGTATATACTGATTTATCAAGAAAGAATTTCCATTTATAAATAAAAAAGAAAAAAATGCAATAATTTGTCTCAAATCTTACATGTATAGAACCTATTTTAAGAACTAACAACAACAACAACAACAAAACTTGGTAGTAAACAAAGCCTAACATTAGCGCTTACATTCATCTATGTTAAGAGAACATGCTAAGCTTCCAATTTCCTAAAGTCAAATAAGAAAAAGAAAGAGCTGCTACATAGGGGAGACTCAAGTAGAAAAATAAACTCTAAAAAACATTTAAGAAAATCTAGGATGAGGCAGACATTTAGAGTGTTCACTATGATTGTATCAGTTGTAAATCTGATGTTAACTTAGAATTCACAGCCAAAGTGAAAAACAAATTCATCTATACTGAGATAGTAGTATAAAAAGGAGAGAAGTAGACAGATATGCAATAACAGTGGAAGTTTTCAGTCTTTCTTCATACAATACGCTCACCACACCAAGGAGGAGATTTCAAGTGGGATGACCAGACCAAGTCAAAATGGCCCTGTCACCCATTATAGTACTTCTTTTTAATCAATCCTTCATTTTCTGATTTAATTAATAATTTCCAACAAATGAATATGATTATTTTCCACAAGCAACCTGTTTCATTTTAAAAGAGTATTTACAAATCATTTATAAAGGTTTTTCACCAGAAAGAAACCAAACCAAAAGACAGCCTGCCCTCTAGCTAAAAGACATAGAAATGAAATGAGGGTGTCTTCACCTTGCAGTGGGATGAAGTGGATCAATGCATAGGCTGGACCAGCCCAGGGCCTGATGCTTTTTCCTGCTTTCCCAAGTCACTTCGGGAGCAACCCCTGATAGAGTCGAGCAACATCAGATTCAGCATGGCATTCTTAATTCTTTAAATCCCAGAAATGGAAATGGCAGCAATACTGGGATTATAAACTGTGTATTTCATTTATAGGGTACTGGAGTTGCATTTGCCCTTTAGATGATGTAATTTTACTATTAAAACTGAAAAGATAAGAAACAAAAAATTTTAGTAAAAGACTTTTTAAGTCTAAGACACGGAATTCTTTCTGTAATTATAATCGAGAAAGGAATATTAATTATATCTATGTTGTACACAGTTGGGGGACAAAACCAAAAATGGAGAGTGAAGAAATTCTAAAAGAAAAATAAAGACATCGAATTTATATTTTTATAATATTTCACTTTCAATATATTCAAAAATGAAATGTGTCTTCCAAAAGACAGGACTAATAAGAAAAGCATTTAAAATAAAGTTCTTTGTTATTCTTTCATTAATTTGTTTTTATAAATGCCATGGAGTTTATGTAAAATGCCATAAATGGTTTCTCAACCATGTTTTAATAACTAATTGCATATTTCAGGCCCAATCTCACAGGTTACCGCCACAATTTTCCAACCTGCCCAGGGGCCTATGGTTGTATGAATAAAGAGAAGTCCAGTTTCCTGGAAGATTTTAAAAATTCTCTAATTCAAATGAACCATTTTTAAAAAGAATTTATCTATATAGATAAATTCTGGAGGCATTTTAAAGGAAGACAAGTAACACAAAATAACTTCATACTAATGACCATGGTAAAACCAATATTTTAGTACCAACTAGATTTTATATCAGTGAATCCAATGAGGTTCCTATTTCTAAGTGTTTAAAAGAAACACTAAACCTACATTTTCTGCAGAAACTCCTTAGTCTTATGTGATAACTTCTACATTAAACAATGGAGTCCCATATCTTCATAGGTTACTGATACAGAAACGTATCAATTGATCACTGCACAGTGATAAATGACATTTTCTGTTCTATTCTCATATCCATCTGCAGAAGGAAAATAAAAACTAACAAATCTTAAATAATAAGTAGGTTTCCTCAAAAAACTAATTATAGTATTTTACTTATAATTAGGACAATGATCAGACACTTATCCAAGCAGGGAAAAGACACAATTTTATCTTCATTTTCCTTCTTTGAAAAATAAGATGATTATGCTAAAATGGATATTAGCTCAAGCACCTTCTATCACTCAAATATGACCCTATGATTGCTCTGAGTATACCTGAATTAAGGAAAAACAAACAAGACATCAAATCAAACTTGAACAGCAGATTGTAACACACCAGAAGAAGAAGGTCCAGTCATTAAGAAAAGATTCATTCACTGACCAGGGTCTACTCTCCATAACAAAACTACTAAAACATCTCATGTCTAGATTCCTATTTCATCCTTTGGTAGGAAGCAGAACACACTATACACTGGTGCAGGTACAATATGTCCATCATCAGAAGAATTGGGGTTTTAGAGCAAAATCACAGAACTACAATTCTATCAGAGGTTACGTCATTTATTCTACATCTAACCTCAGGTGATTTAATCTGTTCTTCTGTTTATTTCCTTTTGTACATGGTTTTCTTAAAGTGACCTAATGAAATAAAGTGTACGTAATGTTGGGCTCAAAGTTAGCTAATAGCTTTACATGATCAGCTTATGTCAAGACAAAATGGACCAATTATTTCTACAACGATGCTCACACAAATAAACCCTCCTCTTGTACATTTCAAGAAGATGAAATGCATCAGTATCTAGAGGCTTTGAATTAAACCTAAAAACAACGTACTGGATTTCCTACTATATTATGAATAGGTTTTTTTTTTAAATTATACTGTCTAAAAATGACACATTAAACATGATAAAATTATCACATTATCCCGATTCTACAATCCTGATGTGATTACATTGGACCAGAAGTTTTGGCAAAATGTTTGCCTGACATCACAAGAGACAAACAAGGAGGTGGTTGGTTGAAGTGTTCGCATTTCTACCAGTGGAGACATCAAATTACTGTCAAATGCACTCCACAGGGAGTGAAAATAATGTTCCCACTGCAGTCAATTCCTCCTTTCAGGAAACAGTATGGGGAGGTGCTAGGGATACTAAGTTTACAACTCGGTATCAACTTCATTAGGGCCTAATGCATTTATTCCAAATAAAAATGTGTGTTATAGTCTTACAGATATAGAAGCAGAGCTGTTACTTCTTTATGGAAAAAGCTTTATTTGCTTTACAGGATTATAATTTAAGAATGCCGATCATCTTAAGTACAGCAGTGTGAGGCAGGGGATGCAGGCAAAACCAGAGAAAGTTTTCTTTATCCTAAAATGTCTTTGCACAAAACTGTGTTACATGAAAGTTTCCACTCTAGGTATAGATTTAATTTTTACCCTATGCATTAACGATGTTTTTACATTTTCTTATTAATTTTGAAAAATTCTACAAAATGATCTGAAAGAGAATCTAACACTGGCTAAAGATTTTTCTTTTCCTTCAATCAAATTTTAGATATAAAACGCATAAGTTCTGAATGAGAAACAACTAAATGCATACTGTTTTATACCATTCAGAATTTTTTCAATTAATTACAGAGAATAAATAAATACATGATTTTCCAAAAACCCCGGGTTTTTTTTTTAATTAAAAATAATACGGTAAAAATAACACAAAAAATAATTTCTCCCTATAGTGACTCCTCAAGAAATGACCAAAATATCCTATCAAGGTGTGGCAGGTGAACTGAAATCAGATGCATCAAAAATTTCTAAAATGATAACACAAAATTTAAAAAAATATGAAACAAATGCAAAATTAATTTGTGTTTCATGGGAAATAACAAGGGTTCCATAGTAAGAAAATGCCGAAAAGATTAAATATTTTCTATCCTTGCTAAAAAGCTTTCTAAAAGCTACACTGAAACATTTCAAAATCAATGGACTTCATGCAACCCAAGAGAATTTGGAAAACATTTCTCTAAAAACCAATCCAGAACACAGGATGTCAATTTGGAAATAATGTAAGCATATTTTGTTTTTAAAAAAAATTTAAAGATGAAAATTCAAGTTAACATCCTAGTGATTAACTCTGCGACTGCTTAGCCAAGAACAACTTTCGGCACTTAACACATAAAACTGTCAGTTTCCTTTGCTTGGAGACAAAACACACAAAAAGCAAACATTCACTGCTATATTATCCTGGACATGAAAGATAGAACTTTTATAAAAGGTGATCAGTCTGAATATTGGTACCTAATATGATAGTCATGCCATAGTTCCTAAGAATCAGCTGTAAATTCCAAACCTTAGAACTATGCTTAGTGGATAGCTACTATTCTAGATTTGTTACTCCCTAAACCTTGATAGAAATATGATCATTTATTACACTATAGTAGCTCAATGCATAAGTATGTTAAGCAGCCTGGGCTTGATGTTATTGAGTACAGCCACCACAAATAACAAGTAAAACTCTTTTATTAAAGACCTCAAAGCATTGATAACCTGATACTTGGCATTTCTACTTCTTGTGAATCTAAAACAGACTGATGGTGAGAGTTTTTACAGAACTCTTCTTCTCTAAATCAAGATAACAGGCCTTTCAAGCATCATTCACGATCGAATGGTCCAATTCACATTTATAAACTTGGAATACAGAGTTGGGTAGAAGTACTGAGTAACTAAAATTGCCTTAATCTTTTTGCCAGAAATATGTCACAGTTGGTGCTTATAATTGTTTCCAAATTATACCACAACTTTATTTAATTTCATTCAATGCATTTCCTCATAGGAATGGGGTAGCAAAGGCCTGTTCAACAGCAAACAACAAAATCAAATTATTATTTCATTGTATGTAAGCTTCTTACACTGCTCCCCCTAAAATATACATATTATAAAGAAATGTAGGTTTAAAAAAAATCATACAGCTGGCACATACTTCAACTAAAAGGGTAAATCCTTACTCCTCCAGAAATTGAAATATTAGACCTCAAACGGGGTAAAAAGGGGAAAGAAAAAAATGGTAATAAGGTATGGCAGAATAATCCAGAGGAAGCATGCTTGGTCTGAGCGTAATTTTCTCTAGTATCCTAAAATCAACGGTATCATGCAACCCAGGATCTCTGCTCACTCTTCTGACAATCATCCAGAGGATTTTCAGAAAGAAGGACTCTAGTTTTCTAGTTGTACTTCCAAATGCCAAATCAACTCACAGGACCTTCCTCTCCTGAAGGAACATAGCACAGTAGCCTACCAGAAGCTAGAGAAGACTTTTTGTCACAAGGAGCCAGGAACTATGAGTATGACCCCAATGGGGTTTATCTAGAACCCCCAAGGGCCACAGGCAAAGAGGCCAAAGCTTTCCATGTTAAAAGTAAGTAAGTAAATAAATAAATAAATCCATCTGTAGCGATAGTTCTTTACATGATTATGGGTTGTACAGTATCTTAGTCCCCCATCTGTTCAGATATAGGTACATATATATCCTTTTAAAAAGGAACTAAAAATGTAGAAAACAACAAAAAAGGAGGAAAACTTGCTTGAAGTAATATCTGTCCCCAATCTCCATTTCTAATCATTATTGGTCTCAGTCTTACAATTTCATTATGGCCAATAATACACTGAATTACTGAGGCAGTGAGAAGAGCAGAGATGAACAAAATTCAACATTAACTATGAGAAACTGAACTATTTGCAGAGTAAAAAGTGCAAGACACATACACAAGTAAACACATGTAACATGAAAGGGTTAAGTGTGTGACAGCAAACATGCACAATCACGCACGCACAGATTTCCAAGTAAAATGTGTACAACAGGATTTTTACTATTGGTCTAAAATCTAAGTTACAGCTTTCTTTCAGATTATCAAAGTACGAAAAAAAGGAAAATATGTTGTAAATAATTAGGGCATTCTTTCAACAGTATAAATTGTCTTAAGAACAAGACATTTAAAAATAGAATTAACGTGATGGGATACAGAATAAAATAAACAGTTTATTATAATTGAGGTTTAAACGACAGTGAATTCCTAAAAGTAATTTACCACATCTTACACTCAGAGAATGTAATGGAAACACATTCTAAATGCAAAGGAGAAACACCTCTTACTATTTGTTTATAAATCACAGAAAATAATACTTCATATAAGTTCTTTGCTTAACTGTTCGCACTGGCTATTTGTACCTAATTTTCCACAACTTTCCTGGGTTTGCAGAACTAAGGAGCAAGTTTTGCAATTATCTCTAAAAAGGGATATCCATCCAGTGATAATCATAATCACTTTTACTTATAATTATTTATTAACAAATTCAGCAACCAAATACAATATGATTTTAAAAGATCTCAAAGGTACATAAAGAAATAACTGGTTTTACTTTCTGCAAATTTTCAGTAAACTAGGTTAAAATTCAAAAGTTGATAAAGTATTATTAACAATTCAAAAATAAACTAATATATTGAAAAATTAAGTAATATGGATTATTAAAATTAATATATATGCCCAGCCCTGAGCCCACAAACTGAAAGGTATCTTTTAAAAGTAAAGTCAGCTAATTATCTCTCAAAAATATTTAATGGCATCCAAATTAAAGCAAAAACAAATGCCAACGTCTCTTAGGAACTTTTATATGTTCAGAACTACCTAACAGTACTGAAAGACAAGTAGGCTGATGTATTTATTTCTACATCTTGCAGAGCTGAAGATGATGTGTGGATAATGACATTAGAGAGTGCACACAAGTAGAATTTGGTTTTTAATTTGCCTTACCAATCTCACTCTCATTTCAGAACTAAAATGGTAATTAAATTAACTCTCAAATAGGTGTTGGGATGCACTAAATAATTTCAATTCACATTAGAGAGACTCAGGTCATTTTAAAAAATATGTAATATGGTAAAATTCCATGTAAAGCCTGTAATGCAAAAATATTCTATAGGAGTGAGAACACAAACGAGTACACGTATATGGGCATACTTAGGTATTATGAAGTCACAAATTCATATGCTGCCTTTTGCATAACCTAGAGAGAGAAAAAAAGCCAACCCTGAATTAGTAAGGCTTAATCCCTCTGTACATGAACTGCATCATGTAATAGAAAAATTAGATTCCACAAGCTAACTTCTGCCACACATATTTACACTATTCATAGGGCTATCTAAGTTCCTGAAAAAATACAGAGAAACTGAAATGGTGATTCACAAGAATTAACAAAAAGCTACACTGCATGTTATATTATGAATCTTCCCTGATTTGTAAGCTTCATACTCTGAACAAATTCTACAAGGTAAAACAGCTCTTGATCAAAACACTTTTTATCTATTGCTATATATAAAATATATGTAAAGTATAAATAACAATGTGATGTCATCTATCACCCTATGTTGGTTCATTATCATTATAATATTCAATTTAATTATATAATAGTAGTAATGTTTTTTTAAAACTTGGGACATGTATATTAGATAATATAAATGTTTATTATTCCTTATAATACTATACTACTTGCTATCATGAATACAAAGTAATTACAGATAAAGTAATTATTAAGGCAAATAAAGAGGACCATGCTTTCTTCAAATTAAAGAAAAAGAAACAAAAAATAAACTGTGGACACTTGTATATTTCCTTCTAACACTATCTACTATAAAAGGCTTAAAGAGCAGACAATGAATCATTTGTTTATTCAAGTGTTAAATAAATTGCATATATGTTAGCTTCTGACTTACTTAAAAGTATTTGGAACATTTTCCAGAGCCTATTTTGACTGTGTCAATTACCTAGATACCAAAGTTGTTGTACTGTGTTGCTTGATGAAATAGGACATACAGCAACCCTCAAAACCAGTATTACAAGCCTGGCAAATAGCATCACATTTGGGTGACGCACAGAATCCATCACCCTAGGGAAAAACGCATAGGATCATAGTACAGAGTCTTTACATGTTCCATATTATTTCTACATAACGTTTTGAGCTGATAGAATTGTGAACTATAAAGTGCTAGTCCATAAAATGTATATCCAGAAACAGCACTGTCACTTCCCTGCTCCCTTCCACGGAAATGGAACTTTTGAAAAATGATCTCAGAAGCAGTTCTTAAAATACACTGCATGGGGGCATTTTGATTTACAGCTTTTTCTTCTTTTCAAATTTCTTAGTAAATTCAGAGTATATGTAAGTATTATGATAACAATGGATTCACAATGTTAAACCGCCATACTCACTTCAAACTTCTAAACCGTATAAATTCATGTAGCTCCTTAAAAGATTCACATTTAAAGCACAGAGTTTCTTACAGCATATTAAAGTCCACTGTTAAGGTGTATCTAAGCAATATTACATGCATTACATGCATAAAACACACCTACAGTAGCATACATATATGACCGCAGTAACTTAAACGCAGTGCTATCGTGATACCTGAAGTACTTGCAGGTATTTACCCTGCTAGAATTCCCCTCATAGGTAGCCCACTACTATCAAAATATTACACAAATCAAAATACATTACCTTTGTTCAAATAATACTGCTGTTCATTATATAACATAAAGAGTCATCCTTAATCTCCCAGGAACCAAGATAGTGGTGGATTCTTGGAGCAGAGGTGGTGCAGAATGGTTTGAGGCAAAACCGAAACATATTGTTTAAGTAAACCTTAAGGGGAGGGGATCATATGCGCAATTGATGGATTTTTTTTTCTTGTATCATCTTCCACAAAGCCTCCCCCAACCCCTCCCCACCACTCAACAGTAAACAAACTGCTGATATTAAAGGACCATAGCTCCAAATACCTCCCTCTGCCTTTTTCCCTTCTTCCTAAACTTTATTACTCTCCCATCAGTTTTGAAGTAACAAACCAACATTCATTAAATAAAAATCTATGGAAGACATACTCATAACTTGATATTTATGTTTGAAAACTTTGTAAAAAAAAAATTAAGTAAATCAAGACCTACTCCAAGAAACTTCCACTGCGCTGATATGAACAACACACAGCTCAAGTTCTTTTAAGGTTTTCCTGACAAATTCGTAAGTAAAAGAGCAGTTAGCAAAGATGGAATACTTCGGATGGGAATAAAGTCTGCAGCTTTCACAGGAAAATCTGAGAAGCACATCAAGTAAATCAAAACTGTTAAATATCTAAGCGGAGAACACTTGAAGGTCCCTAAATATGCAGAATGCTTTTCATAATTATAAAAGCCTCGAAGAGTTTACTCCTCCTGTGTTTGCTGAATTTTCAATATGTATTATTCCTTAAATAAGCTCTGAGTAAGGAAGGGGAAAAAAAATCACAGGAACAAATTCAGGATTAAAAACAAAGTCCAAGATAAGTAACCGTAAGATTTAGACCTCTGCAAGCATTCACATCAGAAATGTCGATACTCAGTTCTGACCCACCAAATGGGGTGGAGGGCCCCATTTCTGGGTGGAGGATTTTTCCCCAAGGAAGGAAATACTGGCATAAGTCTATTTGCCCCCACAAAAGATTTTCTTGCCTGCTAATTTTGGAAGTTGCCCGATGTCAATCAACATCACCAAGATGTCTCTTAACTACAGAAAGTTCTCTTTGCCTTGTCAGAAAGAGAGAAGACAACTATTAAAAAAAAAAAAAAGAAAGAAAGAAAGAAAAAGAAAAAAAAACGGTAACTAAAAATTACTGCTTGATAAATAGAGTTTAAAAATATCATGTAAAATTCTAAGGGAAAAAAAACTCTAGTCGAAACACATGGACCCTTAAAACTTATGTTTTCAATCTAAAAATGCATTTTGGTAGTTTCATCTATTTTCCTTTCTCTGCACATAAAAGTGATTAATGTCACAACTAAACTTCCACATTTTAGGCTCTTGCTAACAGGTGTGGCATTCTTTATATACACTATTCATCGACCTTTTGCCAGTGATAACCTTACTTAATCTCCATTGAAACAAAACCAATGTTTTTTCCCCCAAACAAAAAAGAAATAAGGGAAGGCAAATACCCATTCT
The DNA here is from genome assembly GCF_045843805.1 of Urocitellus parryii. NCBI lineage: Eukaryota > Metazoa > Chordata > Mammalia > Rodentia > Sciuridae > Urocitellus > Urocitellus parryii. Next base: position 23,516,721 of record NC_135537.1, on the reverse strand, counting down.
CCCCAAAACCCAAAAACTGTTTAAGTTACGGTAACCTGAAATGCCCAGCCATCACAAAGAGCAATTGGAGAACTCCAGCAGTGCTCAGCAGGAAAGATTTTTAATAACAGATTGAAAAACAAGAATAAAAATAACTGCATCAACAGAGCCTTTCTTCCTCAGGCCACAAGCCCGTTCTTAGTTGAACTTTTTTCTTTTTCTTAAAAAAAAAAAAAATGGCATTTTGGCCACTAAAACCAATCCAGAACATTATTAAAAGTTAAAAGCTACCAATTACTTCTGTCTGTTCTTTTAAAGCAAAGTTTGGCATTACGTCAGTTGGTTTAAAGAAAACAAGAAAGAGAGAGAGAAAGAGTAGGAGAGAAAGTTTCCTACTTGTATAAACTAAACCACCAGGGAAGGTGTCTAGCCACTTGTGAAGTATTTACTGCAGGTTTTTAAAGAGATAGAAACGTTTTAAAAATTAAAAGATTTTTATTATTTTTAATAAATCGTACTTAAGAATGACAAGTCTATCTTTAATGTCTGCTCTGGGATGTTTTAATGTTATCTGCATTTCAATGATAGCTTTGAATCAGAAAATGATTTCCAATGATGCTTCAAACTTGAAGTGCATAGATAAGTTCATTTTTGTTTTTGCTACTTGGATTTGTGCTCTTGGGGGAAAAGTGGGATAACAAAAAGTAGACACCCCTTCTATAATAGCCACTATAATTGCAGTCACTATCACTAGTCAGGTTTCTTCATCTAACTAACTTAACAATTTAAATAATTTCCTCCCAAGATCCATCCCCAAATTCAATAACAAGAGTTTTCTTAAGTGAAAATATCTCTTTCTAACCTAAATCAAATTCTACATTATTACACCTATCAAAAAACCAAAGACCAACAGATTCAGTTTTCAGAGCTATGAGAGCCACTGTGTGATATGACAACTCAAAAAGTGACCATAATTATAATATCAAAGGCATTACTTATAAAAGTCAAAAATAATAGAATATTCTATACAAATTAATGACTGATTTTGGATCCACTTACACCCAAGGATAAATTTTTTAAAGCATTTATTCTCTCTATAGCACTGTTTGTTACTGAACAGTACCATAAAACAATACTTGATATTTCAACATATTTACTTTAATCAACTAGTTAAAGCTTTTAGGAGACAAATGATTTTGATAATTATTTTTAAAGCTGCCCAATTTTTTAAAATATAAAGTGTATTAGTCTTTCTCTAATATATGTGACCATTATAAGTACCCTAAGAGAATTAGATTAAATTTCTACTTGGCAAAGGCTAGAAGAGCGTCTTTATATTAAATCTACTGGGGAGCTCTAAAATCCCATAAATCATAACTATTAAAGTAACAAAGAATTCACTTCCTTCTGTATGATATCAAAAGACAAATATAGTTATCCCATAGATACACAACCAAAGTAAAACCAAGTCTAGATATGCTGTTATTAATTTCCCCAAATATCAATAACTAGTAAATCAGGAAGATAAATGAGTAAACAAGACTCAGAACTAGTCATCAAGGGTATTAGTAGTCATAACCAGCAAAAGAGGAAGAAAGAGAAACCTCTGTTACCTGGAAGCTTGACCAAGGATGAACAACAGAAAATAAGCCCATAAAACTTGCCTGTTTTTATCAAATTGATTGTAACTGTGAGCTGCAATATTTGGGACAGAACTGTCTGAGTTTATAGTTTTCTACGCCTGCCAAAAACAGATGCAGACTACCACACTAGCTGTCCTGCAGAAACTAAATTAAGCAAAGGCAAATATCAAGTGGAAAGTTGTCAGTCTGTTGAATGAATGGCTTCATTTTACACACTAGAGAGTATCTTCATAAGAATATGTTTTAATGTAAGCCAGTCATTTTAAGTGCATTGCTTATTACAAAAATAATAATTTCCCTTTAAATCAATTATAGACACCTGCTCATAACCTTCTTAAAGTCTATTTTGTTTTATACACAACAGCATAGTGTTGTAAGATGATTGTTCGCCATCAAAGGAAGTACTGAAGTAAAAAACATAATAATAATTTTTAAATCCGCATAGCATGAAAAGTGTTTTAAAAGCCAGTTATCACCATGGATCCCAATTTCAAAATGAAATAAAGTTCTAGTCCAAGAACAATTTTTTGCAAGTCCTTTTAAAACTTTCAGTAATGTTTGTTTACTTCAACAAAGACAGGAAGGCAAGAGTTTATTAAAATCTAACACCCTTTGGCTTATTTTTTTAGTTAAAAAAATGCAAAAGTCATTAAATTAAAAGTGTGGTTTCTATCTCCGAACACATATGCATACACATCTCATCATCATCACAATAATAGAAACATCATTGAAATACTAGACTCCTAAAAGCAGCTTTTCCACAGATGCATTCGTCTCCCTGTTTTGAAGGTTTTCCTTTGAATGAAGATCTCCTTATGTGTATTACAGAGATCTCCACTGTGGAAATCAGAATAAATTCACTTATGACTTAAAAGAAAAGTAAAAATAATACTGAAATATGGTAGGGCCACATATAACTGACTTATGAATGTGCATACTGATTTGGATCCTAAGCTGTTTTATAAGCAAGTGGGTAGAAAATTTTTATAAAATCATTTAAAATATAAGTAGTCGTGAAATATGCTCAGTTCTGAATTCAACCCAGACTTCACAGCTGGTATGACACTTTCCTCCTTTTCTTTAGTGTTACCTTTAAGACACAAAAGACAAAATCTAAACAGTCCCAGAGACCCTAACAGCATCTAAAATTCAAAGAAGTGACAAACTATGTATTAGGCACTTGCTGTGTTCCACCATTTATTTAGAGAGTGTCAGGCTTGGTTATTATGTGTGTGAAAGCGTTCTGCACACACATATCCTAACTTACAACAGATAAATCAGGAAGCCATAAACGGCAGCTCACGGATGGTAAATAAGACTTTGCCAACAGAGTACTCATGAAGCTTCAGAATGCCTTACATTTAGAGAAATCGAGTCGGAATGTTGGCACTATAACTCTATTCCCTCCTCGGGTGTTTTATTTTCACATTATTAATATCCAGAAATAATCATTAAACTTTAGCACGTTATTGGCCCTGACTATTGAACTGACTGGAGATGTTTTTATCCAAGGGTACAGCTTTAAAAGGAAGTTATGAAATCTAAAGAGAGATAAACGCTAAGAACTATATGTTTAACTTCTTAAGATTCAGCACATCATTAATAAACTTTCACTTAAGGTAAAAAAAAAAATCCTCATAATTTTGGTATCATTTCCAGACTGTGCTGTCAGCATCAGAACTTACAGGAAACGCTTCATCTTCCCATACAAACCCTGTATTTATTCACAACCCTGGCATACTTGGGGTAAGGGGGGAAAAAAAAGCCTGGATGATTATTTTAGATCCTTTGCTTTTTTCACATTAACCGGTGGGATGGCTGAGAACGTCTGCTAGGCAAATGAGCAACATGTAAGAAACTTAACAGTGAGCTCAAAAACTTTCATTCTCATTTTGTCCACGTCAAGAACTGAACTGGCTGCCCGCATTACTTTCCTTTACTGTCCCTGGCATTTTTAACTCTGGCAGCCCTGTCTAAATGATCAACTTTTCCTAAAACCAGAAGGAAAGAAACATGATGCCAGCCAGATCCATAGGTTTTAGCTTCAGAGCTGGAGGACTTTGAAGAGTTGTTGGAGGGTTCCTATTTTATCTTTGCTTTGAGCCATCAAATTTAGCCAACAACCAGGCCTAGAATTATCATTTCTTATAATTTTGTCTCAGGCCCTATCTATATTTTGCCTTTGTACTTATTATCTTGCCCCAGCTCTTTCCTTGTTCACCTGGTAGGTTTACAAAAGTTCAATGAATCTACAAAAGTTCAATGAATCGGCCTAACTTGTCTCGCATTTGACTATTCCGCTAAGCTTCTCACTTCACTTACCTTGCTTAAACTCTAGCCGCGATTTTCCAAAATAGGATAAGGATGAATATTCTATAATAATTTTGATTCATCAATAAGATCCATCGCTCTTACTCAAAAACTTTCAAAGTATCAATTCTGGGGCCTAAAAAGATATGGGGAAGTAAAGCAGGTCCTAAAATTTAATAAGTCCAAGATTCCCTCTGAAACCCCACCAGTCCTTGTCGCCCTCTAACTTAAATTGCTTTAGAGTCCTAGGGCCATAAAACAGTTACTGACTTCCCTGGGGAAAAAGGGAAACACCACTATCTCAGACAGGTACTAAACAAAAAAGCTTTTCCAGCCACAAAAACAGCTTTGCACTTCAAACAGCTCCCACCTCCGCCTCACCCTCAAATTATTCATGGGGTCCTATAAACCTGGAGTTATTTGGAGGGACAGCGGTGTTTGCCTTGGCCTTTCAAAGATGCGTTTCAGACTCTACAGCCCAAACAGGAACTAGACAGAAAGCAAAGCTCCCGTCCGCCTGGATGTCCCACCGCTGTCAGGCATTTAATCACCGGCCAGTGTCCCCTGACCCGCGCGACACATGGCGCATCAACCGCACCGCAGAGGAAGTCTTCCCCTTCCTCAGCCCCTACGGAAGCTCCCTGGCTGCAAGGCCCCGCCACATGGCACCCACAGGGCACAGACCCCTGGGCCAGGCTGCCCTGTGCCGCTCAGAGGCGGGTGCATCAAGGGGATGCGACACCCTCCTTCTCCAGCCCCAGCTGGGCCTTTAAGGGAAAAAAGTTTGAAGCCTGGCTTTGTAAACTCTTCAAAGCCAAAGCCAGTCCTGTGCTATTTCCCCACTTTGGGGACCACACGAAGGCCCCTTTCGGAGCCCCTCCCGACCCTCCCAAGTTTGCCCAACTTACTACTCTGCATGCCGGTGCCTAGTCTGCTCCCCGCTTGTCAGGAGCCCCCAGGAAACTTGCGGCGGCGGCGGCGGCGGCGGCGGCGGCCCCTCGGGTCCAACCACCTCCAGCTCCTCCGCTGCGCCCGGTAGGAGAGAATTAAAATCAGCCAGAAAGAGACAGCGAGGGGGAGTGGGGCTGCGAGGGGGAGGGGGCACCGGCCTGAAACTTCTTTTTTTGGCAAATGGGGATTTGTTTTTCCTCCTCCCCGGCGGCTGAACTTGACCCTCCTGACTCCAGGGGCTACTGCAGTTTGAAGTCGCTGGTTTCCAAGGCTCAGTCGCCTCAGACCCACCAAAAGGAGGAAAGGAAGCGGGGAAAGGAGAGCAGAAGAGAAGAAAGAAAGAAAGAAATCACACGCGCAGAAAGGAAGAAAGAAAATGCATGTGAAACCCGAGAAGCCTGCGCTTGGCTTTCTGCACACTCTCCCTCTGCTTTTTTTTTTTTTTTTTTTTTTCAAAGAAAGTCACTTTTAATTCCCAGGGCTCCCCGCTCGCGATCGCCCACATTTTGCGCACACACGCGCGGGCGCAGCACTCGCATCGCGGCGCCCGGAGCCGGGCGAGGGCAGCCCGCGCCCCCCGCGCCCCCGGCCCCGGCCCCGCGGCCCGCCGGGCCTCCCCTCCTTACCTGTTGATTAATCGTCAAGAACACCCTCGGCAGCCCGAAAGATGGTGGCTCGGCGGCCAGAGCCATGAACCGTCTTCTGTTGTTTGCAGAGTTGATCTTGGATTATTGGGGGGGGGGGAGAAAAAGGTCTTTCCTGCCTCCCCCCCTTTCCCTTCCCTCCCCCCCCTTAGGAAAAAAGAGAGAGAGAGAGAGAGAAAGGAAATAGAGCAAGGATGTGCCCGGTGCCGGGTGGGAGAGGGGAGGGGGTGTTGTTTTTTGTTTAAAAAAAAAAAAATCAAGAAAGAAAGAAAAGAAAAAATAGGAAGGCGAGAGAGCGATCGAGAGGACGCGAGGGCTGGAGAAACGAGCAGCACCAAAAAAGAGGACGCTTGAGATTGCAGTGAGATCGGGTCTTTATCAGAAATGTTATCGCTTGTCAGGACCTCAGTCTCCGCGCATTACGTCAGTTTCAAGACACCAACACTATTAATATCAAAGGAGCCTTCGCGGAGGAAAGCGCCACCCCAGACCGAGCTCCCTTAAAGAGACAGCGCGAGCGCGCGTCCCCGCGCCGCCGCCGCCGCCGCCGCCCCGCCCGGCCCCGAGCACCCGCCGCCGCCGCCCGCCGGGACCGGCCCCGGCCGCGGCCAGCGGGCTGCGCGAGAACTTCGCCCGAGTCTGAGCGCCGCAAATGAGCGCGGCGCGGGGCAGGGGCTCGGCCACCTTCCCGCCCCGCCTCCCCGCCGCCTCCCCACCCCCACGTGTGAACGTGCGGGCTGGAAAAGAAGGAAAAATCGGAACGCTTTGGGAATAAAGCGATAAAGACGAGGACCTACCTTGGGGGTGTGGGGGGTGCGCGGGGGGCAGGCAGTGCGTGGCGGCCAAGGCGACGTTCCCCCAACACTCGGAGATGCTGTCCTGAACAATTCAAAGAACTCTTAAAAGTGCTCTTACCTTTTCGGTGGTGACTTTCCCTCGCCCTCTCAATTAAACGACGCACGGTTCCTGTGTGCGTGTGCGCCCCCTCCCCCGCCCTTTATCTGTGGCGAGAAGTCTCGGGACACCTCGTCGTCGGTGGTCAGGGTTTCCCATGTTCTGATGGCAAGAGGGCTGCAGGAGAACAACTTGAACTCTATCCTGAGTTGGAGAAGTGCGGACTGAGGTTGCTATGGTTTTCTGAGCTGAGGAGAAGGCAGAAGCTCAATGGGTGCTTTAAGGGGGTATCACAAAATAGATAGAATGGGAACATTATTCAAATACTGCCAGATTCATACATGCTGCTCTTTGGGGTTTTAGTGGCAGATAAGGAACGCTGAATTTGGCATGACATTCTTTTTCCTACTTCACATCTCCAGATTTTCTCATTAAGAGAAATTGCCTCCACATAAAGTTTACTGAAATGAGCGGTGTTTTTTTGTTTTTAACTTCTAAAGATCAACAATGCATAAAACATTACCATGACAGGATTCAAAGTATAGGAGGTGTTAAAAACCAAGTAAACATTTCTTGGGCATTTGGACTTCTTTTCTTCAGTTGGGTGACTTTAAGTGGCATGTTTTTCCTTTGGTGAAAGTCAGTTTAAAACTAATTTTGTGCTAAAACGAGAAACATCCTTCTCTAAACGACAGAATGATTAAAATTAGAATTTTAGAGAGGTACAATCATGAATCTGTGAGCTGAAGATGAAGTGATTTCCTCCGAAATATTTTTCACTAAATGATTCTTGCATCTTTTTAGAGAAAAGATGAGTGTATTTGCGAAACATACTATTATCAGGGATAAAAAAGCCATATCATATAAAAAATTGAAACAAAATATGTGCTTTCAGAACCTTACCCTTTTTTTCTGTAAGGTCTTTAATTCTACTTAATATACCCAATCAGACAGATATGTGATTCCTTTCTGTAGCACATTTATTACAGAAGTATTTTGGTAGCATGCTTCATCTACTCTTTGTGAATAGAAAAGCAATAATTCTTTTGCAATAGAGAAACCAGGCAGGTGAAAGAGTAGTCAAAATACAGTTTCACAATGAGGCAAACAATATATTCCCTAAAGGAAGAAGACAATGAAACTCATATGCATAGAGTTATTCATATGTTATCATCAATTTAAATTAATTTGAGAACAGACTTAGATTTATACATATATTCCTGCATGCAGGAAAAATTAATATCAAAATCTTCAGTAAATCTCATAGTCAACTACTATGACCACCTGCATATTTCCACACTGGAGTCATTAAATACTGTCCACCCCCAATTTCCCCTGTAAAAAGTATCCCTATATTAAATATAGACCTTTTATTTTCTTTTTAAGCCATAAATTAAGTTGCTGACTTTTATGGAAATATGCACGGCACATTGAGACACATTTTATTCAGAAAAATAATAAGGATAAGAGTGAAACATTTTTTAGCCATGACTAACTGAAAATATTAGGTCAAATAAATTTGGAAACGTGTATCTGACTAGTCAGACTGTTTGAATTTAAAGGGTTAAAACCACCTAAAACTGTTGAAGCTGGTATCTAACTGATAAAATCTGTGGCCATAGCATCTTAGAGAAGTTAAATAGTACAGTTATTCACAAGGATTAGTTCTCTAATCTCTTCTGCTCCCCAAGATTTAAATGACATTTTAAAAGGGGAAGTGATCTTCCTCTCAGTCACCCTCAAATCTAAAGCAATCGTCAAGAGTGTAAATTTACTCACATGAAACAATCATTGATTAAATTGGTTCAAAAAATTAAATTACACGCTTTTGCAAGCACAAAACCCTTGAGATGGCTGGTGTTTTTCCACCTGTAATAATACAAAATCTGACCATAAGTGTACCCAAAATTATATATTATCTGAAAAATTAAAGCCAAAGGTCTAAGGATGAATTATGTCCTTTAATTGAAAGGATAAAGTTACACTCCAGGTACTGAAGCCAACAAATTCATGGTCACTTAAAATTTTAATGAATGAAGTTTCACGGACACAATTTTGCTAAAGTTTGCCTGAGAAATGAAGAATGTCTTCATGTTACTTTTTTGTATTTCAAGTTTGAATAGAGCAGATCAAATGCTGTCTGTATCAATCCGTTTACATTAACCACAAAAGATCTGTAGAGAACTTAATAAAAGCACAAATATTTTTGTAATTTTTTCAAGCAAATTACTTATTTATTTATGAAATAATTTATGAAGAAAATTTTTACCTCATGCTTTAGATATATTACATATGCTCTTGATTGACACAATATGTTTAAGCTCAAAGGCCCTCATAGCATTTTTTAACTCTAGTAGGAATATTTCAAAACAACCAACTAATACATGAGGTCATAATTGTTTGACAGTTGTTTTTAATATATAAAATAAGTTATGTATATTGTTTTCCTTCAAATGTTTGTTGATTTGTTTTTCCAGTCCTGACATTTGCATGGCACAAACTGAATTAGGGGAAATATTAAAGATTTATTTACATTTATTATCTTCTGCTGTCAAACATATGCAAAACTCTTAAAACCATTACCTTCTTTTGCTTTTATTAGCACTGCATTTCTGAACAATGGAGCCTGGATGTTAAAATGACAACCTGTGCTTTTATAAGGTGCATCAGAAAATAAAGAAGAAATTAGCAGAAATAAGAAACACAAACAAAAGGAGAAACTTTCAACTAAAATAGTTTCTTTATAATCTTTCATAGTGCTTTGAATTATTTGAATTATGGCTGGACCACTGATAAAACAGTTCCTCGAACTGTATTGGGCTTATTATTTAACAAGATGACATAATATACTCTGTTTTATTATTTAAACATTCTTTCCCCCCCTTTTCTTGTAGTTTATTCAGAGGAGATACAAAGAGGGATTAAGAGTTAAGCACAGGCATACTTGTTTTACATTTTCAACCTTTTAGCACATAACTTACTTACAGCTCCAGTGCCTGTAATCACAATGATTTTACCTGATGGAACACGTATTTCAGAAATGTAATCCAACTGTTTACCCTAACACGCCATAAATTGCAATTCCTTTTAGAAACCTCAAAGATTGACAACCCTTGGTCCTAGATGCCGACTGCTTTAACACATACTATCAAGAAAATATTTATGCATTATTTGCTCTCAAGTTAGTACTACCTCATGTGAAATGCAAGATGAGTTTGCCTTCCAGGACATCAAAAGCCATTATTGAAGTACTCTGCCCTCATGGTAAGACCTGAAGTAACAGGCATTAGCAGACATGAACTTCTCTGAGTCTATTCCTTCCCCCAATCACACAGCACACAACCGTTAAAAAAAAAAAAATACTCTTCTGCACAAATTATGATCATTTTCCAAACTACCTATTGCTCAGCACCTCTGGGTGAATTTATTAAACATAATTCAGCTTTAAATAGCCTGTATCTGGTATTCAAATTCACACTTACACTTGCCAATCCTCTCCCTGCAATATCAGGCAAATGCCTAGTTAAACAGATGGGCCTTGCAGCCCACCCAAAAAGCCAACAAACATGAGCTTTATTTAATTAAAAAGGGAAACAAATTTCTGAGGTGTAGACACACACACACACACACACACACACACACACAACACTCCTTGACTAGAGTGCCCCAGAATAAAAATAATAATTCTTGCTTTTTCGTTAGGTTTTCTGAGTGTCCAACTATATACTATTCTCTGGATTGAAAGTAGAATTAAATGAGATCACTCAATGCTATATATTCAAACCCAACCACTCTGGGAAACAGTAGGACTATTTCTTTCTCAAACAGAGGAGAGCATTTACATCCAAAATGACCCAAATCCAACTCTGATCTTCATCTAACCCTAAAAAGGAGGTGTTTTCCAGTTCTTTCCTCATTTATAAGCTCTGCCCCATTATCTTCTCTTGCTATCCTCTTTCATCCCATGGACTACTTTAAATCCTATGTAATTAGCTCAGTTGTACATAACTAAGTTCAACACCTGATTTTACCTAAGTTTCAGACTGGAACACTCTCCCAGTAATTCAAATATTCTATGATAATAATTAAGGACGTCCTTAATATAATTAAGGACAAGGAGGCTATAAGAGAAAGAAAATGGGAGGAGGAAGGAAATAGACAAGCCCCATCTCCGTCAAAGAGGTGAATCATCCAGATCAAAAACCTCAGACTTTGGATATGTTTGGCAATACTCTCTTCCTTGGGCCCCACATCCAATAGATTAGTAACTAGTGTTCCCACTGTTCCTTTTAAAAAGACTTTTGTACCTGTTACCACATTTCTTTCATCCACACAGACCCTTCCAAATTTAAATGTTGTTACCTCTCCCCAGATGTCCCATTGAGATTTCCTAGCTCTTTCCCTCCATTCATTATAATACAGAGCTAGCAGATTTCCTTAGACTGTCTCCCTTCTGCATTTTTGACTCCCTCCTGACAAAAAAACAAAACAAAACAAAACAAAAAACCCAAATGCATAGTGTATTCAAAGCTTCCTATAACCTAGTCCAAACCTGGCCTCATCATCAATCCTTAACATTGGCCACTCTCTTAACTCACTGACTGACTCACCATTACCTACATACACACAATATTCCAGAATTATCTTCTATTGACTTTGCCACCTCACCTGGAAGGTTTTGAAAGGCTTTTCGTGCCAACTCTCCATCTGAACGTCCTTCACTTCTTCTAAGGCCAAACTCAGATTTTACTTTGTGCAAGGTGCCTTCCTGAGTTCCAAACAGAATCGGCAGTACAGGTACTAAGCTACTATCTCTAGCTAGGGATTCATCCTAGTGACTTGTATAATGTTGTTCGTTGACTCCCACCCCTGCTAAATTGTAAGATTCTTGAGAGCAGAAGCCTATGAAATTGTAGGTACTCAATAACACCTGTTAAATTGAATGAAGATCAGTACCACCTCTTTAAGTATTATTTGGAAACATATAACCCAAGTTTCAAATTCTCTATGTAGTGTCCTCTCCCTCTCCTTCTCCTTCTGCCTCTCCCTCTCCCTCTCTCTTTCTGTTCTTTTTCTTTAATACATATGGGCTGACGCATCATGTGCCAATTGAAGTTTCTGGGTGGTCTTCATCTCGGCAGCATATTTTTGGCAATGTATCAGAGAAGATGTTTGTCTTCCTCTGAAATATTGTCCTCATTATCATTAAGTTTTGGTTCATGATTCCATGTTGCTCTAAAAATAGTGAATTAAATGATTTTTAACTAAATCCTAGGCATTAAAACATGGGAGTAGAGAAAACAAGACCAAAAGCTAGAATTTTTTAGATAGGAAAGGATTATTTGTAGTTTTAGACACCAGAAGTGCAAGTTACAAAAGTAATAAAGTTGATTTAGGGACAAACAGGATCTTTAAACATGAATGCTTTTTCTCTATGCTGCTTAACGTCAAAAGACTAAATCATTTTAGCATGTCAGTCCATTGATTGCTATTAAGTTTTACAGCTGAAATTATCAAAAGCTCATATGATGATTAATGGTGTACATCCAAGTGTCTGGATTCCAGCAAGGATCATGCTTTGTAATGTCCTGTGAATCCAATGGAAATACACAAGTGAACATGTGTTCATGTGAGTATACATGTGCGCATCTTGGAGTGTGCAATCACCTAGTTATAAAAAATTCTATGTAGTTAAAATTCTATCTTGGTGTTCTCACAATTGACTTATCCTTTGTGCACCTACACTATTTGAAAGGATTGTTATAGACATAGCTAAGAGATCAAATAATAAGTAGTAGTTATTAGTCTCACTCTAAACTTTGTTCCTAAATAGATTCCAGGACAGTGATTGGAAGACATAGACTGTTGGCTTCTGGAAGGAAAGGACACTTCACATTTTCCTTCAGCTCTGTGCCATGAGAGGAGACATACTGCATAGCCTAGGCTTCCTTGCTATCAGATTCTGTTTGAGTTTGGCCAATGACATCATTATACCAGAGTACAGAAAGAGAGACAAGTGGTGTGCTTATCCCCTGACTCCCCCCGTCATCCCATCTGAAGTGACTAATCCTGGGGTTCTAGTAATTAGTCCCTCCTTTGTGAACTTCATCCTAAAGATTGCAGGTCCTTCTTGCTATGGCTAGGCCTTGGATGTGTCTCCCTCCCTTAACTGTGCACATGCCTTATAGAGCTCTCTTTAGTTATTCGTTTGAGTATTCCTTGTGTTATCTTCTTGGACCCTGACTGATATTCCTTGTAGTAAAAACAACTTTGTACCATAGACTCTAATATATTCTTTATAATTCTGTAAAGCTAAATGATTGCACATTGAGTAACTATCATGGTTTGTGTACCCCAGTGGTAAATGAGCTGTCATGGCCTCTAAGTTGTAGAGTTTATGACCCAATTAAGTGCTTTGTAAACTGTTTTGGATGCTTTTTAAAAATGCAGATGTATGGGCCTCGCCTACTACTGAATGTGCATCTCTAATAGAGGTGGGGTTCTGAAAATGCAATTTTAATAAGCAGGTCATATGATCTTTGCATGCACTGAAGTATAAGAAAGAGTGGTCTTTTGACTATGACGAATATTAAATGTGAAGATACTGAGTTAGACTTTAATAAATGTCAGTTGAATGGATGCATGAAGGCAAGAATTCATGTTCAAACAATGTGGGATAATTCATTAACAGTGGTTCACGACACATAGGGCACTGGAGTTACTACTTTTTCATGGGGTTGAAAAAGTTGGAGGTGGAGGATGCTCTAAAATCTATGCTAATTGTGTTTCAGCAATTGTGCTCTATTTTATCAACTCTATTCCCCTCATTCTCACTCCATAGACAGCATCCACAAACTTATATTAACAGTCCCAGCTGCTGGGTTTCCCCAGCAGAGCAGAGCCCTGGGCAATTGTTCCGATTGGCTCTAGTCTAGACTCTGGAGATAGCTCTGTCTGGAAAGAGAAGCACGGACACTCATAGTTCAAAGCTAATTAGAGTCAGCAAGATAAACAAGGTAAGACGCCTGGGAATAAGGGGAATTTCTTGAGCCTCAAGAAATTCACAAATTAGAGATTGGTAAAATCTGAGAATTCTAACTGTATTTTTCTTCCCTCCCAATGATACCTGAGGTTTTCAGATAAGAAGCACACCATTGACCATACATGACCACTAAACAATCATTTCATTATCTCTTTATTAAATATAATATTGATTACCTTTTTTCTATTTCCACAGCCTTAGATTTAGGTTTTAGATAGTACGACTTAATCTATTCACAATCTTCTTGAACTCCTTTTCGAAAAAGGAGTCCTGAACAAAATCCTTGAAACACTCATCTCCAATCATAAAACTAGTTTTAAGATACATAACTATGTCATGGCACAGTACATATCCGCACACATCTCACATGTATATTGACATCTTTTCAACCAGGGAACATAATAAAAATGCATCTCCTATTAGCTGTCCCAGTCACAGGTACATAAAGTGTGCAACTATTGCTTTAATAATGGCAAGAATTTCCAATTGCTATATTAGAATCTAACAAGTAAAGTCCTAGCACAAATTGAAGGTACCAAATATAAAATCTTATTTTATTTAGGATTTAAAAAGATATGCCACTTCATATCTTGACCTTATTTTAAGTGAATAAAGGTAATTTGAACTTAGATCACAAACTGAAAAATGAACATGAAATAGCCATGCAGAAACAATCTGTGAGATGCATCTGAAAAAATTTATACAGATTATTATATGGAATACATTGTAAATATGGTCACAGAATTGGTGATAGTGGATAACTCTATGTCCTGCTCCACTATGTAGCATGCACTGTTTAGTAGGACATTGCACTATGACTTATAATATCATTAAACAAAAATTAATATCTTGCTCCAAGGCTCATCACATATCCAACATGATACTCTTATTGACAGAGCAGAGGTCAAGGCTGAAGATCATTCTGCTTTATTAAGCTACTCTAACGAATATGTATGTGTAAGTCACATTTTTGGCAGTGGGTTTCTCTCCTTGTTCATAAGAGGAAAGCAAAGCATAAGAGGAAAGTTATATAATTTCAACTGAGGTCATGGTGAAATTTAGCTTCTTCATGCTGTGCTGCAGGACTCCGGCTTCAAAGTCTGCATAGGAAAGACTATCTTAGAGGATGTGAATCATCCAAATGCTTATGAAAGCATAAGATTATGGAACATTGACTTTATTGTAACGTGGACTCTTCCTCTAATTTTAAAAATAAAGAATCTGAAGGCTAACAGTGAATGACTGCAATGTTCAGAGACTCATCCAAGTAATACTAAGATTACTGTTCACACAGTGCTTGCTATGTGCCAAGCTCTGTTCTAAGTATTTAACATGTATTAATTCATTGAATCTTAAACACTCCATGAGATACATATTACTCTTATCTTCGTTTTATGAAGAAGCTGGACATATGCAAGAACACAGTCAAGGTCACAAATGCAGTCAGGTGGGTCAAGGTCTAAATCCCACTATACTACATTTTCATTCTGGTAGCAAAATTGGTACCTGAACAGAGGGTTTGATTTGACACTAAACCATGCAATTACATGTGTGTATATGTCTGTCTGTCTACCTGAGGTGAACACTTACTAGTTCTTCACCAGCTCAACATTCGTTGTTTCTTCCATGGTGGTAGCCTACTGATTTCCCTCTGGAGAGAGAATAGCCTTTGTTTTTAATACATAAGGGTGGTCCACTGCAAGAAAAGCAAGAATCAGACTCTTGCCTTGTCTATTAGAGCATTAGGTTCAGGACCTTAACAGAGTTGGAGACAAGAAAACCTTGGTAAGGACAGCAGGCAAGGAAATCTGTGTCTTTTTTTCCATTGTGCTTGAGCCTAAGGAGATCTAAACCTGGGGTTCTTGTAGTTCTGTTGGCATTTGACAGACACTGAAAATTTGAGCTAAAGCTGAGAAAGCAGAGCTTATACATTGAAAGATAGACCCTGGGTTCCACAATATTATTTGGACTCCTGACTGATGTCACACCCCAAGTCAGCCATAACCTCTGAATTCCCCAGTTATGTCCCTTTTGTATGTTTGTAAGTCTGGGTTAATTGCATTCCAATGAATAGAAGATAATCTCCTTTAGTGTTTATTATTAGGTGCATACGGATATATAGAACTATACCACCATGAAACTTAAAACTTAAAAAAATTAAAACATTATAAACTTAATATTTGCTTTTCAAGCCAAATATAAACAATTCAAACACATAGATTTCCATGCTTTTTATCCAAAATGACCTTTCACAGATTGATGACCAATTGTACTTACTGGACTTGGCTCTGTAAGTTTTAACAATATTCAACATGAAATTCACCCTCAAATGGCAAAGACATGAAGATATAAGAAACTATCTACTGATGTGATTCAGCAATCTGTATATGGGGTATAATTGGGAGTTCATAACCCACTTGAATCAAATTGTGAAATATGATGTATTAAGAACTATGTAATGTTTTGAACGACCAACAATAAAAAAAAAAGAAACTATCTAGAAATTCAGGGAACATATCTAAAAGACAAATCCTACTAGCTGCTATGAACAACAGCAACATCTTTGAAGTACCTGTGCTCTCTCAAGCTCCAGGATGTCTGTTTGTTAAAACAGAAGTTTTATTGAATAATCTTAAACGGCACTTGTTCTTGACTTTGCAAAGCATTATTAATATATTAATAGAATGGTTCTGGTTTTAATTTTGCACAATACCCTTCAAAATCAACTTAAGGAAGTAAGAAACAAAATGTGTGTCATACCATATGTTCATAAACTTGGCATTTGACAGGCTTCATAAGAAGATGACCAAGGAATTCA
The DNA here is from genome assembly GCF_045843805.1 of Urocitellus parryii. NCBI lineage: Eukaryota > Metazoa > Chordata > Mammalia > Rodentia > Sciuridae > Urocitellus > Urocitellus parryii. The sequence continues at coordinate 23,500,440 of NC_135537.1, read as the reverse complement.
AATCCCCAAGTGGAAATGGAGATCTTGTAGGAATTTATTGGTGTTCATAAAATGATGTGGGGCCAGATCAAAACCTATTCATTTCAAATGATTCAGACTTCAGTGTTTGCCTAAGTGAGCGAATGAGGACTATACATGTTATGTCTGCAATGAGCCTTGGGATCTAAAAGATTATTGACCTAAGAAGACCTAAGGAGACAGAAAGTCAAGTGATCTTTCTGTTATTTCTGTTAATTGATTTTAGTAGTGATCAGGTACCAACCTATGATGAACTTCATTTTGACTCACTGTACTCTGTACTCTGGCAGTGTCTATTTCATGTTTACCCATAAACACAGCACACATGAAAATATGGCTATTATGTAGCAATAAATGAGTCTCTAAAAGTATAGGCGACCTATACTTTGAATGTGATCCCAAATCTGAAAGATCAATTAGACTCATAAAACATTTGGATCATTCTGATTTCCTTGTATATGTATCTATTTTTCCATAGAATATTGCTTATAAACCATAAAACTGAAGAGAAAGGCAGAAAATAGCCTCAGTTTACTGTAATCTAAATAAAATCATAGAACATTAGAAATGAAAGACCCCTTAAAGATTTCCTCACTCAACTGTCACTTCTTAAATTTAACAATTTTAAAACCAGTAACTAAATATTAGTAATTATAGTGAGTCAAATACAATGTTAAGTGTTATGTTAATTAATGTTGTCCCCTTTAATCTCAGAACAATCTTCTGTGGTAGCTATTATTATTATTCCCATTTTAGAGATGAAGCAAACGAGGCACACAGAGAAAAGTTACTTGCTCAAGGCTCATGGCTGATGAGTGGCTAGGATCGAAATTCAAGGAACCTGGCTCCAGAGATATTTCATACTGTATATTTTATTTAGTGATATAAGTGTGTCACCGAGTTAGAAATAATTATCTTTTCAGTCACTAAGCCAATTATAAGGGACACATTTACTAAAAAGTTTTTATTTTCTGAAAAATTTTTCTCAAATAAAGAACTATCATTATCTCAATTGCTTTTGAGCAAAATTTTATTATTCATTGTCTTTTGTGAGTTTTCCTTAATTTTTTCATTTTTCCCCAAAATATCAGAAGTCACAAAATTAACTTGCTCCAAATCATATGGCCTGTGACACTGATTCATACAAGTTCTAAAATTCTGAACCTGGGGTATACTGGAATCTGTCAACAGGTGTTACAGGATAAATGTTGTGAAACATATTTCTAAACCCTGGTTAAACTTGAGCACGATCATGTCACATCATCCAGGAGATTTCCATGTCATTCTGCTTTAAACCAAGGCCCTCACTGTAACTGACTCACTCCCCCCACCCCCATTCAGTCTCTGGATCATTTCCACTAACCCTCACCTCTTTCATACCACTCAAGCCATTGCCATCCTGGACCTGAAACACACTTGGTCCTCACAGGCTTTCACCTGCTATTCCTTCAGCCTGGGGCACTCTTCCCAGGATCATTCCAGGGCACTCTCACCCTCACTTCATGCAAATAGTTACCTAGAAGTCCACCCTCAGTGAGGCCTTTCCTGGCCACAACCTAAAATACTAAATCCCACTGCATACCTGATATCCTCCCTCTCTGTTTTATTTTTTTTTTCTCCTTGGTTCTTATCACTAGATGTTATATTATGAATTTTATTTATTCATCTGATGTTTTTGTCTCCCTAAGCAAATTATAAGGTTCATAAGTGCAGGTGTTTTGTCTATTTGGATATGGTTGCATTGATAATGGTACCTAGAATATAACTAGATATTCAGTTAATATTTGTTAAATTAATCAGTTGATTCATTATACTTCTTTGAACTGGATTATTTTAAGCAAGAACAATTTAAACTGCAAATGAAATAAATTACAATGTCGTTAATACAAATGTACATCTTGGTCTACCTACTTTGAATATTTGATTTGACCATTCAAGTTTTTTCCTTGGCAACTGTTATATATAATAGAGATTTTAATTTTAGTATAAAGCATCTTAGTCCAACTCACCTCACCATCTGCTGAGTTTTCCAGTACAAGTTAGTGCTCAACTGGCTACTATCTAAATCTAATCTGTTAACTGAGTTTTACACTCAACAAAGATTTATTGAACGCCCACTATGTGAAGGGTATTGGAATAAGAGCAAGAATTTCAAGACCAACAAGAATCCTTCCCTCCTAGAGTTCAGAACATAAAGGGAAAAGCCTCTGGATCCAGTAATTGAAGTCTGAGTGGCTATAGGGCTATTATAATACTGTGGTATGAGATTAGGGTGGTGCTGGAGGAGGTAGAGAGAACTAGAAATCTGGAGAGATAATTTGCTTGCAAAATTGGTAGGTATTCCTGATGGACTGGTTGTGAGAAATAAGAGAGAAAGAGGACTCAGGATGCCTTCCAGGTTCTGATTGAGGAAATAGGGTAATGAGGATGCCATTTAGTTGGATTGAAAAGGTGAGGGAAGAAGCAGGTTTCCATGGGGCAAATGTGGTATCAATTCAAGAAATATGTCAAGTTAGAAACCCAAGTCTGGAACTCATAGTAAAAAGTCATTTGTATGTATACACACAAGTCATCAGTATACAAATTGCATTTCAAGCCATGGGAATGTATCACATTACTTTTGGAAAGATTACAGAAAAGAGCACCTAGGGAGTGAGACAAGAGGGGTCACTTAGAGGCAAAGATTCATTCTCAACTAGGGAGATCATGTAAAAAACAACTAACGTGAAGGAAGAAACCTAGAACTGGGAGCCATGAATCAATTCAAGAAGAAAATTACTTTTAGAGAGAGCGAAAGGTTAGAGGTTGAATTATTTTTGTTGGTTTTCATTTTATTGAGTTGGTAGAGAGTCACAATAGGTTCCAGTGGCTATTGAGGGTAGAAAGCATACTAGAGAGTGTTGGGGAGTCAAACAGAGGTGAGAAAGTGTAAATGATGTGCACAGACCACCCTTCTAGACTGGAGTCTAGGAGCCAGAGGCTTAGAGTTGCCTGAAAGTGTAGGTGCGACAAGAGATCTTTTTCAAAGACGGCAGAGGCATGGACACGTCTATATGCAGAAAGGAACGAGCCAGGGAAAGGGAAAGCTTGATGAAGCAGATGAGAGAAGACATAATGTGAGAAGCCTGTGGCAGATGGTATCTACAGCATGCCCTCCTCCTTGGCTAAAGGAGGGTGCACATCCTCCAAGGTATCCGAGAAATGGCAAAGATGCAGGTATGAGTGTCCTTTGGGTGGCAGGAAGCTGAGGAGCATGAGTGTATCTGGCAGAATTTTTGGTTGCAAGCTGACCAGATGACTAAGATGAAAGTAAGTGGATTAGATGTGTATATGGTAACTCAGTCAGTGAAAAGCTAAAAACTCAACTCAAAGCTTAGCTTCTAGAAACAATGTCCTGGACTATCTTCAAAAGCAGACTGATAAAGAAATGACCACTGCCACCACTGAGTTCATGATGTCACCTTTACACATTTAGCACCTTTGGCCCCAGCAATGTGCCCATGCAGCCACCATCGTTATTCCTTCCTTGAAGAAAGACTGTTCTTCCTTACTTTGCCTTGCATTAGTCGTCCTCTGTGAGAGATGAGAACTGGAGTGTCTGATGGTGGAGGCTGTGCCTGAAGTCAAAGGACACTGAGAAAGCACACATCTCACACTTCTGCAAGGGGAAGCTTTTATTTATACCTTATAAGGATCCAGAAAATAAGGACTGGGTTCAAATTTTGGAGAGGAAAAAAAAAGCACTTCAGAGATGTTCCAGGAAGGGTAAATTATAATAGCTTCAAAAATCTTAATAACAAAATTTGTTCAAAGCTAGGACAATATCATAGTAAGACATGAAAGTTATCTAATTTCAGGAATCGGTCATAAGGACTAAAAAAATTGTTAAGCACAGTACCAGACACTGAATCCTGATACTAAAAATAGTTCTAAAACAACAACAAAAAAAATCATTCCAAGTTTTTAACATGAAAAGAGGCTCACCACTGGAATAGCTGTTGTCCAGGTGGGCTGGGATCACTTTCAGCTCATCAGGACCCACGCTTCTTTAATCAGGGCATTATTTTTGAAGTATTTAAACATATTGATTTTTTTTAAAAAAAATGACTCACTCTAGCAAAGTTCCAAATAAAAATAAATAAATAAAAATGAACTAAAAATATGAAATCCTACCAGTGCATTCACACTTACAGAGATAAATGATATGTATATAATTTTATATAAATGATAATATGTATTGACTTCCTTTTCATTCCATATACATCATTATTATTAATGCCTATTCAGGGAGCTCATCTTTTAAGCTTTAGAATGTTTCAAATTTTTCTCAATTGTAAGCTTGGCTGTCATGGACATTCCTGAATTAAAGCTTTTCCCACCTATGTGGTTATCTCCTTAGGACAAATTCATAGAAGGGGCATTGTTAGAATACAGATGTATACATTCTATGCTGTGATTTGTATTGCCCAAATCATCTCCTGAAATAAAATACTGATTATATCTTTACCAGCAGGGCATGAAAGTGCCCATGGGAACCAGGACTATTTTGAAGAGACTTGGAGGAAATGGGCAGGGATATATAATTTTATACCTTCTGAAGTAGCTAACCTTGATCCTCCAGGGCTGCTAGGGATCTATAATCATGTTGACATTTACTATTCCTCTCAGATTTTTTTCCCTTATATGTGACAGCCAATGTGAGAATGTAGAAACATAACAAAGTCATCTAGTAGCTCCGGATTTTGTGTGTGTGTGTGTGTGTGTGTGTGTGTGTGTGTGTGTGTGGAGTTAAGGTTCAGAACCAAAGTTCATGACTTTCTTTTGGGCCTACTCAGTCACCTCCATCCCAAGTGATAAAACTTTGCAGAATTTAGTGTTGCAAGAACATCTAGCTTACTCTCTTTGTTTTATGGCCAAGGAGATGGAAACCCAAAGATATTTAGTAACATTGTCAAGTTCACAGTTAGTTTTTAAAAAAATAGTAACATTGAAATTCTAGCTTCTATGCTATGGTATTTTCCTCATTCATTTGTAGGTTAGATTATGTCATATCAACTCAATCCATTTTCAAGATGTTCAGTATTTGGAGAAATAGGGTGTCTCTTTCAGGATTTGACTTTTAGTTCATATGTCATACATCATATCTTTACCTCCAATATTTGACAGCTATCTTTAAAAAGTTAGCAAATTAAAAGCAGAATATGAATTGACATGTGTGCTTTCCTGACAATTCCTCCTGAAACAAATCCTCACAAATCAATTTAATTTAAATATACCATGGGAATGTGTGACTAAGCCTTTAAAAATATTTCTATAGGAAAAAAAATTACATGGCTTACTAATTTGTCTGTATCCTGGATGTTCTTATTTAAGACAAAGCTTGAATCTAAAGGACACAACCAATAACAATTTTTGAGGAGGTAGGGTTATTTTCACTGTTCTTGGTGAATATCCATGGCCAATATTTCATTGATACAATGATGCGGCATTCCCTAATGCCATAGTTTGGTACCTAACTTAGCTTAAATACCACTCAAAGTGTCACATCCTAGTGAAAAACCTTACTGATCTGCAAGCCTATATTTTAAAGCACTCTGTGATCCTATAATGAAAGACTTCATTTTCACATAGTCCATCAGATCATTTCTGGACAAAGATCAAATGAATAGTTTCCTTTTGGGAGGGGAAAACACTAATTTATAAATTTTCACAGAGCTTCCATTTCTGTATTATTTATTATCAAAGATGTAGTCAGTTGTCTCTGTCTTCTAGGGATTTATATCCTCAACCCTTTATAATGAATTTTGGTCAAGATAATATGATGCATTTTCTCTCTATTTTTGCAAAGTCACTTAAAATCATGTATCCAAAAAAAAAAAATCATCAGCCAAATACCATCAACAATTTCAATGAATCATTTAACATTAACTTGGATATGGTTTCTTTTCTTCAAGTGGGCCAATCAAGGCTTCCTCTCTCCCACGCCATTTTGGGCTATTACTCATTCTAGACTATTCATCTGGCTCCTTGACCCAGCTTCCACAGATCCAGATTCTGTGAGGCTGACAAGACTCTGTATTTGGTGACAAAACACATTTCTCAAGATAAACCTTCTCAGTCCCCCAAGCTCAAAACCACGCATTCATCTTTGACCCATCCTCGCATGTGTCCCAAATGTGCTGTGAGTCATTGGGTCTTCTTGATTTTTTTTTTGTCATGTCATTTAGTTCCACCATTTTCCTCCCCTCTTACCACTTCTCCTTATTAAAATACCTTATCTTATACCTAATAGGTTTGCCTTACTGTCTTCTTTCTATGATGTCATTTATGTACATAAGAAAATTTTCAAATACTTTAGTCATTTGCTCCCCTGTATCAAAATCCTCAGTGACTCCACAGTGCTTAACTCAGAGATAAAATAACTAGTGAGAGTTCTGCACATTCTTAGCACTCTCTACCTATATCTTAGAAGTTTTTCCCCAGAGCCAATTCATATTTTTTTGTCAATATAAATCTCAGGACATCCACTATAGATGAATCTGCTTGTCAATCAATAAATCAAATGCGATACATGGAATCTGTTCTCTTAGCATTAAGGATGCAGTTTCATCATAGTACCTGGACACTGCACAAGTGCCCCCAAATCTTCCCCAGCAATCTTTCGACCCAGACTCTCAGAACCTCCTCATGGACTTTTTATTTCAACCAGAGGAATCAAAAAAAAAAAAAAAAAAAACCCTTCTTCTTTTCCACCCCTTCCTCACAGCATTCTCCTAATCTTTAACATCATACCTGATTCTTTCTTTCCATGTGACTTTGAAAAAGTCCCATTTTGTTATTGCAACCTTTATAGTCCAGGCCAACACAATGTAACAGACTCCATGCTTAACTCTACAGTCCTCTTGGGCCATGTGACTCATTTGGTAATTAACTACAAAATACCCTTGACATTTCTTGCTCTGTAATCTTATGTAAGTGTCTAACTTTTTATTTCTTTGTGTCTAGAATCATTAGGTGGGTTGTAGGTTTCCAGCTTACATTTTTCCTCCATCTTTTACAGTAGCAACATGGTAGCACGTAAATACAAGATGATGTTCTAAGTAATTTTTCATGATTCTTAAGGGAGGAAAAAATGGCAAAGGTAAATCAATAACAGAGATGATTCTACAGTAGAGGGATATACAAAGAAAATAAGAAAGTGATTAATATAACTAAAACTAACATAGTAATAATAGGAATGCATGCTTACAGGTTATGACCAAAGAGTGAGGTCACCATGCTAAAGATAATCTGACCTTTAGAAGCAGAAATTCTATCTGGAGTTTATAACCAAGAGCATGATATATACTATAACAGAGAGATAAATTACACTAACTCTTCTTTCCCTTGGAGATATATTATCTAACTAACTGACTGTGCTCTGTTTAGTTTTATAAAGCCAAATGAGATCATCCATATTCAGGCTTGTTCAACTCTACTCTCTCAAGTAGCAATCAAACAGCTGTCTTCAGTTGCAACTTTGTGACTCATAATACATTCATCCCAAAATGCCCTTGTACATCTTGTAGACCATATCATCATCATCATAATAATAGTAACACTTAAGCATTGTGTATAGTCTTTTTCATCTTCAAAGCCTGTTTAAATTCTATAATGCACTGAAAACGTGACAAGTTGAAAAGGTATGGAGAGAGTTTTTTATTGTTCTAGGAAAAGGATGTTGAATGGTGCAACGGCTGATTACAGTGTGCAAACCTGAGAGGGTCTGTAAGTTAGCAGTATGTACACAAAACGAAACTTCAAAGTTGGAAGTTATCAGGGTAAAATTGAATCTCTCTTTAATGTAAATAGAATAGAAATCTTAGTTACTAAAACTGCCAACTGGTAATGTGATTTAATTCCTGAAGTCTGGTAGTACCAGGTTACTATCTAAGCTAAGTAGCTCATTAAACTACATCTTATGAAAAAATTAGTATTTGGTCATTTACAAAATCTCTATGCAATCTTGCATATTCATTTTAGGAATAGTTCTCTATACTCGAGCTAATTTTTTAATTTAGAGTAAAGTTTACTCTAAGAGTTTCCCCTTGCAGAGTGATTTTTGCGATCTCTTCTAACTTGAAGGACACATTTTTCTCCTTCAGTGTATCCTTGAATCTTCTTTACTATTTTAATTGTTTTTTGACTCTCAGTTTGAAGAATCAAAATTGCTCCAGATTGCCTCAGTTAAATCCTGGGCAGGAGGATGGTGGAAGACACTACTTCCTTTTTGGACTTCAGCATTTTTGTTTTTGAAGCCACTATTTTCTACTGCCCTTCTCACTGTCCTATCATGAAGGCTATAAATTGTTCATTTTTACATCTTTACTAGCCAGACCAAAAGAGTTACCCCTCTGTGCTTTATTGAAATTAGTATATAATAAGAATGATTGCATAAGACATTTTTGTGAGCCACTGACTACCCTAAATCTCCTGTAAGCAGGAAGATTGCAGATGCTGGCAAGCCCTACAGAGCAAATAATTCATGTGACATTGAGGTCAGCCAGGATGCTGTGACCCAAGAAAAGACTCCTCAGCACCCTGATTTTTGTCCTTACTCTTTCCTTTTCTCTGGGGCTTTGGAATAGAGGACCAAAATACGCCTTCCGCTGTACCTTTCTGTGTTTATTCAGGAGGCAGGGAACATATTTCCCCCTGAGGATCTTTCCTGTCCTTTCTACAGACCCTCAGCAATCTTAATCTGGGTCGTGACACAAGAAAGGGAACCAATGATCTATGACAGTTCCTAAGTAGCTTTCAGGTTCATCACAGAATAATATATTTTCAGTTATTTTCCATTGATACTCTTGTTTGATTTACTTCATTATTTCTGCAACCATTTCCAGTTCTTTCAGCATGTTCACATTTTAGCATGTTTCTTCGTATTGACAATTTAAAATAATGTTGGCATCCATCTGCAAACTGCATTAAAATAGATGCCCTTCTCCAATTCTTAAGAAACTCAAGGAAAATAAACTTGTAATCTCCTTTAAATATATTTATAAAACAAAATATACTGTAACTTAGCTTTCTTTTTTTTTTTTATTTTGGCCTCTTTTTCTCCCATATGATTTTCCTTGCTGGTTAACTAATTCAGCAAGTGTTATTTGGGAAGGAAAATTAATGCTTTACTGAAATATGAATGCATTACCTTATGTTTTCTCTCATTTAGAATTCTTTTGAGCAATGCTATGTTTTTCCTAAAACTAATTTGCTCTTATGCTATTATGCCATTTTCTGAGTCTTTAGATCTTAAGTATATTTTTCCTGTTCATATCATTTGAATACTTTAATCAAAGAATTATATTTGCAGTAACTCTTCTCATTTTTGAAATACCACGAAATCCTTTACAGTGTTGAATATGGGATTCAATAGTTATAGCTACAAGGGGCTACAGAGGTACGTATTTTTTTTCCTTCTATACATATTTCTCATGGGTCTGGGATTAGAATGGGTAGATGGGCCATGATTTACCTTTACAAGTCTGATTCTCTGTTGTAGTGAGATGTATTATAAGTAAAGTTTTCTGTAGCATGTTATTATTATTTTTTAATCAACTGCTTATAATAACATTTGTCTAGAGTGCAATCCTTCATTAAGGTGATTAAATTACCTAGACAACTTCAGCAAGCATTGAAATTAATATAATGAATACATAAAAGTCATGTTAGCTAAATCTCTTATATTTTGCATATGTTCAAAGATAGTTCTTGATGTTATCAATCTGTAGTTGCATTTATTAAATACTTATGTACTTATGGTATAGTGAGCAAGATCTGAAACACGCAATACAACTGCTTTCTCTTTACTTTTGAAGGAAAGTCTTTACATCTTTTGAACCATTAAAATTGATTTTCTCTGTATTTTCATACTCACTATTCCCAGTGAAATGTGCAAGATACTAGCACTTTGCAAGGGAGGACTCCATTTTAGAGGCTTCCTTTTGGGGGCACGTTCATTGATTTGAAAATGCATTGTAAAGGTTTCATCTTGGACTGACATATATTTCCTGAATTTCAGGTCCAAAACATCTATAGCTATGCTACTTGTGAGGCCACATCTTACCACAGGGTGAATTTCAGTAGCTCCTGCAAAATGGGAGTAACATAGTTGTATTTTTCATTTTATCAGGAGCCCTGGATATAATCAGAAGCTGTGGATGTAAGAGCCTTCTTTGGTTGTGAGCCTTTACTTTCTCAGTAATAAATTTTTAGCAAAGAGGCTCTGAGAATCAGCAACCAATTGCTCATTTCTGAGTCTTGCAATCTATATTTAACTAAATCAGTAAAAAGAAAACGATGCGGAGCCTGCGTGAGTATACTATTTAAACATGTTTCTTTTATAATAACAAATCAGATAAAATGGATATATATATATATATATTTTCCTTATAAAGATTACATAAATGTGGCTATGCCAAAGAAGAAGGCTAAAATAAAGCTTTTGCTGAGATATATTTTATAGTGACATCTGAATGCATATCTTCATGGAAATGAAAACTACTATATTTGATACTTTTTCTAAATATTTGAGACTGTTCAAGATGTTTTGTTCTTTTTTTCTTTTACTTTTTTTGGCATTCAAAGAATACCAAGTGGTTGTTAGAAATACTTAGAATCAAATAATCATAGAATTGAAAGGAACTTAAAAACTTGACCAATTGCCCAAGCAATGTAGAAATCCTTTGTTCTATTCAGTCTCTGCCTGAATACTCCCAGTGACAGGAAAATGATTGCTTCATAAGATAGGCAGATTCGTTTTTTGGTATTTCTAATCGAAAGAAATCTCTTCCCTGGTTTCCTTCAACATCCACCAATTGTTCCTGGCTATCGCCTCCGGACCTGCTCAAAGCATTCTCCTTTCTACTATGTACTTCTCCTTTATCACCAAAGACTGTTTACCTCTTGGTCTAACCTAAATCCCTCAGTATTTTGCCACATTGAGCACCCTTCATCAGCCTGGGTCATCTTTGGACAGGTTCCAGTTTGACAATATCTTTGTTAAATGGTGCCCCTGAAACTGGAAACAAATGACCAGATGAGTTCTGATCAGTGTAGGTGCCATGTTCATAATGTTTTCTTCCACTTGGAATGAACAGACCTTCAGCACACGGTTGTCATATAGACCTCCAACACACGGCCATCATTTTATCACACTTGTCACACAATGAGTTAACATCAGGCATATTGACAATTAAAAATCACAAGCTATTTTCACGTGCCTCTTGATATGTACACTTTCATTTATTCTCAACTAGTAAATAAATTTTTCACCTAAAATGCCATATTGCTTTATGTTCATGTTATGATTTCTGACAATCACTTTAATTAATAGTGATTAATAATGACAACCAGAAATGAGGTTAGTTTGGCAATATTTGCTTTTAGGTCTCCTTTGACGATTTCCAGTAATTATTGGATCCCCCGCCCCCAAGGACATATAACCCTCTATTTGATAACATAGTCTTGGATTAGACTGAATGTTGACAGCTTTGCTAGCATGCAGTTGATGTAATTCGCTTTTTCCCCTTTTAGAGAATTGGGATATTTTCACGTCTCCAGTCTCTTGGCACCTTTCTCCCTGTTGTCCACGATTTCTTAAAGATTACCGACAGTGGTTTCATCATCTCTTCTGCAAGTTCTTTCAGCACCATGGGATATTATTCATAAGGAGGCTTGAACTCATCTGAAGTGCTAGGTACTTTCTACTATCTCCTCATCTGTTCTGGAATTCAATTCCCTCTTAACGATGTTTGTTCTAACCTAAGATCATACTTCTTGATAGAAAAGTTGGAAAAAAAAGTCGAATAGTTATGCTTATTTTTTGTCTAACATTACGACATCTTTCCTAAGCAGTGAATATACCCTTGTTCATATTCTAAAACCAAAGAGCAGTATTCACAAGAATAACAAAAGTCTATTTTTAGCATTTTGGTTATTAATAATTAAAAGTCCTAATAATGTTAATTAGTGTATTAATTAGATTTTCTTTTACTGTGGCAACTGGAAATTTCCTAAAGTAGAAATCTTTGAAAGAAATAACATATGGGGCAGATCTGTGACAAAACCTGAATTCTACATTGTTCTGTCAGAGTGACATGAGGATCTCTAAAGATTATTTTATTTTAGAACTTTAAACTTAGACAAGCTACTATAAAATCAGGCGACAGGTTTGTTTTCAAATTGGAGAAGAAAACTTGATTCTAAATCAAGTTAAGTTTTTAGTAGTAAATACGCTCATTTTCATGATGTTAAACTTTATATGCTTCAAAGTCTCCATTTCAAAAATATTCTGCAAGATAGGAAAAGTCAAATCCCAAACCTTTGCAATTTTTATAATGTATAGAAGTTCAATGAAGACAATATGGATACAGGATCCAATGATAGAAGGTGGCTGACCCTTCAGCTTTATGATCTGGGAGTAAAAGAACAATGTTTCTAGGTCCTTAAAATACTGGTTACAGGATATTTTCTTTTTTTAGTATTTAGAAAACGATATGCATTGATTGCTTAGCATATGGTTAAATAGATTTATTTACACAGGCTTGCCTATTCTAAATACATATCAATATGTACACATTTATGTACAACTTTCTGTCTAAAGGAAACATTAATTAGCAGCTATGCATACAAATAGGCACCTTTATTAGCTTATTTCTTTAACCATACATATAAAAACATTTTGAGTTTCACTATAAAAATGTTAACATTTTAGAGAAATTTGACTTTATTTTTACATATAAGCATCTGCCAAAATCATGCATTTTCAGGCAAAATAATTGAAAATTTTGAACTTATTAAAGATAAATTAAAAATGCATGCAACATGATGGTATATCAAAAAAAGTAATATTATTAATACCGGTTCTTGTGTTAAAGAATTTCTGTTAACATTTTAAAGGGAAAATCTATGCAGGTTAAATGACATTCACTTGATAATGATTACTCTAAAACTGGAAATACATGCAAACATGGTATCACATTTCAAAATCAGAAGTTTGAAAGAATATTTTAAAAATCATGATAGTGTGACAAAATTAAGAAAGTAGTAGCACAATCAGCAGGAATCGTTATTAGATGATGTTTATAAACATATAATAAAATATCTTCTACAAGATAAAGGGGGCTGATAAGTTATGGAGAGGCTTATACACACAGTAAATGGATACCTTCCTGGGATGTATGTGAGGGGTTATCACCAGACACCAGGAAATATAACTAAACATTCACCAACAACCCCCAGGATTTAAACCCGTTGCTTGCAAAGACATTCTTCTGGATCAGGCTCAGTCCAAGTAGGCTGTCAACGTGACTTATGTCACCCCTGCTCTTTTCACTGCTCTTGTGATTCTACCTCTGTGTGGTTTTATTTACTTCTCTTTTTGCTCCTCTGCTTGCTTGCATACTTTCCCCTACTTGGTCAGGTTGCTGATGCTATAATGGCAGACTTTAATCTATTTTGTTTATCTCTGACAGCTATAGTTGTCAGGAAAAAAATTATTCTACTATTAATTCACCTTTTGCAAACTGCTGTCTTTTGCTAGCAAATCAGTGGAATGGAACTAGCCCTAGTGTAGATTAGTTTGATTCATTCTGTACCATGGTTATAAACTGAATGCTAATTCTTTGCCAACCATCTTATGTTTAATGCCACTGGGCAAAGGAAAAGAGAAGGGAGGATGAAGTCTATGTCCATGAAAGCAAAGCCTCTGTCTCCTTCATTTATTACTGTGTCCTCCTCAATGCTGAGCACATAGTAGGTACATAACAATATATACTGAATACTCAGTAAGTTGATTGGTCAGGAAAGGTCTATCACTGCTTGAACTGTTATGGTGTCTCTGTTCTGCCAACTTGATAGAAATTAAATCAACTATGGACAATATAATTGTTCCTATCCTGATCTATACCTCCAATTTACTACCTCTTTTGTTCTGTCCATTACTTTGAAACTGACTTTCAGAGTTGAAAAGGACCCTAGATGCCATTTTATAGATGAGAAAGTTGAAAACTACAATAATTCAGATCCACAACTAGAATGTGAAAGTTTTAAAGACCAAGACAAATATAAATATGTCAATGTTCTTCCTTTGTGTGAACAGCAATGAATGAAACCAACAAAATCCCTTCCCTCCTTGACCATTCATTCTGTCTTTCCTTCCAAAGAACTTGGTCTATAATGGATATACTGCATATATATTAGGTAAGTAGCTCCTGCTTACTTAATTAATTATGAAGCTGAAATTTCCCTTCAGGTCTCTTGAACTCCTAATATTTGTAATTTTTTCTGAAGTACTATGTTGCTTCCCTGATAACAACCCAAACTATAATTTCTCAAATAATTTCAAGGTAAGGAACTGACTTTAATTATACTTAACTTTCTATAATAGTCATAATGTAAGTGTGCTCCCACAAGGGTGGAAAAGGATGAATTACTGAATCTGTCATATGGCAGAACCACTCTTTTTATATAGAGAGTTGAGTGAGATTACTTACCCATGTAATTATATATACATATGTGCAAATATTTCCATGTAAAATATATATGTATGTGCAAAATCTCACTTAATCCAGTAACTCCACAGCATGATTATTCCCATTTTACAGATGACCAAATGGAAATTGAGAAAAAAATTTGCATAACTAGTCAATAACATAGATGGGGTTTGACCTCAAAATTGCCTGCCTCCAAAGCCCATACTCAGGATCACAATTCTTACAACAAATCCTGCATTGCCAGCTAATCTGCCAGGAAATTAACCTTTGGGGTGTAACTTATTTCCCAAGGGATCCTAAGGCTACTGTGCTAAACAGCACCTGGATTCTTCAAGAGCTCATCTTAGGGAATTTCACTGCAACCTGATACTATATTCAATGCCAGAGAGAAAATGAAATGGTGGATAAAACCACTGATGCAGACTGCATTCTTGACTGAGAGTCAGTAGTGACTTCTCTTTCACTTGTAGAAGTAATGTGAGCTACTGAGAAGAAGGCTGTGAGTTTGAGTCTCCTTAATAAATTAATATTCCTGCTTTCAAACTAAGATGATTGCCAAATCCAGTAGACATAAATCTTCCTGGAACCCTGCTGCTTTGAAATTTGTTGAACACACCCTCCCAAATCACTCACTTCTCAGGCTCCACATATATTGATGTCCAACTGCTTTTTCTTGGTTTCTTTCTCTCAATCACTGTCATTCTCAGGAATTCTGCTCTCTCTTGCTTTTCTTAAGTCACTCTATCCTCCTATATGATCAAGTCCCCTAACATGATTTTAACAACCAAAAGTACACTCATGGCCAAACTCAAGGACACTGCTCCTTCAGGTTCCCAGAGTGATCTCACATTTTGCTCATTTATTAAAATGAAAATTACCCATCTCACCATTTTCTTTCTTATCATTTGTTCCTTATTCTGTATTTGCTTTGGGATGTGTTCAAGCTCAGGTTTCTCTAGTCTTTGAGTAAAATCAGGTCATGTACATTTAGGCCCATAGTTCATCAGTGTGTTAACCTGGATTCAGAGATCTGTAGGACCCCTGCAATGCCTCTCACCCTTCTAAGCCTAGGCTCCTCCTTCTCAGTGAGTCTCAAAATCGAATCCATCAACTGGTCTCAGTCAATCTAGATCAATGCTCTTTGAACTGTAATAGGCACATGAATAACCAGGGGATTTTGATAAATTAGATATTCTGATTCATTTGGTTTGGGGTAGGGACTGTGCTGCAGTCTGCAGACTACATTTGGGAATCATCCTTCAATAATCTGATTGCCACAAGTTTGCTTTCAGAATGACCTGGAACATTGCCCATGTACTCTGTTTAAAGTCTTTCTTTCTTCAGCACTGGAGAAGATTCATGCTTATTCATTTGGCTTTCTGGGTCCTTTAAAGACCTAACCCTTACCAACCTTTCCTGATACATTCTACAACATCTCCCTGATTTTAGTATACCAATACCACAAAACCCATTTTCTGTGCCCCTTCCTCCAGAAAGCCCTCTCGGATCTGCTGCATCTTCACTCTCTGTGCTCCATGTTCTTGGATACAGGTGTATGTCCTGTTTCTATAGAATAACCTCCTTAAAGTGCAGAAGCAGGTCTTGGGTCATCTTCATGGTCCACTGTACTTAGGATAGTATTTTGCATATACTTTACATTCAGTATTTGTTTGCTGAGTTAAACTGAACATATTCAAATTTTCTACTTTCCATTTTTAAAAGTGCGTCAGCCTCTTGAAGGCAAAATATGAATATGCCATCATATTTTTAGTGGAAAAATACAGAATAAGCTTGAAGCATTGGACCACTTTCAGAAACAGTGGCAGAGAACGATTCAAGAAATTAATTACAAACTTTCTTTCTTTGTAGCACATTTTGCTCATGGACCTTAGATAAAAATCCTGCTTTATTTAAAAAAAATCATCTGATAGTACAGAAAAGCATATCATATCACCTGATAGTAATATTGTTTGATGAATGAATTTATAATTATAAATGCCAAATATTATGAAAAGAAAATACATAAGGAAATGAGGAAAATATACTAGTTAATCACATAAAAATAAGTCAGTAGGATGTAAAAAAATATATATAGCTTACAGCAATCTTTACCCCATATTATAGTATTACTTCTTATAAAAGTGATATTAATTTTAAGTTCTGTCATCTTATTTTTAATATTCAGACATCTTATTTGAAATGCATAGTAAACTCAGCCAAACACTCTGATGTCAGCTACAATCACAGAATAAATAAAAAAATAAATAAGTAAACCTTGGGTTTTGTACTGGCTGTATTTAGATGACTTGTTAAAACAGACAGGTACGGGGTTGGGTTTTTGGCTCAGTGGTAGAGCACTTGCCTAGCACACATGAAACACTGGGTTCAATTCTCAACACCACATAAAAAAAATAAACAAATAAAATAAAGATATTGTGTCTGACTAAAACTAAAAAAAATATTGGGGAAAAAAAAACCCACACAGGTATGGAAACCCTCCTACTGGTAGTTAGGTGGTCATGCATTTTGCCCTGTTCTAGCAGCATGTCATCGAAAATTCGTGCCTGATGACCTGTGGAATGATTACAAGAAGGAAAAGAGTCTGCTGCGCTTACTGCTCTGCAGGCAAACTGAATATTCTTTTTTTTAATAACTTTTATTCTCAAAGCTGTTTGCATGTAGGCATTATCGGTTAGTTTTTCAAAGATTTTTTTTTTTCTCAGTGAAAAAATGTAAAGGTAAATAACCTGGTTTAAGTACAAATAATCTTTATTAAGTAACAGTGATGGCCAATGTTCCCCCTAAGTTAATGCATTTCTGGGCTCTTTAGTCTTATTTTTACAAATAAGTGATACTCTCAGCCGAATTATTTAATATGATACTAACAAAAACCAAAGCAGCTCCTACTGAATGGTAGCTTATATTGCTTTCTGAATTGCTTATGCTTTTATTTTTTTCTCAATTGAAAAAACAAAAAAACACATTATATAATTTGCTCTGACAACTTAAGGATTGGGTTCCTCTAATTTTCCAGGTGAAGCAGCCTTTAATTCTCTACACCTACATTCTTTTGAATGGGTGAGGGCTGCCCCCCGAAAATCTTCTCTATCTGAGAGCAAGCCTTGTTTGCCTTTTCCTTTTCTTCTGTAGATGGCATGTTTTCTTTGAAAGATTCTTACTGCTTTGTAGAATTCAAATAAGCTTGATTGACCCACTTTAAAGTTTCACAAAGGAAAAACATGGTAATGACAGACTCTTTAAAATCAGTCCTTCAGGTGGAATTCAGATTCTGATATATGATGGCATTATAATATTGTTGAGGGATGCTTAATAGAGTATTTACACGTTCTCTGGGCTCTTTGGAAGCTGAAAACAATGCTGCTTTCTATGCAAAAGACATTAAAATCAAGTTACTATTGAAGGGGCATTGGCAACGCTGGACTTATTGGAAAGCATTCTTGGTGGAGCATTGAAATGACAAGTGGCAAGGAGAGGGTAAAGTGTCTGTCTGCATGCAGTCGGGGCACACACAACTTCCTCCCAGAAATGATCCCCTTCTGTGACATGTGAACTAATTAGTGTTCATCCACTTTGCTTTGGTGGAGGAGAGTTTAATTAAAGCATATTTGCATCTATATGGCATCTTTTATCCAAGCGTACTTACGAGGTAACATTATGAGACAGAGTAGTCAACAAAAATGAAACAAGGAAGGAGGAAAAAAGGGGTTCTTAGAAAATTATTGGTACTGAGATTTATATCAGGAAATTTTAGTAATAGAAAAACTGTCTTTATTATCTTTATTAACTGAAATATTATCTCTAAACTGCTCCGTTGAAATTACTTGCCTGAGAAATATTAAATCCACCTTTTTCAAAAGTCAGATTGGTAGTCTTATGATTTTCTGCTCTATTTTCCTTTTGTGCAAAGGTTAAAATTAAGCCCAATTCAACTTAAAATTATTTCATCTGTGGAAAACATTTAAAAAAAAAACCCAAAGATTAATTCCTAAAACTATGGAATAATATCAGGTGGCATGAAAGATAAAATGAAGTTTGAATTTTTTCAGACAAGTTCTTAAAATTACAGATCAAAATTGAAATGCATACAGTTTAATGAAAATATTGCTGATATTGGAGCATTTATCTTCTAAAGAATTAACTTTACTTGAGAGGGAACATGTATGGCAATTCCAGAAAAGGCCTCGGCATAAACAGCTTTATGTATGTTTAAATACTTGGGAGTAGTACTATAGTTGAATATTTATTTAAAATAGCATTCACAATAAATTTCATTCTTCTATAAGAAAGAAGAAAATTATAATAAAAATATTGTATTCAAAAGTAATCCTATTCCCTCCATCTCAAATATATAGCACTCTTCAATTTTCTTCAAATGCAATTATTTCTAACTCTACCTCAATCACCCCAACCCACCCTGCCACAGTATTTTTTTTTTTTCTGCTGGGCACAGGAAAGAACAAGGAAACAAAAATTATTAGGATGTTTCCCCCACTGTTTTAAATAGCAACATTAAATATGTTGGTCAATGTTGTTAGGTATAATTGCCCCACTAAGATCACCATCACACTAAGATGTTGCTGACTAGATATTGATCTTATACTCTATATATATATATATATATATATATATATATATATATATCTTGTATAATATATATAACTAGGTCTTCCTTCCAGCAAAAATACAAGATATATATACATACATATATATCTTGTATTTTTGCTGGAAGGAAGACCTAGTTAGATAAATAAAATGCACATAAAATGCTTAGCACAGGGCATTGCACATAACATGCATTTGGAAAATTTTAGTTATGATGCTGGAGGTAATAAATGATGATATGATGATAAGAATACAATGCAAAAATACATGGTGTATGTAGTAACTACTAAAATATATTCTAATTGTAGGCAATATTAATGCATAGAAAATATTTTAAATTTTATGATGCATAGAAGATATTATAAATTTACTCCTCAAGGTCTATTATCATAGACATATAAAAAGATGTAACAGATACATACAAGCAATGAATATTTTCAGGTAAGTTTTTAAGTTAATTTACAGAAAATTTGATTTATTTCTTGGATCAAGTCTTTAGCTTCTAATGTTTAAAAAAGAAATCCCATATGCAGCTGGATCCACTAGTTCCAAATCAGAAATGCCTTGGCAATCTATTGGAGCAAAAACTTTAACATTATATAAAGTGGCTTATGGACAAGTATTATATTTACTTCACTAGGGGAACATGAGCATTTTGTTCACTAGAATTTTAGTCTCTGAAATGTGTTCGATATATTTAAATATTATACAAAATGCATTTAAAAACCCTCAAAAATTACCTATCAGAATAAAAAAAAATCACCACAACCAACAACAAAAACAACACTTTTACAGCCCTCAGATTTCATAAAACATTGGAGACATTTGTGTACTGCAAGAATTATTGTTTTAGTGACATCTTCTTTAGAAGTTCTTTTTTGTTTTGAATCAAGTTGCAAAATCTTTCCTAAGAGCCTTGTTTATGTTCAAAATAATAACGACAATTGTCAAATTGCAAAAATAAATGCTTTGGAATTGCTCAGATATAAAACCTAGCCTAACAAATTTTCTCAATAAGTTTTTAAAACTTATGATCCGTGAGACCCAGAAGTGAACACAGATTTTTAAACACAGAAATGAGACACCGTGATCCTGTGATCTGTCAATGTTTAATGTGTCCATTATATTGACCTAAAACTTAATAAGGGAATAATGCCATCTGCTAGCTCTATACAGAACACATATCATAGCAGTAACCTGGCTCATAGAATTTACTATGTATATCAGCCTATATTTCAATTACAGTAAAGTTTTTATCAAGCCAAAATAATTCTTCAGTCAAGGATTTTCAGTTGTATTTTCCTCTTGTGGTTATTTTTTAAAAATTCAAAAGAACACTCTAAACAAAGACAAACAGTCCTACTCCACTCTTTAGGAGAGTAAGAAACAATTTACCAATCCCAATAATTAGTCAAAACTGAAATTTCAGGTGAAAAAACATAGCAACAATAAAAAATCATTGTTTCAGTTTTTATCAGAAAAAAAACCCAGCTTTTTGCTTAGAGGTTATCTAGTGTTTGTTTGCTTTTCCAATACTTTAGACACTTCCAGAAACAAATGCTTTTTTTCCTCCTCTAATAAAATCCACATACCTGGTCTCAAATTACCAAATCAAACCGGTCAGTGTGTTTTGGACAAAGTTACTAAGCCAGACCAGGGAACTGGTGCTTGAGAAACACCAGAGGGATGTGATCTTTTGCTAGAAACTCAGGTGCTCTAACAAAACAGTATTCAAACAAAATGTAGCAGTAGCATTAATCTTTGATTAACTTTAGATCCAGTTAGGATTCTTGCCGAAAGGTCTGTTTCACAAACTAATTCCCCTTACTCTTCCAAAAGGACCCATCTCTTTAAAAAGGTTGCCACTGCAATGTGGCTGCTTTTTAAATGTTGTCAGCTACTTAGAATGATGGGGCACTCTTTGTTTGTCAGTTCATTAATTTATTTAAGATGTGTGTATGGTCAGATTCATAAGGCAATAAATCTCTTTGTAGAGACAGATAATTACTTTAACATGGCAAGACAAAATAACATAGAACTTAATACAAAGCAAGTTTAGCATATGCATGATAGGAAACAATAGAATCCAAGTATTAATAGCAAATAAAAAACAGTTCTCAATTACATAATCATTGAAAAGAACACATTTAGAAGTTGAACATTTGATATTTTCTCCCTCTAACAAGCTTGCCTTATTGCTAGATACTTTCCCACATTAAAATTCCACTAATGCCACCGTATTCAGATCTCTAGGGAGCCCTTTCCCCTCTTGAAAATATTTTGGGGTTTCACAAAAATCGTTTGCCTGTCTCACTGGATTGAACCTCAAAGACTCCTTTGACGCAAGTGTTATTTTGACCACGTGAACATGGTTTCCATTTTTTAACTAGATTAAAACATGCATGAACAAACTGCTCATTGAACTTTAATGTTGCTTTGTTGCTTTGATGGTTTGCAGATTTCTGCTTCATAGATGGTTTTCCCCCATACATTCTAAAAGTGAAATGATACATTGTAATTTGAATGATAATTTTGTTTTGATGATTTAATTGATAGCAGACTGAGGGATACAATCCCTGCTTTTCCATTTATGTTTTTTCCCCCTGCTGAACAGATGAGACAAGGAGGAGTTTCACGAACATCTGTAAATAATTAAGGGATGTTGCACTAAACTGCATTTCCTTTACCTTCACCAGGGCTTTTCTTGAGGAACTACATGGTAATCCTGGTTCAGAAAAAAAGCACCTTCATCTTGTCACTCAGAAATCCCAGCCCTTTCTGTTAGTTAGTTTAGGTGATGATTAAAGCCAGTCTGCCCACGTTAATTTCAATGACGCCAGGGAAAGTCTTCCCACATCCTTTATTGTTATCATTCCGACAGTCTTTGCATCCACTCACTTCACCTAAGCCGAGTATGCTAATGGGCTCTCTCTCTCTCCCTGCTCATCTCTCTTTTCTTCTCTCTTTTTATCCATCTCTCACATCAAATTTTCAAAACTGTGCTTTCTATAAAACTATTTTTTAAAAACATGCAAAATTCTGGGTGGAAAAATCAGAGCACGGCTTCTAATCTGATTGCTTGATTGTGTGGCAATACCATATTTTGGAGGATCTGTTTATCTTTGTAGGGACATGTGAGAAAAGGAGAGCACCAGCTGTTCAAAACTGCTCCACCTCTGCTGCACGCAAGAAGCTATTCATTTCCATCTATCAGCTATTAAAAAGATTAGATGACATCCCAAATGGACTCTGACTTTCAGCATGGAGCATCCTCACTGGAATGTAAAAACAATGAATGCTGCTACCAACATGTCTGTGTTGGCTTCAATCCTAACAGGAGCTCATGGCTAGGAGGAAAAAAAAAATTCTATCCAGCAAACTGAAAAACAATCAAAACACTTTCATTGAGTGTCGTTTGGTTATCCTAACACATATAAGGTCAAAGATTGAAAAGCCACTATATATTTATTTTGACCTACTTCCTTGAGTTTTTCAATGTTGTTTTCTATTTATGGAATGCTGTAGCCTTGGGAAGTGTTATGGCTTTCCCTAGATAAATTGTTTTTCTCTAAATCACCTTCTAAATGCCTCCTTCTTCTCCTGTTCCCCCACTTCAGGAAAGTTTGTATCACTGATAATTGGTCAGACTTTTCTACTGCAAAGTTCAGAATGAAGAGTTTTGTTTTGTTTTGAAACCACTAAGAGATTTATAGGAGGCAGAAACAGAGTCGGGGGTACAGCTTTAACTTAATAAATGTTTTAAAATCTTTTGAAAAAGTTGTTTTGAAGTTTTACACTTTGATTGAAGTGTAATTTACATATGATTAACATATTATATACATATAAAATGCACATAAGTAGTCAGCTGGAAGAAGTTTCACAAATGGAACACACTCATGTGTCCAATACCCTGATCAAGAAACAGAACAATACCTACCAGCATCTGGGAGGTATCTCTCAGACTTCCAGTACCTTCTGGTCAATGGCAGCAACTACCCTGAATCACCCAGACTTTTTCTTACCGAACTTCGTGAATTTATTATAAAGTGAGCACCCACTTTATTCCCAACCAGATCAAGAAATTGAACTTGACCAGCAGCCCCCAGACTTCTCCATTTGCTCCCTGTAATCCCAGCCCTTCATGTCTCTCAAGGGTACCACCATCCTGACATTCACAGTAATCATTTCCTTGCTTTGTCATGCAAGCGTGAATCCTTAGACATTATAGTTTAAACCATATTAATTTTGATATTTCTGATAGTTCTCTGAACATTTTTAAACAAACACACTAGTATATAGAATATCAGTCTGTGTTTACTTGCTATTGCCAGACTTCAACGTTGGGCCTACGTGCTGAAAACCTTGGTATGAAGAAGCTTGCAGTAGACAGAAGTTAAAATGCGTTAGACAGTAGTCTGGAAGAAGAAACCCATGAGTAACCAGTGCTCTCCCTCCCCTTCTGAGGAGGCCAGGGAATGGAGGCAAGCAGGGAGGAAAAATTAAGTAACTGGGTTCTTCCCCCAGGCCAAATCTTTGATTACTGACAGATGGATTTGCATTTTGCCTGTTTGTACCTTACCTGGTGTATGAATGAACAGAGAACCCCAGTCTCTAGCCCTGACAGTCCCCTCTACCTTGTAAAGAACACTTATTCATCACCTCATTAAATCCAAGAAAATGAACAAACTGTAAACAATGTAGATGGGAGGACAGCAGGGTGGTCTTCTATTAATTTTAGGCTAGGGGAAGACATTGCCCCAGGATCAGATATAGGATAAGTCGTCATGGTCTTTGCAAGTGATTCTCCTCTATTTTTTTATCATTAGTATTTCATTCACAAATGGGTCCAAAACACAGGGGGCAGGGTGTGTAATTGGAAATTGAGGAGAAACGAACAAACAAAAATTCTCTCTCTCTCTCTCTCTCTCTCTCTCTCTCTCTCTCTCTCTCTCTCTGTCTCTGTCACACACACACACACACATACACACACATACACAGACGGAGATAAAAATACTACCCTCCCCAGTAAGTATGCTTGTTGCATACAGTATTTCTTTTGGCAAAGTTTAGACATGTCTTTCTAGTTAACAAATGTATTCTGCTGTCAGCTCCTTTTAAGAATTATACTCCAAGCTTCATGCCAAATAACCTCTTTAAATATTAATAAATAACTCAAGGTATCTTCGAGAGTCTGTGCTTGAGGAATTATGCTAATACTTTTTTGTGGAGCTGACAGAGGGGATCCCCCTTTAGAGACCTGCTCCTAGGAGCAGGCTTCCCTGGACGCAGGCTCCAACTGGTGCACTCCCACAAAGGGGCAGAGAGAAGGGAAGGCCGTTGATTTTATTCCTGTGGGCTACAGTGTGCTGGGCCCCACTGCAGGCCCCTCCTGGGCTGCCTCGTTTCATTGACAGGGTTCTTCATTGCTAATCCAAACCGGGTCATCCTGTTCCTAGCTGCACAACCACATCATGACGTGTGCTCCTTAGATAAACACGAAGGAGTCATCCATAGAAGGTTAGGAGAACTCCCTGGATCTACTACTAGCGCCTGTGTCCATGTGGTGGGTCTATGAAGGAATCCTTTGGTTACTCTCCCTGATGTGGGTCATGTCTTGGTTTTCATGTGTAGCCATTGTTAAACTAGATGTGTCTGTGTTTTCTTGGCTTCATCCCAGCCAGGTGATTTTATTTTCTAGCCTGCATCTCTTACAGGTTTGCTTTAACCAAGGTGAAAATGATTTTTCCCTGTGTTATCTTTAAAATATTCCAAATTATCTCTTCAGCAGATCACCCTTCCCACATTGACTTTGTCCAAGATACACAAACAACTTTGTAGATATTCATCAACTAAGCTTCGTGACATCAGCAAGCCTGGTTTGATTTGTAGAGGAGTGCAAGGATACTGGAGAATGATCTTCACCATGACCCTGTGCCTCACCCAGCCTCCTTCAGGGGAAGTGATTAAGAGAATATTGACTCCAGCCCTGGTTTCCTCCAAACAGCATCAAATGAGAGCCTCACTACAAGCTTAGTTACACCTACCCCAGTCATGTAAAGCAGAATCGAAGTATAAATTAACTGCTATTTAGTTACACTAATCTTTCATTGTAAAATTAATATGTCTTTAAAACAAAGCAGAACTATATTTAAGCTTTCCCAATTTTGTTTTGCTTTGAACTTGGAGTCTTAGAGCATATAGAATATTATAAAAGATTAGAAAATTACTGTCTTTTAATGCAAAAAAAATCAGTTAATAGTTGGGTTTTGTGTATATACAACTATTACTTTTCCTAGTTATTGTTACTAAGATCTGTTTCTATCCACTGAAAATTTCTGATACCATGTGCAGTTTTTTCCATACCAACTACCCATTCTTCAACTCTATGAACACCAACTGGATATCCACCAATTCAATTCACTTCTGACACAACTAACTACTCAGTTAGTATCAGATGCCACAGGTTAATGGCTCCGTGGCATCCATTTCACATACCAGTCACACACCCAGCCCAGGAACCTATACTTCTAATTGACCAGTTATAAGTTGGTGGTTCGCATGACTTCCTCTTTGAGTTTAATAATTTGCTGTAACAGCTCACACAACTTAGGCAAGCATGTTACTATTTGTGGCTCATTATAGAGGATATTATGAAGGATGTAAATAGCTGATAGTCAGACAAAGGGTGAGGTGCCAAGGGTGAGGTCTGAAGGAATCCTTAGAAGAGGAGCTGTGGTACTCTTGATGACTGGATGCTTCACTCCCTGCCATGTGGAGGCATTCACCAACCCTAAAACATTTGGAACCCCTAGATATTAGTGTTTTATGAAGATTCTACCAGAGGTATCATTCATTAAATCATTGCTGTTTAATTCAACCCTTTGACCTCAGCCCCCAAAGGTCCAGTTGTGGGTCTGAGGTTCCAACCCTCTGAACACGTGGATGGTTCCTCTGGCAACCAGTGCCCATTCAGAAGTTATTTAGGGGCTCACCAGTAGTCCCTTCATAAGTATAAACTCAGGTTTGGATGAAAGGGGCTTATCATGAATAGCAAATGATTGTCCTCTCACCCCTATTACTTAGGAAATTCTGAGGCTTTAAGAAACTCTTGTCCAGGACCCAGAGAAAAAGACCAAATATATATTTCTTACTGAATCATTGCTCCTGGGGGACATAGGGAGTTGAGTTCCTGTATGACTTTGGTTTGCCTTGTGTATTTCTTTCTGTTTATGTGTTGTTTCTGTTTAGAAATGCTTTATGTAATATACTGTTGTTGACTTATTAATCTAGAACTCATGACCAACAGCAATGTAACTAGTGCCCAAACAAATCGTATCTAATACATGTGTTTTCTCCATAAGACACATCACAGCCTTATTGCACTTACTGCTTCAGCCATACAGCTAGGGGCCATTTTTAAACAGTGAAATCACCAGCCGAAGGCACAAAAATGTGACAAATGTCACACCAAGTATACAATATAAATGACACTATTTGCTGTATGAAAACTGAAACAAGAAGACTTGGAGTATTGCCTTGTTTGACTTCAGCTGAGAATATGTGCATCAGGTGGCTCGAATGTTTTGCTGCTATATATATATGTCTGCAAGTGACTGTGAAAGTGCCGAAGGGTATGGATTTTGAAGTTTGTTGTGATTTGGATGTGGTTCTCCTCCTAAAGGTCCTGTCCTAACAGCTTAGTCCTCAACCTGGGGTGTTAATTTTTTAGAAGTAAAGTCTAATAGGAGGTAATTAGGTCATGGAGCTGCCACCCTCATGAACAGTCTAGAGTTTTCTTGTGGTAGTGGGTCAAGTGTAGTTGGAGTGGATTCGTCCCCGGGAGAGCAGAATTGTTACAGTCTCTCCCTTCCCGTCTTGCCACGCACTCTCTTTCTCACTCTCACTTGTGTTTCTGGTATGCTGCCATCCTCCATATTGTTATGCAGCTAGAAGGTCCACACCAGTGGATGAACAGATAGGACTGCCTTTTATCCTCTAAAACTGTGATTCCCCAATCTCAGGTATTTTGTTATAACAACACAAAATAGAGGAAGGCAAGATTACAAATAAATTTTATCAAGGAAGTCAAATTTCAAACACACAATCCAAGAATTATGAGAATGGGGTCCCTTTTTTATAACTTAGTGATCATATATGAATAATATATATATATATACATACACACATTTATATGTATATATATAATGTATAAGCACTATAATGGCTATACTGAAAGAGCATCATTGGCTCAATTGTTCATTTATTATTGAACAATCAGGTTGTTTATGCAATTTAGTAGTATAAATAAAGCTTTTTGTTTAAGTCTATATCTACATTTCAAATTATTTCCTTTAAAGGGATTTCCAAGAAGAGTCATATCTGAATCAAAGGAGATGAACATTTTTAAAGCATTCGTAACAAACTGTTTAAAGATCTGCCCAAATTTAAACTCCCACTGCTAATGTAGAGGTGTCATTATTCCAAATGCATGAACAGCTCTTCATGGTCCAATCTTTGATTGCTCTCCAGAACTGTCTATTTTTCTAAATGTTAAGTTGTTTTTTAAAAAACAAAGACAAAGATTCAGTCTTATTCATCTTGTGTCTAACTAACCTATCACAGTACTTGGCATAAAAAAACATTTGCTGCAGGAATGAATGAGTTAATAATAGATGAATGAATGGCATAGTTCCACACCAAACCCCTTCTATAAAAGTGAACAGGTGGAACAACACTGGAACATAGTCCCAGTGGAGGATCACAGGTGAAGGTTCAGTTCTGTGCTGGCTTCCATTCCATTCTTCCTGGGACACATAATAGGGCAGAGTGTAGGATTACTGGCTTTGCAGTCAACCCTAGGATTGAAATCCCCACCCTTCCAGTTATTGACTGTAATGGCTTTGAGTTAGTCATTTTCTTTTTTTTAAGCATCAGTTTCCTCATCTGATAATTAAGATGGGAATTCTAACACTTACTTCTAAGCACTGTTGTGAAGATTAAAGGAAACAACATTATGTAAAATGTTTTATATTCATATGAAGTCCTCCATATGCACTTGGGCATTTTAAATCATCTCAATTTATCCTGAGCTCTGTTGTCAGATTAGGCTTTCAAAAACCATTTCTGGATATTTCCACCCTGTGCCCAAAAGCCTCTTTGGATCTTTTACTGGTGGTTTTGTGCCCTTTTGAACAAGGCCTCATTTACATCAGGATCTCCCAGGACAATCGAACACATCCTGTCTCCTGCAGCCCCCACCACACTCAACACGAAGCCTTGCCTCCCTGTCATCTTGCTCCCTACAGACAGCTCAGGGGTGATTTCTTCGCCATTAGATCACCAGCTCCTTGCATAATGCATGGCTAACCACATACTCAAGATGAATTTTAAATGAGTGAATTGTTTCTTTATTTTTCCTTATCAAAAAATTTCATGTCAAGTACTACTATGATCACCCTACCTTGTAGTCAAACCAAACCACTCACATCAATATCTGTTCTCTCTGCCCACCCCCATATAAAGCCTTTAGATTTGGACAAAATCAAATAGTATTCCTCCCTCCTTTGAATCGCACTTTTTTAAAAAAAATCTGTACCCCTCTCACATACTTGCTTTTTTTGGTCTTGTGTAATATTTATTTGTGGGCTTATATCATCTGCCTTTCAGAATGTATGTTTTTTCAGGGATTATATCTTATTTGTTTTAGTGGCTTCTGTGTCTGCCAAATATAATGTCATGAACTTAGTCGCTGATCAATTAATATTTGTTGGGTTGAGTCTGCTGAAATAATTACAAGATTAAGTTCTTCTTTATTACCATGGAGCACAGAATATCCTTTAGGTAGATATTAACTCCAATTTGCAAATTAAGACTCAGAGAAATAAATTAATTATGTAACATGGGACATTGGAGTTAACTAAAAACAAAGTCCAAAAATCTTATTTCTATAATTACCACGGCCAAGGGAAAATATACAGGATCCATATAGAGTTCATCTCAATTTCTCCTATCTATACCCACATGCATTCATATTTATCTCCAACCTCCTGTATTTTTTTTCTTATCCAGACAACTGTAACCTTCTACCTATGTTGCAAAAACTTTAGTTTCTGCAATTGTCATTGATTTATCTTCTGTGGTGTGAGATAAAGGCAGCCAAAGAATGGCACATGATCTCAGTCTTTCTGAAACTACTAAAAATAACGTTAGTAATCACAATAATACCTTTTCCTAGGACATGATTAGAGAATGTACACAGCTTATTATTTGAGACTTGGAATCACAAAATAGGCATATAAGGTAGCTGCTCTTATGCCTATTTTGCAGATGAAGAAGCTGATCCATTTATTTGAAATAGTAGTTGATTTTCAAGGACTTCCAGCCAGTAAGTGGCAATGAGAGGACTGAAGGCCAAGCTGTCGAACCTGAATTTCTTTCCATTGATCCACGGGTTTTCCTGAGGCATAGTCGGCAACAACATTGAGAAGAGGATGGGAACCAAGAAGGGGAAGTATTGCCAAAGTAATAAGAATGAACTGAGTTGACTTAAGAATATTCTAAGAAGTTCGAGTGGAAGAGAAATTTCAGTTTAGAAGGCTATGTTCTATACCCACCAATTCACGTTGCAGAAATTTCAAAGTTGTGGAGAAAAAAGTATACATTCTCAAATGTCAAATCTGAGAGCTAACATCTATAAAATCAATATGCATGAGCAATTTGAGCACCTCTTACTTTTAGACTCAAACATACAATAGTTTATATTAGGGTTTATATCCATCACTTTTAAAGGTTAAAAACTCAAGAACAAAATAGTAGATTTTTTACTTTGTAAACAATCAGAGATATGAAAAATTGTGCTCTGTATGTGTAATATGAATTATAATGCATTCCGCTGTCATATATAACAAATTAGAATAAAAATAAATAAATAGTAGATTTTTCTTTTTTTGCTCATAACTGGCTTTTGTAATTTTTTTTGTTCAGTTTTCCAAGTTTGGTATGGAATGAAACTTTTTTCTCTAAAATAAAGTAACTGAGTACACAATTTTTGCTTAGTATGAAAATAATAGTTTTTTTAACTAATTGTTTTTATAAAAATAATTCAAAGACAGTAGAAAATAGAAAACTGAAAAAAAACCATCACCTCCAATATCACTACTTTAGGAATGTGTATGTTTTAAATCATAGTTTTTTAAACAAAAAACTGGGCCATTCCGTACATGCTATTCTGCACAGTTCACCCCTTCCTGGCTCTCTCCACCATCCTTGGTGGATGAAGCTTAGTGTCTAGCACCTGCATTCCTTCAGCTCTTTATACATTGAATAAAAAATTGTGGAGCCCAGAGGAAACCACATGTGTTGGGTCTCTGACATGTGAATTAAACCCAAAGTAGGTTGTTATGAAAATGGCTGTTTTCTGGTGACAAAATTGCTGGGGATTAAATTTAAAAGCACTAAGCAAGCTGATAAATATAAACTCTCATGACAGGTACAATAAAATATATCCCAGAGAAACAAAAGGGATACTCTCAGAATATATGAGGAAGAAAATAAATTTTAATTCCTGGTTTGTTTATGTCAAAGGATCACTGGGTGCCACCTAACATGGGAACTCTCATCGAAATATACAGAGTTACAGCTTCTGGCTCACCACGTATATCTATAAATTTAAAGGCTTGTAAAATTTGTTTGAAATTCCGTAGTTTATGTGAGGTAATACACTTGGGCCAAGGAAACTAGTATTTTTTTGATGTTTCTTTCAAAATTTTGACTATTTTCTGATTATAATAATAGTTCTTGAGCAGCAATACTTAGGGTAAGAGGGGAAGTATCCATAAGAGATAGTATCTCACCACCACAGACCCATCAAAGGGCCCTATGCCTACTATCCCCTGTATTAGAAAAAAATGACCTGTGATCAAGCCAAGATCTCTCAAGATATTAAATTAATTTGGGAATTTTAATTATAGTCTATACAGCTTCAACCCTTTATCATTAAAACAAAGACAAATTCCAGCTCATCAGTGGATCCAATAATATGAATAGTTTTAAGGAGGTACAATCATTGCTTTTCAGTATGTGCTTTTCCTACTTTTTCTGGTATGTTGGCAATTATTACAAACAAAATCACAAAATGATTTCATTCACCCTACATAGGTATTTCTAAAACAACAACATCAATAAAGTATATAAACAAATAAGGCATATTTTCTATCAGAAAGTTTGACATTGAAAGTAAATGTTAAATTCATAGAAGAGATTATTATTTAGAGGAAATTGGTTATATAATACTCTACTAAAATACTTTGCTTCATTTCTTTTGGAAGTTTAAATTATGACCTATAAGATGGTATTAAAGTAAGGAATATACATAAAAATGTGTAAATATTTGGGAGCAATGTTTAAATAATTAGAGTTGAAGTAATAACCGAATCATGGTGTGTCCAAATTATCTCCAGTTTTGAATTACTAAATGTCTATGACATTTGTCCCAGCTCTTGCTGAGCATTTTAACAGATGGGCCATTTTGTCACCCTGAAGAGGAAAGAACAATATCTTCCTTTGCCTTAAGGTCCAATTTGCTTGAAGGCCAAATTCCTGTATCTGTGAAGTGGCCGGGATGGGACCAAGCCAACTCCCAAAGAACCAGATCCTGAAGTTCTTCCCTGAACAGGCTGGTGTGGAGCTGAGTTATTGGGCCAGCATCAAACACTCCCAAAGTTATAACCCTTTCCTCTTTGTCAGAAATAGTTTGCTCTGTGCCAGCCAAACAAACCATGCATAAAGGAAAATAGGATTTTTCTTAATGTCTCCGTGAAACAGAACACCTTGAAAATGCATTCAAATAAGAATGATGTCTAAAATTCTTAACATCAGTTTTGCAAAATGATTTGGACAATAACATCAATTTTCTGCTTCTTCTCTGAGTGTCTATGTGTAACCTAATAAGCACACGTGCATTCTACTCTGAAAGTTTATTATATTTCCATCTCCACCCCCTGCCCCCTGAGATCAGTTCTTTGAGGCTAAGAAGTCCTCTGTTACTCTCAGAGTACTCAGTGCATTTTTTTCTATAAGACACTTACCTGAATTGACCCCTCAGCCGGATTCAGCCTTTTGGATTAATTTTCTCCTCCAAATTCTCTTTTTTGTGGGTTCCTCTCCTGATTTCCCTTCTTTGACTCAGGCCACTCTTTTTCAGTCTCATTTTCTTCCTCTTCTTGTGTCTGACCCTTAGATTCTGGAGTTTCTCAGAACCAGTTCCCGTGGCTTCTTTCCTGCTATCCACATTCTCCATAGGCAATCTCACACACTCACATGGCTTCAATTACCATCCATAAAAGCAAATCTGAAATTTATATCTCCATCTCAGGCCTCTTTCCTGAGCCCCAGACCATGTTTCCAAATGCTTACTTGTCATCAACAATTGAGTGTCTCACAGGCACCTTCAAAGGAACGTGCTCCTAGTGAACTCATCTGAATTTCCCAGAATTTGCCTTCCTCCAGCTTCCTCAAAGAAACACCACCCACCCATTGGGCCAAGCTGGAGATCTAGGCATCCATAGCTTTCCCAGCACCTAAGCTAATAGCCAGGTCCTACAAAGTCGATGCTCCAATTATCTGGAATCTACCCATGTTTCTCAATCTTCCCAATTATTGCTTGGACAACTGTGATAACCCCATAACAACCTCTTGACTTCTAATCTTGCTTCCCTTCAACTTGTTCTCCATGCTCCATCCTGGGAGTGATTTTCTCAGAAAATCCTTTGTGACATCTTTCTTTGGCTTCCCATTGCATTTGGCATAACACCCCCCAGGGGCCCACCACCCCGAAATCTCTGGTCCACAGACTGCTCTATCAGCCTCATGACTAGCACTTTTATTGTTTTGACTTTGTTCTACCTATTCCTTGAATGCTCCAACCTTGCTCAGGATTCAAGACCTCCTGTCCATTATTATTTTCTTGTCTGAAATGCTGTACATCTTCTTTTCTTTCCTCTTCGAATCTAACAGTAAGTCTTATCCATTCATTAAAATATTTTTTGTTCTTTTTAGATATACATGAGAGTAGAGTGTATTTTAACATGTTATGCATACGTGGAGTATTACTTATTCTAATTAGGATCCCATTCTTGTGGTTGTACATGATGTGGGGTTACACTGGTCATCTATTCCTATAATGACCAATGTATCCATGAAGGTGCATGAGCCCATACATTGTGATGAGAAAATATTAAAACAAAATTAAAAAATAAAAAGATGGCCTTTCTGATATTCTCAACTGTAATAAGCACAGTGCAGATGTCTTTCCTATTCCTATCCTCCCTCCCTTTCCTTCATTCCCTTTTGTCTAATCCAGTGAATTTCTACTCTATATAAAGTGTTAGCATCTGCATATCAGAGAGAACATTCAGCCTTTGGTTTTGGGGGATTGGCTTATATCACTGGCATGATAGTCTTCAGTTCTATCCACTTACTGGCAAATGCTTTATGGTAAGTTTTACTAATTCTTCTTAGTTCCCACCTCACTTCCTCATGGGAGTCTTTTGTCTTTGACCTTGGATCAGATAACTTTTCCTTCTTGTCATCACACCCCCTTATCTTCTGTAACCAGTTATCACATGTACCATTGTCTAAACGATGTGACTTTTCCTAGGCTAGACTGTGAGCGCCACATAGGCAGAGGCCTAGTAGGTCTGTTTCACCGATGCGGTCCATGCATCCAACAGAACTACTGACATGCAGTAGGTATTCAGAAAACATTTGCAGGACAAATGAGGAGACAAATGTATGAACAGAAGCACAATGTCTATTGAATAAGTGGTTATATTTCCCACTATGTATTATGGAACTCAATTTTTAAGTGTATAACCAATATAGTATTGGAAGTATCAAGGAAACAATTAGTTATATTTTATTCTTGTTTCCACAACAATTTTATGTGACTATGTCAATAGCATTAATTGCAGATTTGATAACATAACTTACATGTTTAAGAGGAAGAGGAATATTTAAGATAGTATAACTTGCTCATTACTGGTGAACAAATAATAAAGAAGAGATTTATTATTGCACAAATGACTTCATTATCTTCAACTGCTCAGATGAAAGAAATCATCTGTTCACATAAAAAGGCATATTAGAAACATGCATTTAGTTCTATTGTAAATATATTAAGAAGAATCGCTTTAAGCAACTCATGAAAAAAAATATGGTCTACTTCCTTGCTTTTGCTGAAACCTTATAATATTAAAGTTTCACAAACCAGAATATTTTCAATAGTATGTATGCATATATGAATAAATACAATCTGTTACACTTAAAACCAAAAAAAAAATTAGTGCACAGAAAAAGTATATCACATGAATTTATCATTTATATATTTTCTTCATCTTTATTTTAAATAATTAGAATTTGGTTATTTTTCTCTAACAATTGTCCCCAAATGACAGAAACCTTATTCAGAAGGAAGGGCAGGCTGCCTCATTTATGACTTCATTGAGAAGAAAAAAGAGATAATGAGATAAACCTGCTTTATATAGTACATCACATTTCTCAAATATTACACAGAACTTTCACCTTTCTGGAAGCTTATATTTCAAAATTGTTTAATCTGACTCATTTAAAGTCTAAATATATACATAAGGTAAATAAAACTCAAACCAAATTTATCTCTCTGATAGCCAAACATCTATATTTGGAAGTGTATTCTAAGATAGGTAAACATCAGAACAGGAAGGTTGGAGTTTAGAGCTTTATTAAAAAACAATCACAGTTTTCAATTTTTGTGTGTTTGGTTCGCATTTCCTTCTCAGACATTTAGAGTAGGAAGAATTTGATTTTAAGCATGGCCTCTGATCTTATTTGGAGACATTTTTTTCCTTGTTTCTTTTATTTTTGGCCAAGATGAGTAGGGTATACCTTGGGGAGAGATTAAAAAAATAATAAGGGAGCTGGAGTCATAAATATTATCCACACATAAACTTTAAACAGAAAAAGAGTAAGCCCAACACACACGTGTTATAAATCCAATTCTGTTTGTGAAAAATGGATACTGGCATACTTTCAAGACATGTAAGGACAAAAGATCAATTTGAAAGCTGTGATACAGGAGACCGATGCTTTCTACTACACAGTGACTATCAGTAAGAACCAGGTAGCAGAATTCAGACTCATAGCTGTGCAAATTTCCACAGGGTCACAATATTTTTAAAATTTTAACTTGAGTGAAATATCCAGACAATTGTACACTGGATGGTTTTCAGTTCTCTTTTTATACAACATATTCAGACAGATATTACTATGTCTTGAACTTTAGTTCCTCTCCCTTCCAACCCAAGGTAGTAAATCAAGAAGAACATTTCAGTTTACTTATTGGAAACTATTTCGCCTCCTACTTACCAACAGATTAGAGCTGGTTGAACAGGTATTTTATAGAAGTATTAAAATGATAAAGCCAAATATCAATCAGGTTAACTGCCAACACTATAATGCAGCTACAC
Organism: Urocitellus parryii; assembly: GCF_045843805.1. Lineage (NCBI taxonomy): Eukaryota > Metazoa > Chordata > Mammalia > Rodentia > Sciuridae > Urocitellus > Urocitellus parryii. The sequence continues at coordinate 23,464,763 of NC_135537.1, read as the reverse complement.
ACAAGGATTGGACAGGGTGAGTTAGTCATGCTGGGAGATGGGGTAGCTCTGCAGGCATGACTCAGAAGGTGTTACCTGCCTACCTCACCATGTACCTACAAGTTGTATTTTAGCAGCAAATCTTTCCTTTGATGATCACCTATTTACATAGTGCATTTCCTTTCATAGGCTTTCAAGGAGAAGGCTGTGAAGCAGGACCCCATAATTTGCCTGTGGTGGAAGTATGCCTTTGCCTGTGTTGGGAGACCTGGCCTGTCTTCCCTACCTTGTTGCTGCACTACTGAAAGTCTCAGCTGAGTCACAGAGCAGAGGATTTCATGTATGCGATCTGCCTCATAATCTGGTCCAAATCCCCGATTTGATGTTTCCTGATTTTACAGATGAATATGCAGAAGACCAGAAAAAACTAAGTGTTTGGATTCAGGCCATTGAATGTGTTAGCAGGAGCAGAACTTGAATGCTGGGCTTCTGATTCCCCCAAACCAGGTCTCTGTCGCCTTTAACAATCATCTCCAGACTTGTTTCCCTGAGTGGTAACATTTTTAAAGCTCAGAATCAATATACACTTGCCAATGTTTTATTTTGCCAGAGGGAGACATTAAAAACACATCCATCAACCACTTAATATTATTATTATTTAATAGAAGGAATGGAATTTTAGCATACAAAGGGGGAAGAACATACAATAAACACAACAGGCGTGTTCTAAATTAAGTAAATTTGATTTTATGGAAATCTCACTACCTTGTCTTTGTTTTGCTTATTTTGTTGCAGGCCAGTAAACACCTCATCATAGATCAGTATTCATCTTACTATTGCATCCTCGTTTACAGGCTCTCTGCTTCCATTTCACGCAGAAGAGAATTCCCTTGGAAGAATGAACTTAAACAGCAGGTTAAACTGATTATGAAATTGAGTTTTCTTCATCTCCTTCTCTTTATCCTTCTTCAACTCTGATAAGCATATATTAGTTATAGTGGATTGTTATTTTTGAATGAGAACACCTTTTCCTGGTAGAAGCAGTTCTGTGAAATGTTAGGGTACCTGAGACTAACCACTCACCACATGTGGTTTTTATGTACTTCAAATGTGGTTAGCTCCAACAGAAATGTGCTGCAGGTACAGGAGACAACCAAGTTTTTCTTTTGGTTGTTGTTGTTTTTGTTTTTGTTTTTTACAAAACAGAATGCAAAATGCACATGAGTGATTTTTATATTGATTACTTATTGAAATCATGATAATGCATAATGCGAACCTATTAGGTTAAAATGCTATCACAATTTTTCCTGTTTCATTAGTCTTACTTTTCAAAATTTGAATATAAGAACACTTAACCTGACATATGTGGCTCCCATTTATGGCTCCTGTTTCTTTCTGCTGGACCTCACTGGTCTTTAAGCCATAAGCACTGTGGCTGAAATACTCAGGTCCCCAGAGGTTACACATGACTGAGTCCTTTCCAAAACAGCCCCAACCTAGTAGCAGTGCACACATTCCATGTTTGGTGAGATGATGGCTTTGCTGCTAGAACCAATTCTGTTCCTCAGTGATTTTTTTTTTTAAGCCAAGTGTAAATTCTGCCACTCCTGTAAGAGCTGAAGGGATAAAGCAGAGGCAAGCACTAGCTTCTTTGAAATACCAGGAGCATCTAAATAAATTCAGGTGCTTATCCATATAGGCTTCCAAAGTAGATTCTGTCTGCCCTCTAGAATACAAATAGGGAGCTGTACCTTCATTGCAGAAGCCTTTATTACACTGTCCACATTAGTAAACAGAGCACACAGGCAGAAACATTCTGGAAAAGCAAATACAAAAAGAATGTGCATCCAGAAACCTTTGGGGTGCTTAACAACATGAAAATCTTTTTCTTCCATTTTCCTAAATTAAAGACATTGTCTGTGACAGAAAATTGAGGGATTTTCCCTGTAATTTGAAAGGATGACCACAAAGACTGCTGTTTTCTCTAAATCTTGATAAACCCAACCTTTTTCCAATTAGCAGATCCTACTGACGTTAATGTACAACAGTAGATTACTTTTTTCTTCAACATATAATTCCATTTGCTAGTTGGGTCATAGGCTGCAGTTTTATAGGTTGGATGGTTGGTCTACAGCATCACAGAATTATTCAGCATGGTTTTTGATGACGACCTTACCCTACCTTCCAGGTATACTGCAGCTGAGGACAGAGTGAGACGGTCTGTGTGCATTGTTTAAAATGACTCCAGTGACTCACTGGTCCATGGCCTCTGTCTAGTTAAACTGCTAATCTCCAAGTTGGCAAGACCATGTTTTGGTATTATTTTTTGAAAGGCTTCATAGAAATGGTTGTTGCTATGCATTTCACACAAGGGAGAAAAAATAAAAAGGAAAAGAAAAAAGTCCAGGCCGCCTCATTCTGCAGCTAGATTACTGTAATAGCCTGATAGTTGGCTTCTTTTCCATCCCTCACAAACTTAATCCATCCTGTATATGGCTGCCAGGGGAGTCTTCTTTAATTTACCTTTGTCATCATATCAAACCTATAGCATATCCCGGTGTACAGGGAGTAGCACATCTAGTCTAGTCTCATTCTGACCTGAGAAACTCATACAGAAATCTTTTACCTGTATTCAATTTTATTTCCTATGATTGGAACCTCTCCCTGTTTTATTTGTTCTTTTCTTTCTTTTTATCATCTGTTTCCTTTTATTTTTGTTGTGCAATGCTGGGGATCAAACCCAGGTCCTGTTCATGTTAGGCAAGCATGGTACTGCTGAACTCCATCTCTTTGGTTATTCTTGACCATCCTGAACTTCCTGCTTCCCTTGTCCGCTCTTGCAATCCCTGCAGGATTTGCCATTGACCCTGCTTATTATAAGCTAAGCATTTTTCAAGGCCCTTCTTTCATGACTCTTCAGGCTTCCAAAAATCTCTTCATTGTCTAATGAACTTACCTCTAATTTCTAAAAACACTTGAATTCTTCCCTCCTTTCTTGCATATGTTAGTATTCCCCCCACAGTTGGACTGTAAGTTTCTAGATATTGGACATCAAACCCAGCAGAGTTCTAGACTCATGGATTAGGTTGTTTAAAAGCAGGGATGCTTGTTTCCATAGACCTGATTCTGAAATTCTAGCTCTATACCGTATTTAATTTCTGTAAGGCAATTTTGTTGGTCTGTTATGGTTTAGATCTGAGGTGTCACCCAAAAGTGCATGTGTGAGACATGCAAAAAGGTTTAGAGGTGAAATGATTGGGTTATGAGAGTTTTAAGATAGTTAGTGTGTTAATCTCCTGATAGGGATTACCTGGGTGGTAATAGTAGGCAGTTAGTGTGGCTGGGGTAGGTATGACTTTGAGGTACATATTTTGTCTGTTGTGAGGGGGTATCTTTCTCTCTTTCTTTCCCTTTCCCTCTCTCTCTCTGCTTCCTGGTGGCTGTGTCCTGAGCTGATTTTCTCCACCACACTCTTCGCCATGATGTTCTGCCCCACTTCCAGCCCATAGCAATGGAGCAAGCCATCTATGGTCTGAAATATCTGCAACTGTGAGCCCCTTATGAATTGTCCTCCTCTAAAATTGTTCGTGTCAGGTTTTTTTTTTTTTTTTTTTTTTTTTGATCACAGCAGTGAAAACACTGACTACATCTCCAAAAGAACAAACATGGAGCCAAATTCATGGTTGGTGATAGATTAAATAAGAACTCCATAATAGGTTTCCTATCTTTCTGCAAGCAAAATTTTGAAAGAGGGGGACAAATGGAAGTGCATGAGGATACTAAGCAGGAAGCATGGAATGAAATAAATATACTATGGTGAGGGCAGGGCTGGGTATAATAACAAAAGTGATTGGTGTGGATGATAAATGTGGATGACAAATTCATTTCACATAGGGTTACCTTTCAATATACCACTAACATTTTATTTCTTTTAGGTAAGCCAATGGTGTTTAGTCATCATGGGTAGCTGAAAATTCTAACATTATCATTTCTCTGGTTAAAAGCCTTGGGAAGTCAGGTGTGGTAGTATAAACCTATAATCCCAGTGGCTCGGGGGTCTGAGGTAGGGGGATTGCAAGTTCAAAGCCAGCCTCTGCAAAAGCAAGGCACTAAGCAATTCAGTGAGATCCTGTCTCTAAATAATTTATATATATATATATATATATATATATATATATATATATATATATATAGCTGGTTATATGGCTCAATGGTTGAGTGCCCTTGAGTTTCAATCCCTGATACCAAAAAAAAAAAAAAAAAAGCCTTGGGAATTTCCCTATCACCTAGGATCAGCTCTACATGATCTGGCCCTGACATGCTCCACTAATTTTATGTCCATTTCACACTGCTTTACACTGTGTGCATCAGCTGAGCACAATCACCCTTTCCCAAAAGTACTATACTTTTGAGCCTGACCTTCTCTTTCTTTCCTAAATACTTCTATTTCTTTTCTTTCCTTCATTTTGCATTTAGGGACATTTAATCCTTCAAGCCTTGGCTTAGATTTGTCTCCTCCATAGATAAAACTTTCCCCAGTTTTCTCAGGATTATCATATATGTCTGAATGTAAAGTGAGCATTTTCTTTAAAAAAAAAATCATCCCTTGAAAAAGAAGGTGGTTCCCTTAATTCTTTTCAAAGTATCTTATAAAATGAAGAATTCTCTTGATCTCTATTTTGAGTAACTATTTATTGTTTGGGGGATGTCATATTAAGAGAAATTCTTATTATTAGGGCTTATTTGTGTTCCAGATTAGGTTGTTTTTTAATTGTAGCAAATATGTTTATACAGATTTTTTTTTTGGGGGGGGGGTATACTGGGAATTAAATTCAGGGGCACTCGACCACTGAGCCACATCCCCATCCTTATTTTGTATTTTTTTTAGAGACAGAGTCTCACTAAATTGCTTAGTGTCTCACTTTTGCTGAGACTCTCTTTGAACTCAAGATCCTCCTGCCTCAGCCTCCCAAGCCAGTGGGATTACAGGCATGTGCCACCAAACCTGGTGTTTATACAGACTTAATTTTTTTCCCAGGGCAATATCATGCCTGAAAACAGGACATTAATGAGAATAAACTTCCAAACCAACAGGAGCTGAAGAGTGGTCCTGGCTGAGAGTTAGCAGGAAGGCAAGAATCAGTCCTACAACTTCCAGGAACTAAACTGTTTTCAACAGCATGAACAAGCTTAGAAGTACATTCTCCCACAGAGCTTACAGATGAGAACTCAGGCCTACTGACACCCTGATTTCAGCTTTGTGACACTTGACCAGAGAATCTGTCCATACCGATGCCATGCTTTTGACCCCCTCATGTATGGTAAGTTGTTACAGAGCAATAGAAAACAAATACAATTCACTGTGGGATGATGCAGGGCTTTGGCTGACTTCAGTGTGGCCAGTTAGAATGCAAGGTCCCCTCAGGAGGAAGCTTGGCACATTCCTCAACCCTCACAGAGTGTCTGGAACATCGGAGTCTTTAATAGATACTGTGGACTCACAGAGTTTTCCTTGACTTCATAATTCTTTTTTTTCTTTGCTGTCGAGGAACATGTTGGAATTTTATGACACACAGAAAGTATATTTATGTATCCTTGAACTTGCTTAATGTGAACCTGACTCAAAGATTTGGATCCATATTAATTGTGCCCAGGAATATTGGTTTCTGATCAGACATTGTAGGGACAAAGTCCTGAAGAAATGAATTAACTATAGCAAAGGTCACTTTGTACAGGACATAGCCTAGTAAATTCACCCTTCTGGGTCAATGTGACAGCTGATTTTGTGTTGACTTTGCTAGTCCATGATGTGCAGGTATTTAGTCAAACATTATGGATATTTCCCTGCAGATATTTTTGGATGAGAGTTGTGTTTTAATAAAAGGACTTGGAGTAAAGCAGATTGTCTGCTATATTGTGGGTCTTATCTAATCAGTTGAGTTTCCTAAATGGAACAACATTCACTTATTTAAAGCCTTGAGTGGATGCATTAGATAACAAGATCATTCTGAGCTTTTTAGTTCTCTTTTATTTAAAACCTTAAAAAAGAAATTTGCTAAAAATATGCATAATCTTTTCTCAAATCTAAACTTTAGTTTCCCACATGTGGAATGCTGGAACATGCTACTTTATTCCCAAAAAGCTTTACAACAAATGTGAAATATTTACGAGTGAATTGGGAGTAATTCCTGGGATAGGCTCATTGGAAAATGTAGTATTTGAAAAGATAGATACAAAGGAAAAGGAATCCAGAAAGAAGGGAAATATGATATTCTCCCAATATATTATAGAGGCAAATAAATAAAAATAAAATGAAATACACCTGGATATTAGAATTATTAGAATTATTACTTAATATTGGAGGTGGTGAGAAATCAAGACTGGTCAAGGGCAGACAGTGTAAGCTTTGAGGAACTAGCACTGTGGGTGAAATGAGACTACTTAAAGTCATTCTTTAAGGAAAGATATGGGAAAATCCCAATATAGTAATATTTACTAAGGTAAATATCAGCAACAGATGTGGTTTTTATCTTGTTATCAAGGAAAAAATATTCAAAACAGGACCCAGCAGACAGGATGCATTAATTCTGATTCATTACATCTAATGTTTTGAATTTCTGAATAAGTTATTAAATAGATGATAATACTAATAATGGATACTATGCCCTGAGCGTTGTCCATGTACATAAGATGTGATTACATGCTCATTTCTCATGATAATCCTACCAAACAGGTAGTATTTTTATACCTATTTTGGAAAATACCCATTTTTACATTTTACCCATTTCTTTGTGGTATCAAAAATGTAAGTAACTTGTCAAATATTACTGTGTGTGGCTGGAGCCAGTGTTTACCGTGTAATCTAGGTTTAGAGCTCAAACTCATAATTAATGCTACTTAGAAGTCTTTTAGGCATAAGTGTTTACTGCAAAGCAGAATAGATTCAACAGTACATGTTAAAACTATAATATTGTTGAAAAATAAAGAATGATAAATAGGACAACAAATATGCAGTGTCCAATTTATAAGTAAAAAAATGATCAAATATTGATAATCTCAAGTTACAAGTTCAAGTTGCATCAAACCCATTGCTATCATCCCAGTACTATGATTTGGATCTGGTTTGTTCCCTCCAGGACTCTTGTTGAAATCCCATTCCCAATGTAACTGTGTAGAGGTAGTTGAGAATTAAGAGGTGTTTGTGTCATAAGGGCTCCACCCTCATAAAAGTATCAATGCCATTTTGGGGGAGTAGGTTAATTCTTGTGGGAATGAGTCCTTGCTCACATAAAATTGAATTAGCTACTGCAAGGGAGAATTGTTATAATATAAAGCTGCCTCTTGTGTTTTTCCCTTTCATATGGATCCACTTTCCCTTTCATTTTTTGGTTGTGTTGTGATGCTGCATAAGACTCTCACTAAATGTGACCAATCTTGGATTTCCAACCTCCAGAACTGTGAGCTAAATGACCTTTCTTCCTTTATAAATTTTTCAGTCTCAGGTGTTCTGATATAGTAACTATAAACAGACTGAGACACAGGATAACAGCAAAATTTCATTGATCACTTTAATGTGCTACTTTTTAAATTTAGTTTTAATTAATTTGAAGATTATAAAAAGGCATCACATGTTCTTATGATCTTGGCCCTATTAATCTTATTTTTGAAAAAATCCTGAACTTTCTCCAGCATAGATTTTTACACCTGGGTATTTTCAGAAAATTAACTACAATTTTAGGGAACATTTAATAATATGTGTTATTATCTTGAAATTGCCAGTCATTAACATATTATTTTACACAAATATCTCATTTATCATGAAAATAATAAGTTTTTATAAAAAAAATCATGCTAACTTAATAATTTGGTTTATTCCTAATTATATTATTATTATTATTATTAGTAGTAGTAGTAGTAGTAGTAGTAGAAGAAGAAGAAGTAGTAGTAGTAGTACTAGTAGTAGTACTGGGGATTGAACTCAGGGGCATTTGACTGAGCCACATCCCCAGCCCTATTTTGTATTTTATTTAGAGACAGAGTGTCATTGAGTTGCTTAGCACCTTGCTTTTGCTGAGGCTGGCTTTGAACTTGAGATCCTCCTGCCTCAGTCTCACAAGCTGCTGGGATTAAAGGCATGCACCACTGTACCCAGAAGGATACTCCTTTAATATTAAAAATTTTGTCATGTGTGGTGGTGCAGGCCTGTAATCCCAAAAATTCAGGACGCTAAGGAAGGAGCATCACAAGTTAAAGACCAGTCTAGGCAACTTAGCAAGACTCTGTCTCAAGTAAAAAATAAAATGGGATGGGGATGTAGCTCAGTGGTAAGTGACCTTGGATTCAATCTCTAGTACCACATGTTAATACAGTAATGTTATAAAATATATAATATTAATATATAAAAATATATAGTTTTTTGCCTAAAAACATTAATTTTTATGCTCCCAAACTTAGAATGTTGTATCCTTGATTTTTTCAATTCTTTGAGTTATCTCTTCACCTTGATTTTTTTCCAAAAACCATGATATTTGAGGTTCTTTCTCATATGTCTCTATTTGCAAAACTTTTTCTGATAGCTACTTTTTAGAAGTGAACTCTGTCTTTTGAATTCCCATAATATTTTGTTTGCACTTCTGTTGTGACTCTTTCATTACTTATTAGTGTTCATGCTTTTTCATCATACCTCTAAATCTCAGTCCCATTTTTTCTCATCTCCTAAGCATGTCCTCTTCCTAAGTGGTCTTTTATTTAGATTAATTACAACAGATTAATTACATGGATTTGTCTATCTTCTATTACTCAAGATGTTTTCAGCAATGTTCCAAAACTCCCCACTCAAACTGGTTTAAATAATATATAGACTTCTGCAGATAGAATGAGCTCCATCAAGGCAGCAGAAGTTCAGTGCTATTGTTGTGGATCTGGGTTCTCTTCATCTGTCAACTCCGCCAACTTACGCATCTCAGATTTGCTTCCATGCCTGTTTCATATTTGGAAGATGGTTGTCCCTGAGTGCATGTGCATATTCACATTAAAAAATTCCCAGAAAAAGAGAACAATGATCTCTTCTTTTGTTAGTATTTTTAAATTTTTATTTTAAGTAAAGACACCACTGAACAGACCTGTGGTAGACTTTTCCTCATGTTATAGGGCTTGTATTAGATATGTCTTAATCCATTTTGTGCTACTATAATAGAATACCTGAGACTGGCTAGTTTATAATGAAAACAAATTCATTTCCTCAAATTCCTGAAGGCAGGGAAGTCCATGAACAAGGTGCCTGCATCCATAAAGCTTTTTTGTTTGTTTTTTGCTGCATCACAACATGGTAGAGGGTAGAAGGGCAATATGGCAAAAGGGGACCAAACTTGATTTTTCATAATGACATTTGTCTATACATGAGGGCAAAGCTCCATGACCATTAAACCTTTCCTTGCAACACTGTTGCATTAGGGATTAAGTTTCCAACACATGAATGTCTGGGGACACATTTGAACCATAGCATTCTGCCTCTGGCCACCCAAATTTATATCCTTCTCACATACAGCTTATATTAGTTCCACCCCAAATAGCCTCAAAAGTCTTAACTCATTCTAACATCAACTCAAAAGTCAAAAACCCAGAGTCACATCTAAATCAGATATGGATGAGACTCAAAGCATGATTCATCCTAAGGCAAATTTCTCTCCAGCTGTGAGCCCTGCAAAATCAAACATATTATGTGCTTCCAAAATACAAGGATGACACAGACATAGAATAGACATCCCCATTCTAAAAGGAAGCAAAGGAAAAGAAAAAAGAAGTAATAGGTTCCACGTAAGTTCAAAATCCAAAGGGCAATAGACATTTGATCTTAAGACTTGAGAATAATCTTTGGCTCCATGTCCTACAGTTCAGACACACTGGGGCAGTAGTTGAGCCCTCAGTACTCTTAGTGGCCCCATCCCCGTGTCTCTGCAGGTCACAGTCCATGTCACTGTCATAGGCTGCAGTCTTGTGCCTGAAGCTTTCCCAGGCTGATGTTGCATACTGGTGACTCCACACTTCTCAGGTCTTGGGGTTGTCCCCACCCACAGCTCCACTGTGCATTGATTCACCAGGGGACTTTCCATGGCGGCTTCCACCTCACAGTACTGCTGGTCATTGCCTCAGTGGATGTTCTGCAGTGGCTCCACCCCTGCCTCAGGTCTCTTCAGCATCCTTTGAAATTTAATTGAAGGTAACCATGCCTCCAGAGTGTGTGCATTCCATGTCTGCAAAATTAGAACCAGGTGGGTGCTGTCAAAGTTAGTAGCTTGTTCCTTCTGGAGTAACAGCTGGGACCATCCCTCAGCCTACTTGCGCCATAGTTAGATCATCATTCCTAAGTTCTGCTTTCCATGAAGCCCGAGGCCATGGACACATAGCAGCCAAGTTCTTTGTTACTTTATAAGCGTGGCCTTTCCTTCAGTTTCAATTCTTTGTTTCTCATTCCTATCTAAGACCTCATGAGAATGGCTTTTACTGTCCATTATTCTACCAGCTTTCTGGTCATGACCACCATGAAGAAGTTTTGGACTTTTCCTACACCCTCCTATGAACGTGCACCAGAATCACTCTTCATGCTCCATTCTTGGTAACTTGGCTTTGTCTGGTCTGCTGCTCCAAATTCTCCTGGCTTTTATCCATTACCCAGTTCCAGAGCTGCTTCTCCTTTTTTGGATATTTGTAAGACTAACCTCCCACTTCTCGGTACCAATTGTTTGTCTCAGTCTATTTTGTGCTGCTATAACAGAAGAGTCAAGAGAGTTTAATTTATAATGAAAATAAATTTCTCGTCATGTGAGAGGTTGGGAAGTTCAGAATGAAAGCACTAGCACCTGGCAAGGACCTCCTTGCTGTGTCATCACATGATAGAAGGTGGAAGGACAAGAGGCAAATGGGGGCCTACTTCATCCTTTTATAAAAGCACTAACATATTCATGAGAATGAGGAGCCCTCTTCCTCTCAATACCTCCCAACACTGTGCCCTGGGTATTCAGTTTCCAGTACATGAATTTCTGGGAGACACATTCAAATCATAGCAGGCACTGACACTTTTCCCAAACCAAATAATAACAAGAACAATGGGTTGAACATAGTGTGGCTCAGACTGAAAGTTGTTAACCCTGGTAGCATATTAGTATTACCTGTGGAACCTTAAAAATGCTTAAAGACCTGGACCCTGCCTTCACGGTTTAGATCTGGCATGTTCCCAGATGCTCGATCCCAGTGAAGCAATGTTCAGAGGTGGGGATTTGGGGATGTGATTGAATCATGAGGGCACTTACCTCATCCATGGACTAATGCACTGAGGAGTTCATAGCTGAATGGGCTATGAGGAGGTGGGGCTCAGGTGAATATAGATCACTGGGACATCCTTGAAGTGCATATCCTGCATTGTCTCTCTGCTTCCCGACTGCCGAGAGGTGAGCAGCTTTCCTCTCCTGTGCTTTTCCATCATGCTCTTCTGCCTTGCCTCAGGCCCAGCCTCAGCCTGTTGACCACTGGACTGAAACTTCTGTAAATGTGAGCCAAAATAAATCCTTCTTCCTTTAAGTAAAAATTTCCAGGTATTTTGTCACAGCCACAGAAAGCTGACTAACATAAGTTTGGTCCTGAGTACTCAGAGTTTTTTTTTTTTTTTTTTATCTCCACAGAATGCAGTAGGATTGACTGAGCAGTTAGCAGTTGCCATAGTTTGGATCTAAATATCACCCCAGAAGCCTGTATATTAAGAGGCTTCATCCCCAGTGAGGTGCTCTGAGTAGGTGGTGGAAACTTGAAGAGATAGGGTCTGGACAGAGATCCAGGCCATTGAGATATACCCTCTGAGGGAATAATGGGGTCCAAGCCCATCTTCTACCACTTTTTTTTTTTGTATTCAGAAGAGGTGAGCAGTTTTACTCTTCCACACACTCCTGGCATGATATGATGTGTCCCTCCAGACCCCATTTTAAGCAGCAGAACTAATGGATCTTGAACTTGAACCTCTAAAACTATGAGCCAAAATAAACCATTTCTCTTTATAAGTTGACTCTGTCAGGTATTCATTATAGTAAGGGAAAGCTGACTAACACAGAGGTCACAAGAATGTTAGAGAATGAATCAATAGGCCACCAAAATCTTAAAAGACCTTCTTCTTTAACATGGTTAAAATGAGTCTGTCCTCAGGGAGGAAGACCTGACCTTTCCAGCATTTCCAAAGTGTTTACTGTATAGCAGATTCTGAAAAAGTTAATTTTGTAGTTAATTTGAGGAGTTGTTGCTAGCTTTAACCTATTTCCATTTTTTTCCTGTTTTATAGGTCTCCAGAGGTCAAACATTTTACAGTTCCATGCATCTCTCTGTCTTTCTACTCGTTTCTGTTCTGGTACCTTCCCAGATTGTAAGAAATGTTTCTTCACACTGTACCTTTCACAGGCCTGTGTTTCCCTTGGGGTGTATAGAGGTGCGATAGCCTTAAATCAAGGTGTTTTGCTTATGTACCTTAAAGCAAGGTGTTTTGCTTATGTACCAGGTTCTGAAGCAGACTAGCTATGTGACCTTGGACAAGCTGTCTGGACGTACTCTTCTCCAGTTTCATCCTCTGTAAAATAGCAATGTTAATAGCATCCACCTCATAAGATTGTAAAGATAAATGTGCTAAAGCAGTTAAAGCATTTGGAACATTATCAGGCATGGTCTTTCCATATATATATGAATGACTCTAAATATATATATGTATATGACTCTGAATATATATATATATGTGTGTGTGTGTGTGTGTGTGTGTGTATATGACTCTGAATATATAAATAAATGACTCTGAAAAAAAATATGACTCTGAATGTATATATAAATTGCTGCTAATATATGGAGTAATACATAGAGGGGTTTGTATGAGTTCCTGTACTGAAACCAGAGTTTCTATGTGGAGGCATTCAGGCAAAGATGGAATAAGACTATTCTGTGAAGAGGAAAGAGGTGGTCTGAAGTTCAAGTGGAAAAGAGCGTGGCTCATTTAATGAATCTATGAAGGGGAGCACAGGTAGAGAATATGGAAATAGAAAAATCCTGGAAATCGAGCAGAAGAATTGAGTAAAGAACACATCTTGTGTTATATAGCCTTTTCATTTCCCTTTGTATTCATTTCATTCAAAATTGGTTATAAAGTGTTGGAGTAGGAGACGGAAGATCAGTGATGAAGCTTCAGTCTAGGGAAGAGATGCTGTGTAGGGACAAGGAGACAGGTGGTGGAGATGGAGTGATGAACATCGATTGCAGACCTTCTCCATACGTAGAAATGAAAAGGAACCAGTGACTATCTGAAGGAGTGTAGGGGAGGGAGGTTTCCAGGTAGAGGCCTATGGAATGTACGGGAGAGAGGAAAGACCACACAGAAAAAGTGAAAAGCAGTAGTCAGAGATGTAGGAGGGGAGCCTCCAAAGTGTAGCATGTCAAAAATGCCAAGATAGAGAAAGCTTCATAAAGGCATTTAAATTATCACAAATAGAAGCAAGAAAGAGAGAGAGAGAGAGAGAGAGAGAGAGAGAGAGAGAGAGAGAGAGACAGCAAGAAAGGAAGGAGGAAGATAAGCAGAGGGGGGAGAGAGAAAGAGAGAGAGGAAATATCAACTCATTTAAAATAGGATCCATGGATACCACTTGAAACAAAACAAAAACCAAACCAAACAACAACAACAACAACAACAACAAAAAGACTGCTCACTTCATGGGAATGCGCATAATAGAAAGGACAGAGATCTCCACCCAATGTGTTGGGACTGTCTTCTCTTCTGCCCAACTTGGCATTACCTAAAGCTGTAAAATATTTAGAAACTGATCATTAAAAAGGCTTTGAAAGCTCTTTTGTGCCAGTCTGTCTGCTTGCCTTTTATCTGATCTCTGCACCCAGTTCTGCGTTAGAACATGCACTAGTCAAAATGTCCATTATTATCACAAATAATGACTTAGATGACTCACGAAGCCTGTGTCTTCAAAGTCAGACTTCCAGGAGAAAAATAAAAATTTCCATCACCCAAATGTCTGGCATGATGTGGACAATGCTCAACCTCAAGGAATGAGCCGCTCCTGATAGGATGTCAGGCAGCAGGCATGGGCTAGGGAGCATATTTTGAAGTGAGTTATGGATCCAGTTCATGTTAGAAAACTTCCTGTACTGCTTCTGATGAGAATAAATATATAGACGAATAACCTCGATATAATTTCCTTTTTCCCCATACTAGAGTATGTTCTTTTGGAATTTCAAAGATCACATCAACCATGCCCAGGAGGATGGAACTGGAATTGTTTCACACGGACAAAGTTTGATAACTTTCATTTCTCAGTCTTTTAATTACTTTTAATGGTGAAAGTATTTCCGTTGTCCACCTTTTCCACTTTTCCACTTCTCACAGGGATAGGCCAAATTTTAGGAATTTTATTCCTCACCCACAAAGCCAAAGGGGAAGAGCTTTTATGGACCTTAGGGCTGGAATTACTCAGTGTGGTTTCTGTTGAAAATGAGGAATCATGTACATTCTAGATGTTCAGGCTTTGAGATCATAGCCAACAAAGCTCAGATCACAGCCCCAATAACTACTAGCTGAACTGACTTGGGTAATTACTGAACCACTTTAGCCTCATTTTTTCCCCCTCAACTGTAACATGGTGATAGTAATATTAGGTGAGTACTTGAATATCTGAATTACCTTGAATTTTAAATGTGTAAATGCATGAAAAGCAGTCAGCATTATTAGTACCAATAACAGCATTTATTATTCCTGCAAATAGCATGAGTGGTAAGGAACTTGAAACTGCTGAGCTGTGAGATAACCCTGACCACAGTTTCTCTCTGACTGTGTTTGTTTTCTGAAGCTGGAGAGGTGGTGCAGGCTCAGTGTTTCTCTCTGTGGGAAGCTTCCAGTGAAGGATGTGGGTGCATCTTTCCACCCATACCCTTATTACCACTCAATTGCATTGATGGGTGTAGGTTTTGGGGAACGAGTGCTGTTTGGCCTGCCTTGGTTTGAATCTGCATAAGTCTATTTATGCAAAGCAAAAGGAGTGCCAATAATCCAACCTGGATCACTGAAATTCTGCATGGGACTTTGGTCAAAATCTTACCTAGGAGTGTTCCCTGACTTCCCCATACCTGCAATTACTGAGAGGGGTAGTGGTTTTTAAAGGAAGGTGTTCAATATGGTCACTAGGTTTTTTTCTTCCCTCTTTATAACTAACTTTTTCCTTTTTTTTTCTTTTTCTTTTCTTGCCATAATGGGGATTGAACCCCAGGGGTGCTCTAGCAATGAATTACATTCCCAGCCCTTTAAGAAAGGGTCTTGTTAATTTGCTCAGGCTGGCCTTGAACTCCAGATCCTCCTGCCTCAGCCTCCGGCACCATTAGGATTACAGGTGTATTACACCATGCCTGGCTCTACCATCATTTTTTTCTAACAAAATTTCCACATTTTATGTCCCATTTATCTACCAGATATGCCACCTCATTCATTTGACAATTAACCTGAAGTCAAGGATAGGATGTACTTGAAACTTGTACATGTTTCAAGTGCAGTAATAATTCCATGTAGCCAGCCATAATATAATCAGTTAATGGAAAGTAAATTTTGAAAGCAAATTTGCTATATTTAATATCTCTGCCTAAAACCTGAACTATTTATATAGATCATGTTATTCCCAACTGTTTAAAACCTTAATTGCCTTTCTGATTCCCTGAGTGACTTCAACATACCACATCACTGAGCCTTATAATGACCCTATAGAGTAATAGCTATTATCTTGATTTCTGTGAATGTTGAAAGGTTACACATTTTCCAAGTAAACACATAAAATCCTCACTTGAGGATGCTAATTCACAATGGGAGGAAGCATGGGATGAGTGGAGGAACTTTGGATTGGCCAAAGGGGAGGGAGGGGAGGAGAAGGGGCACAGGGATAGGAAAGATGGTGCATGTATAATTGCACCAATGATGTGACCCTCCTTTGTGTACAACCAGAGAAGTGAAAAATTGTGCTCCATTTGTGTACAATGAATCAAAGAGCATTCTGCTGACATGTATAACTGATTAGAACAAGTAAATAAATACATTTTTAAAAAGACACAGAGTAGAATGGATCAAAAAATTATTACTGAACACCAGAACTATGTATCAATTGAGAATCAAATAAAACTTTTGAAAAAAAAATCTCCACTTGAACTGTTATGATTTTGCTGCAGAGTCAATGTGCTATTTTTATCATATTTTTATGTCTCTGTCCTTTAGGCATAAAAGTATGGGGCCCCATCTTAACTAGGAAAAAACACATAATTCCTCCTTCGTACACGTCTGCATTCCTACATTCCATCTAAATCTACTTACTTGGTCCTGTCACAGTGTGCTATTGTGTGATCATTGTAAGTCCAGTGCTCATCCCTCCTAAAGGGTTCAACATATCATCACAGTTATCTATTGCTGGCTTACAAACTACCTTCAATGTTGATAGCATTAAATATCCATTTTATGATGCTGCTGGCCCTTTTAGATCACAGACTTGAATAGGACACTACATGAACAGCTGTAAGCTCAAGGATGTCTGGGTGCTCAGCTAGGAGGACGCAGAGACTGAAGGTGACCTTACTTTTGGTGACTGGTATCATCTGGAGGCACCTTTGTGCACATCTGTGGTTGATATTGGCTAAAACTCATCTGCTCTTCTCTCCAGGTGGTCTGGTTTCCTCACAAGGAGGAAACTGGATGATAAAAGAAGGTCCCTCGGAGGCATGGAAAGAATGGCATTGCTCAGATTGATGGAAGGTGCGTCAAAATCACATTGCAGTGGAGAACAAGGGTTAGAATGGACGGTCTCAGTCAGCTTTGAAGAATACGATCTTTCCCATACTTGCTGTTCTTTCTGTCTAAATAGATTTTTCTTCTGTTCTTTATATTTCTGTCTCATTTATGCCATCCCAGTGTTTCTGCAAAGGTTTCCATGTCTGACAACTGTGTCTGTTTTAGCCCCCTTCTCATTTCCTATCTCTCTGTCCCCCTCCTCCCGCTTAATATATTATCCATTGCACCTGATTTTCTTTTTGTCCTTCCCCACTTCCTTTCTTTCTTCTTCTCTTCTCCCTGCCTCCCTCTCTACCTCCTTTCCTTTCTTCTTTCCTCCCTCCCTCCCTTTCTGCCTTTCATCTATATGTGTATCTACATATCTATGAATTTATGTATTCATCATCTAGCCATCTGTTGATCTTTGCATCTGTCCCCTATTGATTGACCTGTCTATATCTACTTATTTTTCCATCTATCTGAACTATCCATCCACCTGTCTTATTGCTTTTGTACTTCAATAAGAATAAGCTCTACACAGAGGATTTTTAGGATAATGAAACTACACTGTAGGACTCTACAATGGTGGATGCATGTCATTTAAGCATTCGTTCAAATCTATAAAATGTGCAATAGCAATAGTGAGTCTTAATGCAAGTTACGGGCTCCAGGTGATGATTTTTTGTCAGGGTAGTTTCCTCAGTTGTAACAAACGTGTCAATCTGATAGGTTGTTGATAATCAGGAAGGTGATGTATGCATGGAGACTGGGGCATATTGCAAAATTTCTATACCTTCTGCTTAATTTTTCTGGGACTCTAAAGATACTCTAAAAAAAAGTAAGCTTCATGATGGCAGGGACTTTGCCTTGTTTTTCATCGTATTCTGGGACACAGGCTCACAGGCTAGCAAAGATAGAACATATGCTCAATAAAAATGTGTTGAATGATGAATGCCTGAATGAATCTATTGATATAAACAAGGATGCCTTGTCATTTTGTTCTAGAACTAGAAGTAAATAGAGCAATAATAAAACCACTGAGGAGAGGGGAATGTTGAAAGATAAGGTTCATGGGCTCCTGGAAGGGACTGTAAAAACCCAACTTTAATGGCTGCATGATTTTTTTCCTGGTCTCATTGTGGCTCTCAAAATTCTCAAATCAAGGTCCTCTGAGGAGGCTTATCAACCTTTCCAAGGTATGTGGAATATAGGAAGTATGCCATCGTACGTCACTGTATTGCTTCAACTTGTTAGTTCAGTCTTTATGTAAATGAGCCTTCCTTCAACCTACAAATTTTATTACACCAATTACTCATTTTCAGAAATGTTCTTCCCTTCCTTTACTTTTTTCTACTTCATGACTATAGATGTTAAAACTTAGTGTTTGAGAAGGTCTCCTCTGGTTTTGTCTGACATGATATCAGGAGTTAAGGTTACTTGTGGAATGATCTTCAAGCTGTTTGTCATAAATTACTAATGTTTGTGGCATCACTTTAGAGCTCAGTATTGGAAGAGACAACCTGCTTCTCTCTCACCCAGCAAAATTATCTTCCTTCTTTAATAACAAGGTGCAGATTTTCCTCTAAGTTATAGATTTAAATCTAAATGATAACTCCTAAATTACCAATTTCCAACTCAGACTTTTCCCTTAAAGGTGAGATTTATATATCCAATTAGTAGCTAGACATTTTCATTTTGATGATTCAACAGAACTTGACATATCCAAAATTTATTCTATCATTGACCCTAAAAGTCTTCTCATTCTATTCTCCCTGTTAGTGAACGGGCCCACTGTGAGAGGCAGAATTTTCTATGAAGTTAATGAAACCTAAACCTCTGCACTCATACTTGCGTGGGTTCCTTCTAATGTTCTGAGTTTGTATTATTTTGCATCACTGGGAGGTTGGTATTCTATAGCCAATTAAAGGTGAGCATTCTCTTAAGCACATGCTCAAGTTTTATTATCACAAACTAGGTTGACTTGTTTTAAAAAAAAAAAAACAGAAAACTGGTCTTACTGAATCACATTTGCCCTAAAGAAAGGCTAGGGGTCACAGTTTTAAAATAAAAGCCAACACTTTTATTAATGTTTCACAATGCTTAACTTTCTTGTTACTAATAAATCCATTGAATAAGTTACCTTATTCCGTTACCTCAGTATCAAGAATATTCCAGAAACTTACATTATTCAACTCTAAATGTTCCATGATGCTTTACTGATATATTTGGAAAGTCTAAGAGAGGAGCTAGATGCATCTTTTTTTTTTTTTTCAAAATGAAATTCTGGTCCTGTCTTATGATGTAGAATTTAGAAGGCGATAGAACAAAGGTGTATTTTCTCAGTAGCATCATGGTTCTCCCTGACAATATTCCTTCTTTTGTTTCTGAAGAGTAAAGTCCTAGGTAGGCTTTATGGTGTTTTCCAAAGGTGATCAGTCTAACCTATGATTTGACTTAGGACCCAAACCTGAACCAGATAAGCCAAACAACTGTCTTGTGGATGCTTGCCAGGAAGTGAAATTCAAATTTCACACTGCCTAACATTTCTCAAAGGCTTTCTTGAGAGGGCATCATATTTCCAGGGGATTCATGAAGATTACACTGTCCATCAGTTCCTCAAGATTTGCTAAAAATAGTTTAAAATTATCCCAGCCTGTTGGAGAACTGAGCACATATCATGTAATTCACTTAAAAAATTATACACACACACACACACACACACACACACACACATACATATTTGAACATATAACCTTTGTTTTATTTATTTATTTATATGTGGTGCTGGGGAGCTACCACTGAGCCACAACTCTCACTAAAAGTAATTCACTTTTAGTAAGTTGCTTCTTGGAATGATATTTTTGACCTGGATCCCTCTATAAAAATTCTGGCTTGGTTCATTGCACGTTTGGTTGTGATGCTGCTGCTCGCCCTGTTAGTTTCTGGGTTGTCCACATTCCTCTCTTCCCTCTCAAAGGGGGACAGATTGCTCTAGGCTTCAGAACAATCAGGAAGTTTGAAAGTAATGTTCTCTTTCCCGGGAATGACTGTGATGGAGACATTGATCTCTCTTAAAGACTAAATGTGGGGGGGAATCCTGTAGATGTAGCCTATCTGGTCTACTTTTGCAAAGCTTTCATCTCAGTCTTGGAGGGAGAATTCTCTAATTCTTGACTGGTCACCTATTCTTATTCATCTTTTCACACATTCATTGAAGAATTACTGATTCCTCCTCATACGCTTGTTGGTTCTGAAGCCATTGAAGATTTGGAAGTGAAAAAAAATTATTCATACACTCAGAGATATCAGTTTCTAATAAACTGATAAAGAATAACCTTGGTACCAGCTTCCCTTAAATGAGACTCTTCAGTCATATTCTTTCAAATCTTTGTACCAGGATTATCTTCTGGTATGTCTGTTTATCCTCTGGATATAATACATCATTGGCTCCTAGGAAGCCTGAAGCCAAATTTGTCTGCTCTTAGCTCTTTATTGTAAGTGAATAGAATCACTTTTGTGTTCTAGCTCCTCTAAGGTTCTTTTTTCATGTCCTTGTCCTTATTTTTCCTTTGTTTTAACACCACTTATAATTCTCTGTGTCACTATACCATAAACATTTTGGTAAGGCTCCACAATCTTTTATTAAGAGCAACATTGAGTATAAAACATAAAGGCAATTTGAATGAGGTAATAAACAAGTAAAACTTCACATCTCTTCATCCCTTGTCCCCTTTCTTCCCCTCATTAATCCTCTGTATTAGTAGCCACTTTCTAAACACCCACTTCCATCATATCAGAAACTATCCCATAGCAATGGAGAATGCCTACATAGAGCTTGCATAATCCGCCCTTGCTGAGCTACCTCATATGGGCTACTTCCCTTCTCTCAGTGTATGCTCCACTTTCCTGAAAGGTTGGTAGATTCCCGTTGGTATTTTACTCTCCCTCACCCCTGCACCTTTGCATCTGCTCTTTCCTTTGTTAAAAAGCCAGTGGCGTCCACACCCTCTCAGCTGGCTTGCTCCCAGTCACCAGTGTCATCTTCTCTGGGAAGCCTCCCTGCTGCCTCAGGCTTAGTTGGGTGCCCCTCCTTTGCGTTGCCATGGTACCCTCTGCTTACGTCTACCCTGTACTTATCACTGTATTATTAGTGTTAATTTGTCTGTTCTTGTCTGTCCCTAGACTGTGACCTTCTTTAGGGAGGGGATTCTCTTTCATCTATATGTCCCTGGGGCCTTGCACAGTATCCCATAGAAAGTGTTTAGTGCAGATTTGCTGGATGACTCAGTGGAGGAGAGAGAGATTTCCAGAGGTTGCCTACATGCCTGGATCACTTCTTTAAGTGATTCTACTTCCCTGCAGGTTTAAAAATGGCTATGTCTTACTTGTACCTTTTCCGTAAATGACTGTGGTTTACCATAGACGCTCACCTTTTGGAGACTGGTTCAAAAGAAGACCTCCCCAATCTTCAGTCCCTGTCTTTTAAAGTTTGCTGTTTTCTCAGACTGTGAGCACATTAACTAGCATAAATCTAGCATGCAACATACTCAATAAATACCAATTAAATAATAACCCACTGGTTGACTGACTGAATGTAGAATTTTCATCTACACGGTACAACTGGTTTTATAGTAAGTAGAACTGATTGCTTTCTGGTGCTGGGAAACCTCTTTTCTACCACCAACACCATTGTTAATGATTGACACTTTGGGGTTAAGGATTAAGAATAAAGATTGCAGGACCGGAAAATACTGAGTGGCCTCTGTTGATAAAATTATCTGGTTATTTTGTGTGTGAGTTCAGGACACAAAAAATTAGAGAGCCCCTGGGGTTATAGAGCAGGTTTGAGAAATGGAGAGGGTGAATCTGAAATAGGAAAAACAGGGGTAATGCAGGTCAACCATGAAGCTAAACTTCACCACCTTTGCCTAAAACATACTTTGATAACTCAGCACATCTTTATTTTCTTCTCACTCTGCCTGTGCTCTTTCTTCCACAAATATTCACTAAGGGTTTAGTATGTGCCAGGTCCCTTGGAGATGCAAGAGGTAGAATAGAGAACAACATAAATATACTATGTTTTTATATACTTATAATAAAAGTATATTAAAGTATAAAAGAATAATAATACAGTAAGGAATAATACGATTTGCAATGAATGTTATCAAAGGAAAATTTCTAGTAGTATAGGAGCAGATTAGAAATATCCAACAGTTTCCCAAAACTACTTTGGCTCCATGACTGCCTATTCAGTGTTCTATATCCACATATTAATTGTTTGAATAGGGGGTTCTTGAAATGTTCTTCGTTTTTTTTAGCAGATTTGAGCTACATAAACAAGTCTTCTAAAGATTGAAAAGGGGTTGGCTCTCCTACAGTTTCCTCAAGTTCTGCTAGACTCAACCATTATTCATTGACCTAGAGTATCAACATTTCTCATGTTATTGATATGCCTGGCTTGAGCACATCAAAACATTTGTTCTCAGGAGATACCCCCAATACACCATTTTGCTTTTTTTAGAGGCAAGAAAAAGAACAGATTCATGTGCAAATATGGATTAAATTTTTGAATTTTCTGTTCTGTTGAATTACCTAAAGACAACATGAACAAAAATGAAAACAGTGTTCTGAGCATTGACCAAACTAACCCAGCACATCAAAATGGAATGGTCACTTCTGGAAGCCTCAACACAATGACACACTTCTGGGAATCTCAAAGGTTGGTAAAAAGGCTATTGGTTTAACATTTTTTCATGAATCAGCTCGGGTGTGTAAAAACTGGTTTATCAAGATCTGAAACTAGTTTTCTTTTTCTTTGTTGAAAACATATTTAGTTTGAGACAAAATGATATACTCTCTAAATAGAATAAGCATAGATTTTTGTTTTGGCTACCAAATTATTATCTTATCAACAACTATTATATATCTTGACATCAACTATGAGATTAAATATACTATCAGCTAAGTGGGCACATCAATGTTGTCAATTCTTGTTAGGACTATGTCTGCAAGAGCGGAAGAAATGAACTGACTTGGTAAGTTAAGTCAACTGCTAATATTAAAAAATGACTGAAATAAGTAACTTAAACCATGAAGATAACATTATTTACATAGCATGGCTTTACAAGAAACAGCTATTGGACTAAAATTTTACTTTTCAAAAGATGGGCTCTTGGAGTGAGGATATAATCCAAGGACCTGGGTTTTGGCATAAGCCACCATGGAAAGGAGAATTCATTCCTTACTTACAGCTTCTGAACTGTTTCATATGAAGATTTTGTAATTAATAACTATTTATAAAGTTGAAATACTGTTAAGTCAGTGGTAGGAAGAGGTCACAGAATAGTTTGCCTATAGGTAAGATACTGGGTAGCTCAATAGTACAGCACATGCCCAACATGTGTGAGTGTCTGGGTTGGATCTCCAGCGCGCACGCGCATGTGCACACACACACACACATCTTTTAATCAATAAAATGATAAATTCTATTTTGTACAGTATGGACAATTAGTATTGATTGAGTTAAAGGAGGGAAAATGAGACAAGTGATTTTGGCTTGGCTGCTAAGAATTTGAAGAATTAGGTGAGGCAAGTATTTTAAGCATGAGAACAGTGGGAAAAGATGCTTATATATTTGAGAGGTTGAGAGTAATTAATCTGGAGCAGAGGTTATGAGTTTGGGGTTTTGTTTGTTTATTTGTTTTGAGTAATAGGAAGAAGAAGTGCCAGAGGGAATTGAAGGTTGATTTCAGGCTACAGAGATTAATATCCCTTCCCAAATAATAAAAGGCAATGATTTATTTAGAGGCCAGCCACTGGGTAAAATATTGATCAAGCAACCTCAAATCCTGTTTGGAAATAGGATTTGCAAACTAAGTAACAGCTAATATATACTTATTTACACATGAAAATATAATAGTCCTGATTCTTTCATAAAAGCATGTAAATTTTATGTGAAATTAATGTTGACATTTATCAAAAGAGTTTTATTTCTTGGGATCTATATTATATGCTTCACATGTTTTATTTGAATTATTCCTCATAACAATTCGATGAAAACACGTGGTCCTACTTAACTATTAAAACAAGCCTGTGAGATAGAAGATCTCATCATCCTTATTCAACAGATGAAGGAACTGAACATCAGAGAAGTTTTGCAACTGCTCAGAATCATAGATCAAGGGCTTGGGGCTGGGCCAAACTTGATTCCAAAGCCCTCAATGGAAATACAATGCTAGTTTCAAAATAAATAGCTCTAATTAACTGTGTAGAACATACATTGCCCCAAAGCTGGACCATAGCTGGGAAGTTTGTTGATGCTTCAAAATGATCAGTTGGTCTGAACCAATGATTCTAAGGTAGCATTTTTTTTATGATATAAAATCAGGTAATCAAATCTTAGAGGACAAAACAAATACTGATACCCAAAAGACACCAAATGAAAATGGAAATGTTCTTCTTTTTCAATTTTAATGATTTAGGTGATGGTCTACCATTTGAGAGGTCTGGACAATTGTCATAGGAAATGAGAAATGATTCCTCACTCTTGCCCACTCTGCTGAGGCTCCCACACCCACTTCAGGGATGAGGAAGACAAGCCTGGGAACCATGGTTCCTCTTATCTTCGCTCTTCTCCCTGCGTGACCAAGAGAGTATACTTCACTTCTCCAAGTCTCAGTTTTTCTGGTAGGAGGGGATAATAAAATCTCCTTCTGAGCATCAGTGTGAGAAGGACATCTAAAGATGGATGGAAAGTACTTCGCCTAGCGCCTGGCACAGAATTAATGCTCAATAAAAGGTAATGATTATTAGTCATTTTGGGCAAACTAGCATTGTTCCTGAAAGGAAAGAACTGTTCAAAGAAAACAATAGAATCAGAGTGAATTTCCTGTTCTCTGCCTTTGAAACTTTTCATCAAAGGCCACACAATGCAGCAAAGTCTCTGAGAACAAGCCCAAGATTGAAACCTCCTTCTCTGATTAATGCTTTGAGCATGAGCAAATAATGTGAAGAAGGTTGAATTCATGCATGGCTTAACTTGAACCAAAGTGGTCAAAGATTGTCACAGGCTCCGTGAAGCTGAAGAATTCCAGGGTGTTGGTTAACCTCAGAACGTGGCCTGAAACAAAGTCAGAGACAAACCATCTTCAAAAGATTTGTTAAGTTTTGACATTGTGACAACACCAGTATTAGATAAACTTAATAACTATTTAGGGCCTATACCTTTATGTATTTAGCAATGTCCTTTCCATTTGTGGGAAACCATCAGCCTAGCAATAGAACAAGTCATCTCACCCTACTTAATCATACAGATGATTACAAGAGACCAGGGACAAGGTAGTGACGAGAGTAGCTCTGCTGGATACAGTCATGTGATAATATCAGACATCGCCATATCACCTCAGAGATCAATAAGTGCATTCACCTGTACCATCTACCTTCTCACATTTCAGACAAGGAAAATAAGACCCAGAAAGGTTGCATAGTTGTTCTAGTGTTTATAACAGACCAAGTGTCAATGCCCTCCTTGGAAACCTGATCTTGAACTTATATTCAGCTACAAAGACTGAGCAGGGACATTCATTAACTTCCATGTAGTGCTTCACACTTTATAAGTTCTTCCACATACACCATCCAATTTGATTCTCACATTATTTTATAACCAGAGCAAGTCTTGTCTTTACTTAAAGGAGCAAGAAAGAACCCCAAATAGCAAGGCAAAGAAGGCGGACTTTATAGTTTTGAATGCCACTCATTCATTGATTCACTCATTAATTCTACACATACTGTTGAACATCTCTTCTGCAGCTTCTTTAGACAATGGGGATGCTATGTAGAATAAGACAAAAGCCTTGCCTTTATGGAGCTCAAATATTATTATTAGATGAGATAAACAACAAGCAAATGATTTGATAGAAAGTTCATTTCAGATAAAGAGAAGTAGCATCAAGAAAAATAAAAATGTGAGTGACAGATATAGGAAAGAGGTCATTTTTTGGTCGAGTGGAACAGTAAGGCCTTTAAATGAGGTGAGCTGAAAGCCAGAACAGCAAGACAAACTTTCTAGGGAAGGAAATATCAAGGTCAAAGTTGCTCCAATGATGTGCTGAAGAAATCACAAGATTACCAAACAAGAGGAGGATGGGCTGATTATATGGAGAGATAGGCAAAGCACTGTAACAGGTAGGGCTTTGTCATAGTGTCCTGACTTTTTCAAAAATCTCAATGAGTTGGAGGAAACAACTCAAGCATGAGAATCAGGAGCCTTTGGAAATTTCCTTCCATTACTAATTCATTTCTTTTCCTGTCCTTGGTACAATTCTTCTAAACCACTACTGTTTTCACCAGCTTCTCTCACATCATTCTGGGCCAGCAATTCCCATATCATGGCTACTTAAATGTTTGTGGGTAGCCATTTCGCAATCAAGAGGTGGTGTGTATTACATTGTGACTTTGTGGTTTCTAGTCATGTGAATAGTTTTAAAGAGAAGAATATGGAGATCCAAATTCAGAAACCCTGAAGAGCTTGAAGCTAAGTTGATAACTTGAAAAAAAAAAGAAAAAGGAGAAATTATGAAAATAGTCATTTATCAATGCCTGAGGGAAAGTATTACAGTTATAGCACCAATTTATATTGTGCTATATTCATTGGAAATCAGGTTTTCATGAGAAATTGTTGGTGACATCAACTTGATTATTTTGCCAATGTATAGAAACCAGACAGGAATCTGAGAATCAGAGTTGTGAAATAGAAACATCTACTTACCTAGTAAATTTTTAATTAACCTGTTAAGTATTTCATCTAAGTCTTGTTTTTATCTGCAGCATTTGTATCACAAATGTTAAAGTAGCAAAAGTCCTTTCCATCAGCTAGCTCTAACAGAAACACTAGCCAGAAGGATTCTATTGAGGAATGTCAAAGAAATGTCTAAGTGTCTTTGCAATATAATCAGAAGTTTCCAACCTCAACGTTTTTAAGATGTCAATGAACAGTCTGGATGTGGGACTAAGGAGCAGCTGGTAGACAATGCTCTTTGATAGGAAGCAGAACAATTAAAAATATAACCCAGGAAAAAATTTATTTTTCCAACAAATTATCATCTATTAAATGACATGAAAACTGTATTTCAACATCAAATTCCTAAATCCAAAGATATCTCTATTACTTATTACTCTATAAAAAGCAATAAACAGTAACTGATCTTTCAAAGTCATGCTTTCAGGGTTTGTAAGTGTTTCTGAAAGTGGGCCAGCAGCCATCCCATATCTTAGGCAGCCAGGGCCCCTGCCCCTGGGCTAAATCAATCTATTGGATATGGCCCTTCCAGTAGATTGATTTAGCCCAGCGCTGGCTCTTTCTAAGTTTGTAACCAGGAGCTACCTGGATCTCAGATCCCATGGGACCTCACTTCTCCATCCCCATGCAAAGATATCAGCATTTGTAATTCTTTGTGTAGTGCAATAGGGACATAGGGAGTTGGTCCTCTTTCTCTGCTTTTCTCTGTTTCTACTACACTGTCTTCAAAAGCACCTGGTAGCTCTGTGATTTAGGTGCACCATGCTGGCAATGGCTGAATGCATTTTTAAAAATAGCTAATCTGTTTTACTGAGGGAAATGTGGGTTCAATTTTGTATTTAAATAAAATTAGAAGCATGCTTATCTTAGTGACCTCTCTGGTCAGTTGCAAATATCTAAATACTTAAAAGTCAAAGAGCTATTAGATTTGAGTATTTAGGGCCCTTTCACATGTAAAACTTCATGTGATTTCCCCTGCCAGGCAGATACAAAAGGGTTAGGTCTTGCTGTTTTAAATCAGAGAGAACAAAGTCTCAGAGAAGACTCCACTCCAACCAAAAAGCAAGTATTGTTCTTTTTTTGGTTATTCTTTTTAAAATTTATTTATTCTAATTATATATGACAGCAGAATGCAATCAGATAGAGCATAAGGAATAGGATACATAAGGAACTAAAAAAGCTTAACAACAACAACAACAACAACAAAAACCCAAATAATCCAATGAATACATGGGCCAAGGAACTGAACAGATACTTCTCAAAAGATGATATAAAATCAATCAACAAACACATGAAAAATGTTCAACATCTCTAGCAATTAGAGAAATGCAAATCAAAACTGCTCTAAGATTTCATCTCACTCTAGTCAGAATGGCAGCTATTAAGGATACAAACAACAATAAATGTTGGCGAGGATGAGGGGGAAAAGGCACACTCATACATTGCTGGTGGGACTGCAAATTGGTGCAACCAATCAGCAAGTACTTTTCTACTGATTTAAACCTGTTTTCCTCCTGCTGTATTAAGTTGAATTTAGTCACTGGGAGACAGTTTATAAAGGAGGCAAGTAATAAAATAAAAAAAAAAAGAAGTGCCACCAGTCATCCCATGCCTTAGCCAGCCAGGGCTTCTGTCCCACTGCTTCAGCACTTCCAATGATTGACTCAGCACAGCCAGCGCTGCCTCTTCTTAAGTTTATAACCAGGAGCTACATAGATCTCAGTTCTCCTGGGAATTGCTCTGCTCCATCTCCATACAAGGATGTCAGTTTTGTGATTGTATCTGCAAGAGGGACAAAGGGGGTTTTAAATTAATAGCAAGGGCCAAGGTTTCTTGAGCACTTACTACATATTGTGCAGTTTCTATGTGCTTCACTGGGGACCTTATATTTGGTGTGTGACCACCAAGATCCTTGAACGACATGAGAGGTTATGATGACTTTTTAACAATTATATTAAATATAAAACATTTTATGTGGATGTGCTCCTGAATTTGAATATATTTGAAAGAATTAAAAAATGAAGTTTAAAAATTTTTGATAATTTCTATATTTTTCTGTGAATGTAACTGGCAGTTGCTTTATTGATGATCCAATTCACCAACCATCAAGACTTACTATATTATTTTTGGAAGCGCACTAAACTTTTTCTCACATGAATTTTGTGGGTATAAACGATACGATTCAACCCAGATGCTTGTTACTTTAATGCCATTTGTAGATGGCACACAAAAGATTCAGTAAAGCCAAAGAGCTACCTCAAGGTTGGCTTTCCCTTATTTCCTGTGTTGAATTTCTTCTCAGTTTTTAGCCATTCAAAATAAATCCAAAACCCAAGCAGCTAGGTTAGGACACAAAGGATAAAAATGGAAAAGATGTAAAAGTAAAGAATGAAGGACAGGGATAATCACTTAAGCTATGAAAGTAGTCCAGGAACAGAATAACATTCTGGGCAAATACTTGTTGCTGGAGATGCAGAATATGCTTTCCTCTTCTTCCTGGGCACAGAGGAGTACCACATTGCCCACATTTCCTTGCAGTCAGATGTGGCCATGCACCTGGGATCATCCCAGTGGAGTATGGGCAGAAGTGTCATGTGCCACCAGGATCTTTCTCCATAGGGTGATGGAGAAGACATGGTAATCGTGGAAGCAAGCCATGCATGGAAAATGGTAGGGTCTGCTTTAGCCTTGTTCACTGAATGAACCAGGATGAACTCTGCATGGAGCAGAGACAGTGTTGGCTTAAAGTCTCTGCCTGTGCCTATCTCAGAAGAACAGAATGAACTTCTCTTTTATCATATTGCTGATTATTGAGAATTTCCTTGTCTCTCTAGCTCTACCTGCCCTGTTATATATATTTAGTTTATATTGTTTGTTTAAGGAAAATTAAAAGGCATGGGATAGAGATGTTGGAAATTAGAATGTGGAAGTGTTTCATAATAAAACAGAAAATATTAAATGTGCTTAAATGTTCTAGTCATATTTGAAGAAAGTTCAATGATGATACATGTTCTAGATATACTATTCTCATTCAAGTATCTCATAGACCTAGTCAAGTGATTGAACTAATATCTTGAAATTTTCCAGTGATTGCCACAAAAGTAATAACAACATTTTGTAAGGGAAACTCAGGAACAACATATTTTTCTAGCTTTAAGAACTGGTTAATCTTGGTCGAATGCTTTCTCTTATATGTAGAAACTAGATCAAAGTAAAGGGAGAAAAGCAGGGATCAGATCTCATAAGGACAAAGGGAAGATTAGCAGAGTAGAACAAGGAGATTGGGAGAGGGCAGAAAAGGGAAGGGAAAGCAGAAGGAACTTGACAAAATTATACAATGTACATGTATACATATACCACAGTGAATTCCACCTTTATGCATATCTGTAAAGCACCAATGAAAATAAACAAATATATAAATGGAAGACCAGTAGGTAGAAAAAAGTGAATTTGGGAAGGTAGAAGGGAAAGAGGAGGCATTAGGGATTATAATAGAGAAAATTAAATTCCATGCTTATAGGATTATGTCAAAATCAACCCAATTATACAGATAACTATAATGCACTAATAGAAGCATTTAAAAAAAGAATTGGTTGATTTTCAGTTTGACAATTCTTTAATTATAGTCCATTAAGAAGGATTCTACCTTGTTAAATTCTGCCCCTCCACCCCAGGGTAACAGAATACTTTTCCTTCCAGTGAGGATGTTCTTCTGAAAGTCTTCATATTCCTTTAAAAAATATCTTGTTCAGGGTTTGATACTACACGCTGGTATTGTTTACAAACATGCACTCAAGCATTATTTTATATACTCTTTCAGATAATTCTCTCAATTTTATATTATTTTTAGATATAGGTATATTTAGTTATCACTGATTCTTTAGTTTTACAAGCATGGCTTCTCTACTTAATGCAAATAAATAACGTCTACTGAATTGGCACCTAGAAAATTCAATCTTATCCATGCATACAAACATATCACCCATTTTTAAGAATAAAGTTAGTCTAATATTAACCAGATTTCTGGAGCATATTTCATATCACATCAATGTGTGCTCAAAGCTGATGACATATGGAAGAAGTGTGGCTTCTTCAATTATGTATCAACAAGTTACGAGTTAAAATAAAAAGCCCCCAATACGGACTTTCTTCTGGGATATTACAATATCAGTCAAAGAAAACATGTTTGGACATTTCTAAACATAGAATGAAAAACACCCCTAATTCACTGGAGGAAAGAGAAATCCCAACATAGTAAAACAGGTACCAAAACACAAGCATCAACTACTTGGTGACTGAAGCCATGGAAGCAGTTGATAGGAAATATACACACTGGACTCTAGGTCCTGCCACTCAGACACAGTAAATCACCTGCCTTTGTGGCAGAACATATTCCCTCTGGAGGTGTCCTCCCTAATCATCTCTGCCTCTGTGAACACACACAAGACAAAGGATTAGAAAAACACACACATACATGTGGAGAAAAATAATAAATTTTTATAACATTCATGCACACATCTACATCAGCTTCAGAAGAAGTTACCATCTTGTTCCCCAATCATTTCAAGGGACCACAAAGTTAGATAAAGAGTGGACGTATTGACTTTTCTCAGGAAATAAATCAAAGTGGGATGGTAGAATAAAAATCAAAATCAGATGGTGAAAGACAGAAAGCCATAGTGAAGAATTTAAAAATAATGACACAAGTAAAACAAGAGTACCTGAAGGAAACAGCAGCATGATCCTTCAGTGAGTACAGGCATAACGCTGACTCAGGGGCAAGGCTCAACACGACTGACCTTTTCTTCTCCCTGTTTCAGTAACTAATCTTGATTCAGCATCATCAGATTCCAAAAATGTGATACAGGAGGAACTGTATTCACTAGCTATTTTAGCTCCAGCTGTATTCAAACCATTGACACATTGATAACAGAGATTAAAAGGATCTTAGATACAAATCTAACCTGTTAGTGATTAAGGATATATAATATGAAGCCCAAACAAGGAAACCATCTTGCCCGATATCATCATAACCAGTTCTGGCAGAACTGAACAGAAAATTCACCCTTAGTCCAGTGGTCTTTCCTCCATATCTCGTCTGTATCTCTTGAGACCATCTCTGATAGTAGATTAAAGCTTTTGTGAATATTTATAGTTTTTATTTCTCTGACACCATCATTTCAATGGAAGTAATAAAGGGATAATGTCAACTATGAGTTTTTGAGATGTATCATATAATCTGACAGTCATGTAACAACTCTAAGTTGTTGTCTAATCTTACAATAAACCCATTTTGCATATGGGAAAACCATAACTCAGGAAATTAAATAATTTATGCAATGCCAGAGGTTAGAGCTGAGATTTATATGTAAGTTTATCCAAATTCAAGAATTCATCTTTTTTGCACATACAACACTGCCTCTTTTAATACTTTTTTTGGAGACATATAGAGTAACTCAAAGTAGACCTTCTAATTGAAAGCTTGGCTTATCCTCCAAGAGCTTGCTGGGTAGACATCCAAAACATTACCAAAAATTGATTTTTCTGATTAAGATGGTTAGAGATTCCATCTGACTTCTAAAATGGCCATCCCAATAAAAGACATTATCAGCTTCATATATACAGAAGAGATTAATTAATTTTATTTTTAAATGATGATAAAACAGTAGTCACTGAGAGAGAGGTTAGTAAAAATTTTATGATCTGATAAAAATCTCCTCAGGCTGGTGATTGTACTATCTTAGCTGACATGGATACAGATGGTGTTTAAAAAAAATAACCCCATGTCTACATGAGATCAAAACACCAAGGCTGAATTTAACCCAGATGCTTGGCACTGCGTAGACACAACCTATGTCATATCTTCCATCTTCTGTTGGGAGGCAGCAGAGGAAGGGTGTGACTCGTCACAGTTATGAAAGGACTAATATTTCCAGGCTAGCTTGTATGAATGCTGTAGGTTTTTCCCCTCCCTCCTCTGTTTAAATTCCTAAAATGCATCAGCCCTCATGAGTTTCAGGCAGACGTACTCGGTTAGACGTTGAAGGAAGATTTGCACATTTCCTCTCTGACATGTGGACAAGCAGACGTTCCATCACGGGGCTTCGACTCCTCCCTGGCTTTCTTTGTCTTCATTCACACATGAGTCCTTGCCAAATCCCCACTGAAAATGCCACCGCAGAGTCTGAGAAGTTTTTGGAATGACTCTCATGGCTTTCAATCTCCTCGACAGAAAGAGAAAACTTAGACAGTCTAACTTAAAAAAATAAATAAATAAAAGAGTGAAGGCAGGGATCGCCGTCAGTCTAGGCATCACGAAAGCACTTAGAGATCACGGGTTAAGTGTAACTGAATCAGAAACATACCCATCTGGCAGTCATCTCATTCACAAAATGTTGGAGTGGTTGTGGGTGATGCCAAGTTAAACAGGATGGTGGACTCGACACAATGCATGTTTGCAACACTCATGGGTCGTCGGTTCAAGGCCACCCACCTCCAGGTGGCGGGAAGCGGGGGCAGCTGCCCCATCTCTGGGGAGTTAGAGGGACTTCCTGCTCACATGGCCAGATGTCGTAGGCCATGAAAGAGAGAAAGAGGGTGTACTTGCCTTTGGTCTTCCATAATCCATGAGGGAAGCAGCATTTACCCTTGTACTGGAGTGTTGAGATGTCTCTCCCACGGCCTCTGATTCATTTGTGATTGGGGGTAAGTGGAGGAAGAAGTGGGCAGTAAGTGTTCATAATTCCCTTAATGGGGTGTCCAATAATGATGGCCATAAATGGGAGGATACAAGGAGGAATTAGAGGCACCTAGACATTTCAAAGACATTTGACAGGTATGGTGTCTTCACTCAGAACCCAGATACTTTACCTGTTTCCAAGCACCTTTCTGTCTACCACTTTATATAGGAGACTGCCTGATGCCAGGAGCAGACATCACCAGCTGTGACCTGAGGAGCTTCCAATTCATGGTGTTTTTATGCTTCTGGTTCCTGTGCTACAGAATGCAAGGCAGACCCAGGGGTGTAGGCAGAAATAACCATCTCACAGAGAAAGCCTTACTGAAATGTCTCCCTGTATTAAAAAGATTGCATTTGTGAAATGTGATCTTTTAAAATGTGACTTTAGGGCTGGAGATGTGGCTCAGCGGTAGCGCGCTCGCCCGGCGTGCGTGCGGCCCGGGTTCGATCCTCAGCACCACATACCAACAAAGATGTTGTGTCCGCCGAGAACTAAAAAATAAATATTAAAAAAATTCTCTCTCTCTCTCTCTCCTCTCCTCTCTCACTCTCTCTTTAAAAAAAATAAATAAAGTGTGACTTTAATTTTGAATTAAAATTATGATTGTGATGTAAAAAGAACAGCATATATACTAGTAGTTAATACTAGTCAGTTGATTTTAATTGAATAAGTAACACTAATTACTAAATACTCTGTTCTGGGCATTTTTCTAGGTATTCCACATGTATTAGCTTGTTTAATCTTCACAAAAACTCATATCATTTTAGAGGTGAGGAAACTGAAACATAGAGAGTTAGTGAGTTGTTTGAGATCATTCTTCTAGAAAGTAGCAAAGGCAGACTTCAAACCCAAGCAATCTGGATTTAGAGCTTGTAGCATTTTCCATTCCTAACGTACTATTCAGTACTGAGGTAGATATAGATAAAAAGGAATGTATATGAAATAATAAGCACAATATTTTTATTTTGCAAAATGAGTAGGTATTATAGTTAAAGGTTGAACAATCTTCTTTAAGTTAATCATCTTTGGAAGAAATACACTTAGACAAATGAAGAACCACTCATTAAACCATGTCTCACTATCACCAGTGTTGCAGGGGTATAGCTGGTGTATAAATCACATAAAAAATGAGCACCTATATTTTAGACTTTCACTTTATTCATCACTAGAAACATATTGCCCTTCTAAGCACTAAATAATTCATAAATCCAGGCTTTTTCCAAATCCCAAATCCATGCTCAAAATCCAAAGATTTTTGCATCAATTATATGAATATTCTAGAGGATCTACTGGACCATAGGTTCCTAGTACAGGTACCCAGACACTGTTGCTTGGTGGTGGCTTCTTTGCAATGTAGGTGCACTGCAGCATGGAGGCTATTTGGAAGGTGACAGTCCTCACTTAGAAGATGAAGTCTAGGTTTGTGCACGAGATCAATCCTTTCTGTAGCTTTTTAGTCAGATATCCTCTGTAGGTATTCCCCAGGACTTTACACTCTCAACAAACAGGAAATCTTTAGACATGAAGAAAACAACCAGGGAACAGTACGTGGAGGATGAAATTCAAGGGACAATACACATGGTACAGGCAAGAGGTGTAGTGGGAACTCAAGATGGTGAGAGAATATAGGAAACAAGCAATAAGTCAGAGAGGCTTCAGGGAAGAGGTGGCTCTTGACCTGAGCCTTAAATGAAGACAAGAACTTGGACACTATTTTAATCATTGTGCTAAGAACTATTAACATGGTGGATGGATGATAAATATTTGATGAGCAACTCTTAATTCCTGGCACTCCCATGTTTGCAGAAACATTAAGAGACAATGATGCTTGTTAACTTCTGTCCCTAATCAGCCTGAAACCTATGCTACATGTCTCTCACTGTAGTAAGAAAAGCAGAATAAAAAGCCAAGTAAGCAGGAGAAGGAAGAAAAGCAACATTCTTAG
This sequence comes from Urocitellus parryii, assembly GCF_045843805.1. NCBI lineage: Eukaryota > Metazoa > Chordata > Mammalia > Rodentia > Sciuridae > Urocitellus > Urocitellus parryii. The sequence goes on along the minus strand of NC_135537.1, from coordinate 23,429,475 downwards.
GAAGTGATTATGGAAACTATTTTGTACCTGCTATTTAGAATGTGCGACATGAAAAGTAGAGACAGGACTTACAAGCATTCTTGAAAGTGCTGGAAAATGTTTGCTAGAGTCACTACTTTTAAAGGTGTTGTGGATAACAAAGACAACTCTTAAATGCCAGAATACTAGGAAGAGCTAAATATGCAGGGATGAGAACAATTGCTTGCCTCCAGAGACAGACCTCAATTCACCAGCTCCCACAAGATCCAAGTTAAATCCTAATAACATCAATGTAATTCTGTTAACTATTAATCTCCCACTTGTTGCCAATCTCAAAATTCAGTGAAATCTTTTACAGCGATCGAGTCAGACACCATAGCTCCAATGCCAACAACCAAAGTGCTCTATCATACAAACATCCTTACAATTCAGTTGGTTGGACAGTCTGAAAATTAATTGGCTCAGTGTTGAGGATCTTTAAATTCCTCTTTATTTCTTCAGGTATGCCTTTACATGTGTAATTTGATCTGGCTATAAAATAGGAGTAAGTTGTTTTCATTATAAAATGTCTCTCATTCTTTCTTCCCATTCTTTTCTTCTTTCTTTTCTCTTTCTCTCCATTCTTTTTCCTCTTTCTCTTCTTTCCTATCAGGAAGCCAAGCCATGATACAAGAAGATTAATTAGGACATAGGCTATAACTAATCCAGTAGAACTAAAACAAGATTCATCTTAATACATTATTCCTGGATGAGCTGTGTTACGGTTTGGATGTGAGGTGTCCCTTCCAAAGGTTTAGAGGAGAAATGACTGGGTTATGAGAGCCTTAACTCAATCAGTGAATTAATCCCCTTATGAGAATTAACTGAGTGGTACCTGAAGGCGGGTTGTGTGTGGCTGGAGGAGGTGGGCGTTGGGGGCATGGCTTTGGGGTATACATTTTGTATCTGGAGAGCAGAGCCTCTCTGCTTCCTGATCATCATGTGAGCCACTTCCCTTCACCACACTCTTGTACCATGTCCTTCAGCCTTGCCTCAAGCCCCAAGGAATGGAGGCGGCTGCCTGTGGACTGAGATCTCTGAAACCATGAGCCCCCAAATAAACTTTTCCTCTTTAAAATTGTTCTTGTCAGGTCTTCTAGAAGTGAAAAAGCTGACTAAAACAGGCTGTGTTGAAAATGACCTCAGGATTCATAAATAGCTGTTGAACATAATGAGTTGACATGAGGTGACCACAGGAAGAGTGGAAGAGAGGACTGCTTAAAGAGGCACTGTGGGGCTGGGGATGTGGCTCAAGCGGTAGTGCGCTCGAGTGGCATGCGTGCAGCCCGGGTTCAATGCTCAACACCACATACAAACAAAGATGTTGTGTCTGCCGAAAAACTAAAAAATGAATATTAAAATTTCTCTCTCCTCTATCTCTCTCTCTCTCTCTTAAAAAAAATTAAAAAAAAAGAGGCACTGTAAGTCATCTTTTGTACTACTGCCATATGAGAGCTGTGCACAGTGGTCAGGTATAGATCACTCCAAGAAAGGGAGAATTTTAAGAAATCAGACTGGCTATCCCTGTAAGTCAAACTATTCATTAAGTTCCTATTCCATAAAGCATTAGTAGGAGGGCTACAAAAACTACAGAGATGTCCTTCAAGTTGTGTGTAATACAACTTGGATGAACAAGGTGTAGAATTATCCTTAGCATGAGGCTAGTTCATAAACAGTGGTTCAGATGTTAACTGGACTGCTCATAGGACTAAGATGGGCTTGAGGACATTTGCAATGGGAGATAGATCGAACCATGAGTGAAAAAGATTTTTGTTAGCTTTTTTTCCAGGAATGCATTAATTTTTTTTTCTTTCTAATTCCATGGGTGGTGCCAACAGCCTTTCTCTAACTTCCACAGAAGGTAGTCTATTATGTGAGTTTTTGTGTTTGGAGGGAGTCACATGCATATGCACATCATCTGCAGACCCTGAAGTGGAGCCATTATTATGGAAAAATATCAGTGATGTCAGTTAAAGACTGTCTTGCCTTGATTGAGAGATCTAGGAAAGGGTCACCCATTCAAGGTTATCCTTGCATGGGCACAATAAAGTTTTAGGAGAGAAAGAAGCAATTTGTGTCAACAAATGTCTATTGAGCACTGATTTTGCTTTAAGGGGGCAAGCCAATAACATTTTCAAAGCATATTCCCCTGGTTAGACTTCAAGAGAGAGAAGAAAACTTCCTGCAGGGTTGAAGACAAATGCTTTGGTGCTCCTTTTCTATCCCCCCTTAGTTTATTCATTTTAAAAGCACCAAAGTTTGATCATTGTCCCTCATTGGTTTACTCTGGTTTTACAGTCTTCTAGCACAGAAGTCAAAGATGTGGAAATGAGATCAGCTTGACTGCTTAACACCAGAGTGGCTACCCCATGCTGTCCCCTCTGTGGTTTACCTGAAACCATTTCAAACCATTTTTGATTTTCTGTCAACTTTTGATGTAATCAGAAGCCTGGGCTAAAAACCATCCAGTATTAGGGCATTTTCTGGAAGACATGGAACCTGAATCTGAGTTTGGGTAGGTACACTTGCTGGTGGTTAACTCAGATCCTTTTTCATAGGAAAGGAATTCTCAGGATAACTTTGAAAATTGGTAGGCTAGGAGCAGGGCTGCCTCGACATACTAATCTCACATGATTTAGTCACCATGACTGACAGGGAATTCCAGAGAGGACAAAATGCCAAGAGCCATATATAAAACTGGCCATTTCCCTCCTTCCTAATCTCATAGCACTTGTTTAAGAAAATTGAAGTAGTTAGCCCAAAGAAAATACTCCAAGATTAAAATTTGAGAATAAGATTGAGAATATCAGGTTGGACCATCCAGTGACTTCTGACTAAAGACTACACAAGTACACAAGTTAAACCAGAATCACACAGCACCTTCATGCAATGCATATAGGATAGTCAACAAATGCTTGTTTAGTAAAAAAAAAAAAATCAGCCAGAAACACACATTGTGGATTTGGAGGAAACACAAATGCTAAGGATATTAGAGAAAAGCAGATAATTTTAATTTGGAATCATAAGACTTCCTTGAGGTATTGATGACATTGGCCTGGGCCTTCTAGAATAGGCAGCATTTGGACATGAAAGGATCAACAACAACAACAACAACAAGCATTATTCCAGAGTCAATACACAGGCATGGGTGCAGAGTCTGAGGTGTGAGTAGGCAAGGACAGGGAACTAATTACTGAATGGGAAATAACATGGAATGACAAGGAAAAGTTTTCAACTTAAAGGGATGCTAAAGTGCTTAAATTTTAGTGTCTAGCAATGAAGAGCCAATGGCATTTTCTAAGCAGATAAGGAACAAAATCAAGGTTATAATTAAGAAAAATGTAGATGGAAGCAAAATACCAGGTTGATCAGAGAAGGAAAATAAATGATAATTTTTTCTGGTCACTGATAATTAGTATGATTTTCATACATACATAGTATTAAAACATCACATTGCCTCTACTACATTTTCATATACATTGCTAAAATTTAACATAAATGATCACTGCATATGGGCTTGCACATATGTGATCAAAATGAATAATTATTATTTGTCTGAATGCTGCTGTCACACACAAATGCAGACATACACTCACACTTGCTGGCCACAATTAAATGAAAACAAATGCTATTTAATGCAGGAGTGTCTACTTTGTACCAAGTACTGTTCTAGAAGCAGAACACAGAAGATTAAGCTCATACTATATCAGGAGAAAGACCAGCAAATGCAATACCCCGTAAAGAAAACAATTGCTGTGGCGTGACAAAAAGTACAAGGAAAACTCTTCAAAGATGAACAAGTATTTCATTGGGGGCAATAAAGCAGGGACTCTGTAGTAATCAGGTGTCCAGAAGTTTAATTTCTAATCTGAAACTGACAAAAGGATTTGCTCCAGAGAGTCCTAAGGGTGAATGTGCTCCACAGAAGGGGAATTAACTGAAAGAAATTAGCAAGACTGAGAAGATGTGTGTTTTCTCTTAATTTTATTCAATTTTTGGCTAATATTGAATGTGTTTACATTATACTAGTGATCCACTGCATATTGATGCCTGGGTGTTTTCCTAACACTAACAGTGGGGAGCACATAAAATATGCAGCAGGTGACTGAAAGAGCCAGTGGAGGTTCTGGGAACTAAACACAGCAATGCTGTGGGAGGCATCGCTGAAATGAATGTGTGGGATTCTAAAGCTATTGACAGAAATAAAGATACAATGTAGCTGAAATAGCAAAATTTCAATAAACTCTACTTTCTACTCTAAGCAGTGGATAACATAATATCTAAAGCTCATTTTCTGGTTTCTTTCAATTTTGATCCTTTCATGGAACATAAAGCTTACAGCAAGGCAATTCCAAGTGGAAAAGTTAGGAGTCATGGAAAACAAAGACGAGGACAAGATATAAGAGTATTTGCTAGAATCTAGGTACATGGAGATTATAGAAAACCAGTTCCCACAAGAAGGCTCTTCCAGGAATTTGCATGGAGACCAGCTGGGTTTAGAGTCTCCAAAACAACATAGCAGGTACACTCTGTCCTAGAAGCAAGAAAATTTGGGGTAGTTGAAGGTTCTTTTGAAATTAAGGAAGGAAATTAGAAATTCCATTTTTCTACTAGTTACTAAGTGAGTAGAAGACTCCTCAATTCACTGTCAGGTGTGAGAGCCTTAAAAGTAGACAAAATACTGACACATACCTGTAATCCCAGGGGTTCAGGAGACTGAGCCAGGAGGATTGCAAGTTTAAGGCCAGCCTCGGGAATTTAGTGAGGTACTAAATAATTTAGCTAGACCCTATCTCAAAAAATAAAAAGAATTGGGTATGGCTCAGTAGTAGAGTGGCTCAGTGGTAGAGTGCCCCTGGGTTCAATTCCTGGTACTACAAAAAAGGGGGGGGGCTCCCCTAATTTTGAATTAGCATAAACACTATATTTACTTTTTTAGCTTTTTAATATTGCTGGCTCATGGAGTTTTCCTCAGCAGAACAGTTTTGTAATACTTGCTTTTATTACAGAGCTCCCCAGGTCATACCTACAACGGACAAACAAGATTTGTGTATTTTAGCACTCTTTATATTTTCAAAGCACAAAAATCTGCAAATCAAGGAAGAAAGTCCCTTTTTGAATTAGTTTCATGGAACAGTCCTTCCTGTATGATTCAGGAAATATCTTGCCAGTATATACTCAGGCTTGGCTAATATTTTTAAAGAACATATGAGAAATCATCTTTTAACAATATTGTCAAAATTGACATTGTCATCACTGAGACTTTATTTGTAAACTTCAATTCCTTTCCTTGAAGTCATTAGGTTTTCTCAAATAGCTTTTTGGGGGTTATGGTTTTTTATATAATATGAAATGTATAAATAATCTGTATTGATATAAAATTTCACACAAGAATTAATTTTATTACCCTTTTAATCTCAAAATTCATTTTGAAAATCTAGGTACTAGACAACTTTAGCCAATGAGCATTAACCTTCTAAGTTAGCTCTCTTACCATATACCCCTTGCTTTTAAAGACAGAACCCACACATGCTATATTTCAAAGGTAAAGTACTCATATATATTATTAATTTGAATAGTGCTATTATCTTGAATACACTTTTTTTCTGGAACATAAAGAATACTATAGGAATCCTTATAGGCACTAGTGTGAGACTGCTAACCCCTCCACCCCCTGCTTTTAAGTATTAATACTCATTTTGGTTTCTCAAGCAAGGAAAAAAATAAAAACAAAACCCCTTTGGTGAGAAGACAGCACAAAGAGAAGAAAAAACCCCAAATCTTTGTAGAGTTCATTTCACCTTAAATTTTATATTCAGTTTGCATTGCATACATTTCAAGGTATAAAACTCTAATGGGAATTGCTGTTTTTTTTTTAAACAGGAGAGATATTGGGCAGCAATTTATTTTTACTGTTGTATGTTTAAAAGAGTCTATCGTGGAAAATAATAGCCCTTGGAATGCAATGATTTCATCAGAGCTGTTGAACTTAGTGAAAGAAGAAAAGAAAGTAAAGAGGAAAAAAAGAGAGAATAGGAGACAAGACAGGGAAAGAAGGGGAGGGGGTTGGAAAGGACAAGAAAAATGGAAAGGAAAGGGAAGGAGAAGAGGGGAGGGGAGGGGAGAATAGGGAAGAGAAGGGGAAAGAGAAGAGAAGGATAAGAAAGTATTGTTTTTGGAATGAAGGAAGGGAAGGGAAAGGGGAAAAGGAAGGCCAAGGAGCCTAGGGGCTAAAGAAGCATCCTGGTCCGGCTCCACGGAGTGAAGCCACCATTCCTGCAGCCAGAAGTTTGAGATCCTTCCAGTTCCCCCTCCCCAACACCCCTGGCCCCCACCGCCCTAAGGTGCTGTTGGGTATGTGATCTGAGAACACACAACTGGCTTAAGAACTATGTTTCTACTTTTCCTAAGAAATTTATACTCTCTGTCAACTGAGTAGATGAAAAGTGTTGGCCTTCAGGTCTCCAGAGAAATCCACCTGGACAAGTCTCTCCCTGGACAAGCTCAGCTCAGCAAATTCTATGAAGTAAGGAACTTGACGTCACAGGAGAAGGCCTAGTAGATCATTTAACAGTGTTGCTTCAGGTGGCTAACCAGAAACCCGCTTTAGGAAGAGTAGTGTGTGTCTGGTCAGAATCTTCTGGAATGACATTGGAAAAGCAAGTTAAGGCATGTCCCCTGCTATACCTCCCTCATTTATATCTGCCAACCTGCTTTTTCTAAACTCATGAGAAATTGGCTCTGACCAGGCCAACCCAGGTTGAGTTCATTCTAATTGGAACTGTCCTAATTGTCTGCTGTGATCGGACCAGGACCAGTGACCACAAAGACTTGGCTTGAAGCCCCTAGTGACAGAATTCTTCCAAGGAGTGCTCTGGAATCTGGAACCTAGAACCTGTGGAAAGTTAATAGATGACTTGTAAATAGGGGCTGTGTGCTCAAGTTATTTTGGAAGTGTGTGTTGGGTTAATCAATGGCAAACAAGGTTCTTTATGATGGCACCCTCAGAACCTTCATGTGTGGTACCATTTTACTTAAGGGATACAGTACTTTTTAAGCTGAATTTTAAAAATCCTCATAAGGTGTCAAGATTTTTGAGCAATATTAGCTGAAGAGCCATTTTCCCATTGACTTTTCTCCTTCTCCACCTAGCCATGAAAATATTTGAGAAATTCCATAAGTCTTGTGAATATCACAAGATAGAACGTTTTGCCATGGTGTGAGGATTTGGAGTTTATAATGCAGTTACCATAGACGCCTGGAGCTATCAAACTCATGGATCTGGTTCGTGTGGCTGAGGAACTGGATTTTAAATTTTATTTATTTTTCAATAAATTAAACCCAGACACGTGTGGCTCATGGCTCCTGAGTTGGGCAGTGTGGTCTAGAACCTGATATATCTTGTTCAAAGGATGTTAGTAGCACATGGACTCTTCCAGATATCCCTGAGCTTCACAGTGATATGTGGAGCTGGGAAGTGGGCTTTTGAGTTGTCAGGAGTATGAAAATTTAAACTTTCAAGCATGCATTTATTTTTCCATCTAATACTGGCCCAAGTCATCTTTTGCTTTCTTTCTTTTCAAATAGCAGATCCCAACACAGGGCATTAGTTCTCATCAACTTCTTCTTCACTTTTCCAGATAGTCTGATCCACCATAGGGAAATAGAGGGACATTCAAGCCTTGCCACACAAATCCTGAGCCAGGGAAAACCTGTGTCTACCTTGCCTTCTACTACAAAGAACTCCACCAAGACAAATGTTCCTCTGTGGCTGGGCTCAGCTACATTCTCTACATACCTTGCCCATTCATCAAATATGGCTGTTTAGACATTTATTGCCGCGCTCTTCTGTCCCCAAGGCTTAGTGCCACTTGGCACCCCCACCTTTTCCTGCTAGAGCTTCGGATCACACTGCTTCTGCCGGTTGGCACTAGATGAAACTGTTACATGCAGTCAAATGAAGGGAAAACTTGAACACTTTGGAGAACTTTTCCCAGTAAAGAAGACAGCACTTCTGTTCCATTTATAAGGGGAAAAGAGTGAGCAGGGGCAGTGGAGCACTTTGGTTCCAAGACCTGTAAATGCGGAAGGTGTGAGGAAGAAGACTTGCAAGGAGAATATTCTCCCCCCTCATCTCAGGCTGTGGTCAAACAGCTTAGAAGCTTCACAACCGTTCTTTCTCTTGTTGGCTGATCTGGTTCCAGGACATTGCAAAAGATTTATTTACAATCGCCCAAAGAGCCAGAATAGCCTCACCTTCATCTAGGAAATAATAGCTGTTTTGTGCTATTTCGTTCAACAACAGTGATTCATTATGTAGCACTAGGCCTTCCCTGATACTTGTAACTGTCAGGCAGATTTCCTATGGCTTGTTCTCACACAATAGACCTATTTTTGTCAAATTAAACCTAGAGATGTATAATTATCTGCATGTGCAGATAGGAGTGTACTGACTTAGACATACGTATGGACTCAAATGTATTTATTAGTACATGCTTCCACCATGATATCATTCTAAAATGTTTCTTGTAGCTATTGTAGGAGTCTGCATGGAAAGATTCATCCCCTTGGTCACCTACACGTGATTGATAGTCAGGGCTTGAAGGGAGCATGGCTTCTGTTGAAATATACATAATTACTACTCTCCAGGGCATAGAGGTGAGGTCTGCTGCTCTAGTGCCAGGATAGAAAAAGAGATATCTGGTGTTTCCAATCTCTGATCAACTAAGAAAAATTATTTTGCATACCATCTTCATTGTGAATGTGTTAGTAAAGTAGAGGATTATCATATTCACCTATGAGAATTTAACTCATGCTCTCTCTTGTCTGTCTCTTTTTTCATCCTTTGGACTCAAATGTGCATCCTGTGAAACAGAAAAAAAGACATATCAGCCTTCTATCACATATTAAGGGCTCCACAGATTTCCCTTAGCTAATTACATGGGTGAGCCTTAGATTTGGAATTTGACTCACTTTATTACAAAATAAATTCTTTTAACCTACAAATCATAAAGTACACCACATTTTGATTTCTCAGTCTTCGTTTTGAGCTAAAATAGGACAAATTATATGTTATAAGATAAGCTACTGATTTCCTATCATATATCAAGAAATTTGTTTCATAGTTCAAGATGAGAAAATAATTTTGTAGCAAAACAAGCTATCTGTTTTTAAGTAAAAACCTATCAGAAAATTTCAAATCGCTAATAAATCACTTGCCTTTTTCTGATTTTATCCAAAGTTTATCTGGCACTCAAGACTAGCAACCAAATTTCTAATGACTTATGGATTCTCAGTGGTGCTTAAAAACTCTTAAGCTTATTAAGTAAATGTGGAATTTAGCTTGTAAAGATGTTTTCTGTTCTAAATAATATTGCTTTAAATATGGAATTTAGTTTGTAGAGATATTTTCTGACCTAAATAATATTGCTTTGCCACATAGTGGTTTGTCTAAAAGAATTATCTAAATGGATCCAGGTCTAAATTAAAAGTCACAACCACTATGGATGCAGCAAAAAAGGGTAAATCAGGTAATTTTTTGGTGAAATTGAAATGCAATACTAATGTAGACCTATGTTTTCCAAAAAATAAACATTAATTATAAAAATAGTCTTCCTCTATTTTACGTGTGCTTGAATTTTTTCTAACAGCTAGGCAGCTATCAGTAAGAAAGGCATATGGAATTTTCAAGATCTTTGTATTTTGGCATGTATTCATTCATTTGTTTATTTTTTCAAGTTGATGGACTAGGGCAACTGTAGTTACTCTGAAACACATACGTTTAAAAAAAATTCTCAATATTTAAAAAAAGGTCTCAAAATTCAGCTTGATTGCAAACTTAATGAGTCAACAGCACAATGAACAGCCAGAAGAATTAATGCAATCACCAGTTGCATCAATGACAATGGTTCCATGAAAATTGCATCAAATTCCCAAATTTGGCCTAGAATAATGAACTCATTTCTGGGCAGCATGTTTTCAGAAGGATGCTGACAAATGACAGTGTTTTCAAAGAAAGACTGAAATATTGAGAGTCACAAAAACCATAACATACAGAAACTTTATAACACAGGTTGGGCATATGTGTTTGTCTGAATGGGTAAATGTCTTCAAATATTTGAAAATTTGTATATGGAAAATGTTGTACTTACAAAGGGTAGAACTGACATTAAAGGTGATAAACTCCAGGAAGTTAAACTTCCTTTGATCATAAGAACTTTCTAACAGCATATAGAACAGCAATGAATTGGAATATTTCCATAGGAATTTTGGGGAAAACTATACATGAATTTCCTCTGAATTGCGACTACAATATTTTGTAAAAGAAAATGAAGACTGAAATTGGACAAGCAATTGGTTTGGCTGCCTTGTGAGTCTCTTCTTGTCTTATACTCTTTGAAATATCTGTTGAGCATCTACTGTACTCTTTCTGCTCCCCACCCCCGGAACTTAATATAGTAGACTAGTTCAGGAAGAGTGAGAAAATATATTTGTAAATTGCTCCTTTGAGTGACATTGTGAACCCATAACATGCTGGAACCTCTGAAAGTTCAATGACAAAAATCAAAGATGTGTGATCACTGCTTAAGCAAACAGAGAGAAATTATGCAGAGGGAAATGCATATTATTTATTCCAAAATTCATTGTGCAGAGAAAGAAATTAATTGGAGGGAGAAGGAGAGACCCTAGGAAACCCTGTATCAGTCATTTTCAATTTATATGAGTGGAAGGGTATTATCAATGTTCCGGGGATTTACAGTAGTTGGAAAAAAAAAAAAAAGAAAAAGTGCGTCGATTTGCAAGGAACATGTTTGAATCTGCTGACTGTGGTTCCACAATAGCTTTAAATGTGCTGGGTCAGAAATAGCCTGGTGAAGGGCGTTGCCAGATTTCAGCAGACTTTGAGGCCCTGGGCTCTGTATTGTTCTGCGCTTTAGTTGTCATTCATGCCTGCTGCAGCAGGAATATCATAAATGGTTTCCTGTGAGTCAGATTTTAGCTAGGTTCAGGGTTGCTGTTTATAGCAGCCATGAGTCTGCACCTGTTTTCTTGAATGAGTACCTTGCTTTCATTTTGTGTGTGTGTGTGTGTGGACTTCACTTTTGACTTTGGAACCATTTTTCATCTCTGATTAGGTCTCTGGTTTTCCATCCTCCACCCTCTTGCACTTGGGATTTTGTGTCTTCTCTAGGTTGTGATAGTTTAACTTTTAACTTTGACTTGCTCAACTTCTTCCTATCCATGGTCAGACTTAGACTTTGATACATGCCAGTTTCACTAATCCACTGCTGTGCTGGGCCTGGTTGTAACTCTTCCTAGAAATGATTGGATATTGTAGATATTAATTTAAAGGTTTTAAATCAAAGGTATCTCCACTAAAATGCACTGTCACCTCCTAGGAACCTGGAATAGGTAAGGCTCAGCTTTGAGAATAACATACCAAGAAGATGTACATTAGGATTTGGGGAAAATATGCACCTAGTTACTCAAGAAGCATTTCCTGAATAGACAATGTGCTAAGATTTATGGTAACCAGTGAGAAAAGTATTTGGATAGGGAAAACTTCCTGGTCTTAGGGAACATCTTACATTAGGCTCATTAAAACACGGGCTTCATTTCTCAGTCCAATTTACTAGAATTTTTGTAATTGCTTTACCTCTATTTGCACTGTACTACCCTCATTTCCCTTTTTCTTTTCATACAGAACTGAAAATTCTGCCACTCTTCATGTGCTGAAGCTTGCCTCCTCTTTGACCTTTGAGTCCCCTAAAAATCCATTTGAGGTAAGAAAAGCATCTTCAACTGGAGTTTAAATATGGGGGTGTGCAGGTGGTAAATCACACACAAAAAGCATTTGACAAAGCAATTTATCACTTAATTTTTTAAAGACATATATATTTCAAGTGAATTTAATTTGCATATTTTCTGACTCATTTCCATGCTATTATCCTAAGCTCTTTTTAAAGAGTTGCTACATTTTTACATTTTCAGAAGAGGCATTTGTGTCATCTGTGACTTCCTAACCTTTGCTTCTGGAATTTGACTATCAGAAAATTCTTTCTTTGTCTAATCTCAATGCTTCAGTCATCTTCTAGAACCATGAGGAAGGAGAGAAAGCAAAGTCCAACTGGGTTTTTCTTCTCTCTGAAAAGTCACACTATTGCCTGTGACCTTTGATTCTAGGGTTTTCATTAAAATTCCTTCATCATTTAGGGCCCATCTCTGAGTACTCTGATGCCAGGGACTGAGTTTTTTGTGTTCTTACACACTTCAGAAAAAGTTGTTATTTTAGTCCTAGCATTTTATACACACACACACACACACACACATGCGTGTGTGTGTATGTGTGTGTGTGTATATATATATATATATATATATATATACATACATATATATAAAACATATAAGAATAATATATATCATATATAAGAATAATCCCATATATTATATATAATAATAATGCATGTTCATAAAGAAATTAGACTTGACTTTTAGGAAAAACTCTGGTTAGATGTCAGTAGCTCTTTAATTTCATTTCTTGTCTTTTTAACAACAAAATGTTCTTAAATAAAGTAACTTAATGCTTCATGGACTTGATCTTCATCAGCAAACTAAAGATTGAATTAGAAAGGAAAATGCTCTGGCCCGTAAGCTTCCATGATTCATTGGTTCCATAAAAGAGCGCACTGCTGAAGGCATTTGAAGCCAGGCAGGCCTCTGGGTTGGGTGCTGAGCCATGACTGGGGACAGAGCACAGAACTGGTATCTGTTCTCCCTGTTGGTCTCAAAGCTGGGTATGGCTTGTCAGCTGCTGCTTATTTTCCCTGCTCAATCTTTTCTTATCAGAGGCAGAAGGCATAAAGGATGCCATCTGGGATTGCTTGTTTAGATACAGCGTGGTGTTAACAAGTTTTCCTCTCTCTTACTCTTTCTTGTTTATTGCTGGTTGCAAGGATCAGCCATACACATGGCCAAATGCTGTCATTTCTTCTTCATGAACTTCAGGGGCAAAGGGAAGGGGAAGGCACAAGCGCAGGCTGTGAAAAAGCAAGAGGGGAGGTGAGAAGCACTAGGCCATGCGTGGGCTTCATATTCTGCAGCACCTAGAGGAGTTTCAAGGTCAAGTTATTTAAAACTGAAAGAAAATGTATGAAATCTCATTGACACCTTCTCTAGGAGTAACAGGTGTGTGTGTGTTCCTTAAGATCTGGAGGCTGATAAGAACACGACACTTCTTAACCTTGTTAAAAGAGTTTGAGTTTACAGAATGATACAGCATCAACAGCATGAGTTTCAGAGTCACACAGGATTCAAAGCCAATTTTTGCCAATTGTGAGCTGGTACAGGTTGCTGTGCCCGCCCTGCCAAGATTTCATTTACCTGGATGTTGTACCTGTCCCCAGCTGCTGGGAATGTTGGCTGCTAATATGATCACAATTGTCTCATGCTTCAGACAATTTCCTTGGCAATAATGGAAAATTCTCTCTTGGAATCCCAAGGCTATCAGCCTGGTACAAAAGACCTGTCTCCATGTCCTCAGGTGGGACCAAACCATGGAGTTCTTTGTGATTCGGAGCTTCTTTAGGATTAAGTAGACTTCAGCAGAGATCCCAGACTTCCCCTAAATGACTGCTTTGGCTCTGCTTTTAGAGAACTGACCAGAGATACTAGGTAGATTTGGGATATAATTTAGCTTCTCTCTGTTAAAACACAATTTATGATATTGCTGATCTTATGATCTTGTTTTAGATGTAATTGTTCTCACAGTGCTTAGTGCAATACTTGGCACGAGGTATAGCTATTGTATCAGTTACATTATTGCCTATATTATTGGCAACATGAGTTGGATATTCCTATAAAGTGATACCTTCTAAAACATAGGGAACATTATATAAAATGCTTGTTACTTCCATCCATTGCAATGAGAATATTCGTTATGGCATGAACACCCTGACTCCTAATTAGACTTTTTATTTTAGGGGAACAATTTCAACTGAGTCACAGGAATAATCTTGATTCCCAGCACCCAGCCCTCATGTTACAATGTGATGTGTCTGTGACTGTGTTGCTCTGTGTGCTACTAGCTGCTGGCAGTTGTTGCTACTTGTGCAATGGAAAGCATTGCTCTTCTCAGACAGAAAGCGTATATAGATATACATCCATACTGCTAGTGTCTAAATTAAGAAATGTAAAAGCCAATTCATGTAAGCCAGCAGGCGAAACCAACAACAGAACCGGCTGGGAAAAGAGCACACCTCCCCGATGTGGACCCCTCTGTGGTGCCTCTCCATTGTGCTCCTGAGTCCTCTCCAAATTGAACACTGGGAACTGCATGGCACCTGGGAGTAGATGTTCATGCAGAACACAATTAATGGAATGAAGGTCAAAGAGGTAAGGAGACACCGACCTGTTACTTGAATCCCTGGGTAGATGCAGATTTCAAAATGTGGCCAAGTTTGCCAATCAAGAGACCCATACAGAGGGATTTTGATGCTCATTGCAAAAGCTCTTTTGCAATTTGTGGCATTAGTGAAACCCACCTACAATCTACCAGCTGTTATGGATATCTTACTAGGGGCCCTTAACTCCTGGGCAAGAGAAGTTACAGTCATTCATTCATTCATTCATTCATTCATTCATTCATTCATTCAATTAATACAGTTCTTCTGCTCAATGTACTCCAACTATTCTGCTACTTGCTTAGCAGGAAAATGAACTTCTTTTAGGCCATCAGCATTGCAGTACAGCACTACTAATGCCCAGTGTGCTACTATCCCCCGAAGTTGAATTTTCATGCCCCAGGGAATTCTGCTGACTTGAATGAACTGTATACAGCTGGACTAGAAACTTCTAAGACAGGGGAGTTTTTTATTAACTGACTTGCTCTCATGGTGCATGGCCCACAATAAGTGTTCGGTTGACACAGACCTGAGTTGGTTTCCCAATCCATTTATGATTTCTGGAGGAATTCACATAGGCATGTACTAGAGTTCAACGAAAATAAATCCATGGTGCACTGGCTTATCTTCAGCAACGTCCGTACTGCGATGCTGAGTTGGAGCAGGGTCTGTCTTACTTTACTAAGGTTTTCATAACAAATTACCACAAACTGGGTGGCTTGAATAAACAGAAACTTGTGCTTTCAAGTGCTAGTGGCTGTAAATTGAAAGTCAAGGTGTTGGCAGAGTTTCTTCCAGAAGCTCTGAGGGAGAATCTGTCCCCTGCCTCTTTCCTACTTTCTGGTGGCTGCTGGAATTCTTAGCATTCCTTGGCCTCTAGTTGCTTAACTCTGGCCCCTGCCTGTCTTCCTCTGCTCTCCTCTCTGTGTTTCTTCCCTCCTTTTCTTCTCTCATAAGGACCTTTGTGATTGGATTCAGGGTCCACCCCAAACCCAGTAGTACTTAAGTTTCTTAACAATTACAGTTGTGAAGAGAATTTCCCAGTAAAGTCATGTGCATAGGTTGGACTTACCTTTTGAAGGGTCCCCATTCAATCCATATAGTTTCCTAAAGTTTCCAAGTGAATCACTGCGAGTGGTGGTTGTCTAGCCAATCACAGATCCAATCTCCAGAATCAGCCAAGGACTACTGTGGGGACAAATAGGACTTGGAAGGAATGAGTCACATAAACCATGTGAACAGGTATTGACATCCAGCCAATTGATTGTCTCCTTGTAACCTAAGACTATAACTGATCTGGTTTTTAGCTATATCATCCCGTCTTTTATTCTCATTTTTGTTTCTTGGTTTTCTTGTTCCAGTGGCACAGTGATGAGTATTTGGAAGAATTGTTCTGGAAAATTTCTCTAATTCTCCAAAAGCAGAGGAATTTTTAATTTCACTCCTTATTCTTCTCCTTTCCCTAATATTCCGATCAGTGTCTTTTCTTTTCATGTCTTTTTGCTGTTGAAGCTATTTGTGAACTCTTAATGTTAAGCAAAACATTACCTTCGTATTTCCAATCTCTCTATTAACTATGTTTTAGGCACTCACCTAAATTCCTATTAAGGAGATACTGAATCCTTCTTACATGAAAACAGAATTTCAAAGCAGAGTAAAAAGGAAACTTTCTTCCTATTCCTTGCATATGCTTCTTATCAAGAATATATACTTCATAGTAAAAGAAACAAACCAAAAAAATCACATTGCCAAGAAAGCCCATTGTGTTTCTTTTCAAAACCTGGTTTGAGTAAACTTATGTGTGAATTGGATCTGAAAGGAAAGTAACTCTTTTTTAATGAAATGGGTCTGCTGATGTGTCCAGCAGCTACCAACACCAGAACAAAAATTAGATGATAACCAAAGCCTTATACCTGCTAGGAACCTCTGAGCCTGAGCTACTCCTGATCAATTTGACCTGTTTCATGATAGCTGAACCCAGAAGAAATTGATGGGGAAATTTTGGAGACGGGGTTTTCTCCCAGAGGGTATCTGTCACCACTTGCTCAGGTTTTATCACCTTGGAAACTCTGCCAGGATGGGGCACACCCAGGTCTGAGCTGATGGGCTGTGCTCTATCCTCTTGTTTGTCAGGAGCAAACTTGATCATTTTAGTGATCTTAAACCTAACCCTCTTTCTACTCACTCCTTCAAATCTGGTGGATAAAAGATACAAACCTTGATTTTCTCTTTAAGCAGACAGATGATTGTGTCTTGCTCTTTGCTTTAAAATGTGGATTAAATCAATAGTGCTTGTTACTCTCTTTCTGTACTCTCCTCTCCGGCACTCTTCCTGAGCCCATTTTAAAAATTTTCTTAGCCAAGGTACATTTTACAGTTTATGTTCCATCTGCCTTTAAATTTCTACCTTTGAACAGAGCAAAGTACCCTAGCAAATATTTCACAAAGTAAGACAGGGTTGGTTAAGATCTACTTTTAGCTGAGCATCATCCCCCCCCCCCTCGCTTAAAACTCCTTCCAGAGCCAAGGAGAGGTATGTTTCATAAGTCAATTCCTCATATTGTGTTATTTTCACAATTTGGATTCAGAGTTGCCTCTGAGATTATCCATGCCACATGAATTCCGACTCCTATAAGCCCTCATTCTTGGGGGATGCATGTTTATTCACTAAGTAATTCTGTTCCTTTCCATCAGTGTGTTTGATCCCAAATGATATCTGAAAGACCAATTTGTACACATTTCCTCAGGCCACCTGGGAGTAAGTAGGAAGAGAGAGAATTTATTTTCTTGGTTTCCCCTAGTCCTGCTGCTTGTTTTCATTAGATATGTAGGCCATTAAACATTATGAAGCCCAAGCATGTTTCAGAGTCACAGAGATATGCCTCCTTTGGCCCATCAAGAAAGTTCTTTCAGAAATGTGTTCTGAGCCCTTTGACAAACTTTGGGCATCATAAACTCCTGCTGCTTTTCCTCTCTTCCCTCCCCCCAGCACTCGCTCCCCTTGACACCCTCTCTCTTACAGCGAGTTCCCTGTTTTTAGCTGAGTCACAGCAGCTGGCTGGCACCTCCAGGGTCATACTGTACGTAACACAGAATCCTCTCTGTTGGCTACCATGGTGCTTCAAAAGAGGGCTGTGGCAGCCACAGAAAAGCATCCTGGGTACTCCAGCCAGCCCTCCTTTGAAGCCCTGAAGCAAGCGGCTGGCAGAAGGAGCCTGGGACGGCTCAGGGATCCAAAGTTCCTGGATAACATGGCTTCACCGAGTCCCAGGGCCCTGCTGCTGCTGAGATGCTGCTCAGAAGCAAGCCCTTAAGAAATTCAGAACAGAATCCAGACGGACAGAAGCAGAGTCATATGGCCTCTCAAAGCCAATGGCTGCCAGGAAACAGTCTTAAAACTGCCAGAGCCTTGGCAAAAGGCCCCGAGCTGTGCCAGGGGGTGAATAGTGGGGTAGGAGTGGTGGCCACACTCTCCTTTTCCAGTCAACGGGATTGTGCCTGGGCAGGGACGAGCATATACGGAAGCCCAAAGAAACAATACATCACTTCTCTCCTGAAAATAAACGCTGGCCTGTTGAAGTGAAATGTATGTCCTAACCAGGTGGAACGGTACAGATTTTCATGGTTAAAAACAGGATCTTCTGGCTTTCAGATACTTAAAACTGGACTCCTCCCAGCTTCCCCAAACTGTCTGAAGGCTGAATATCTTGCAAACCGTAGCTCCTCTGGCCCTCATGTTGATTTATTTGATCTTTCTATCGTTCCTGCATTATTGATCCCTATCTGATTCTTATTCTATGAAACAATATTCTTTTATAAATATTTTATAAACAAATATGATCATGATGATATCTAAGCCATGCAATGCTCTTACTGCATGTCACTGGAAGAATATGTGTAGATGAATTTAATAGTATCTTAAGGGTGTGTGCATGTGTGCTAGCACACTCTCCTTGGCCTCAAAGTAGACACAACTGGAGAAGAAATTGATCCTAAATGGAAAATTTCAAATCACTAAGAAGCCCTGTGTCACATTCAAAATGTGGTTTGTAAAGAAAGTTAAATGATTTAGTCTTTGCAGCTGTACCTTCTACACAAACACTAAGCGGTGGAGAATTTTAAAAGATAAAATGAGGGCAGGCCGCAGCTGTTTCTTGTAGCTTCATGGAGACATTAATATAAACTTATAAAGCCGGATTATTTACTATCAGATCCACGGTATATTCACAAAGTAAAGCAAAATTCAAAAAAATATGGAAGAAAAGCACATCCTCTTAATGCATTTACCTTTTTATTTTTCAATTAAAGAGGCTCAGTGAAATATATGAGATGGGATATTTCACCTTGAAAGCCAAACTTTTAATTAGGCTTTTTTTTTTCAGCTGTCAATGCCAAAGAAAGCCAAAGTTCAGCGAAAGTATCCCTTAGACGACAGTGACTAGCAAAGGAAAAAAGTGACATTTGAAATGAACCCCTGAGGAGTTATTAGTAATTGCTCTTCTGAGAAGGTAACACCTACACTATGTGACAGAACAAGTTCATCTTGGATTCAGCATGTTAAAATATTCTTATTCCTGGGTAAGCCGTTTTTAATAAACAAAATAAATTATAATTGATTTGCTAGAAGCCAGATAATTTATCAGTGTAACAGATGCACATGTTTTAGAGAATGTGGCCAGCCTATACTTATTTTAAAATTCTAAACCTAACCCTGTTTCTACTCACTTTTTTGTTTTTGTTTTAATTCCTCATAGCAAAATTCTTTGTTTTCCTTTCAAACATAAAGGAACCTGCTGGTTTAGATGCAGGAGATGAAATGACAAAACAAAAGGCAGCAAAAGCACATTTCTTATACTGAGGCGGCTTTCTGTTAAGAAGTGGAAAGCTACATATAGAACAATACATAACATGTATGTTAGATCAATAATAATGGTGACAAAGGCCACATTGAAAGACGATGACTTTGTGAAACAATAGTTGCTGATGAAAAGAGACAAAGAAAGATAAATTGACTATAATGCCATGAATTGCTTCACTTGCCCTGATGAGATAGGTGTGAAATCCAAGTGATTAGTCCAAAAATGTCAGAATACTATAGATCAACCAAGAACTTGTAGTAGAGTGTTAGACACATAGTCTTCACCTAAATCCATATGGCTTACAGATAAGCCCTCTCCTGATATTTGCAGAGCCTGGAGGAGGAGTTCAAATGATGGCCCACTTCCCATGGACCTCAATGTTTAAAAATTTTAAGTGAAAATTTAATTTAGGTTAAATATTAAATTAAATAAATTTAATTTAGGTTAAAATATGTTCTAAATACACCTCCTGACAAATTTGTTTTAGAGCATATGAAAGGGCGTGTTCAAATGCAGAATTCTTAGAAGCCCTAGAGACTTGTTGTCCAACTTCGTGAGCTGGTCCTGGATCGTCCCTTGGTTTTACCTATTCCTTGACTTCCTCACACACCATCAGGGGCTTATACCTCAACCTGTAAGTCTGATATCTGAACATCCAGTGGC
Organism: Urocitellus parryii; assembly: GCF_045843805.1. Lineage (NCBI taxonomy): Eukaryota > Metazoa > Chordata > Mammalia > Rodentia > Sciuridae > Urocitellus > Urocitellus parryii. The sequence goes on along the minus strand of NC_135537.1, from coordinate 23,409,536 downwards.
CAACTCTTTGGCAAAAAACAAACAAACAAACAAAGTCAGCCAATGGCCAATTCACTGATTTTGAGGTATCCATACCAGGGTGGAGCCCATCTCTAGGAAGATAGGCCCAGAGAAAAGAAGCATTGACTAGACATGGAACTTTGGGGAGGAGAAATGACATCACCTAGTAATGGAGTCTCCATCTTCCAATACACTTTGATTTATTCCTAGAGTATTCACTGAGGTTGCTTTCATTTTTGGAGCACTGGTTGGGTGTAGACTTTTTTTTGATTTTTTTGTTTGTTTGTTTTTTTTGTTTTGTTTTTGGGGTACCCGGGATTGAACCCAGGAGCACTTGACCACTGAGCCACATCTCCAGCCTTAATTTTGTATTTTATTTAGAGACAAGGTTTCACTGAGTTGCTTAGTGCCTCGCTTTTTGCTGAGGCTGGCTTAGAACTTGCAATCCTCCTATCTCAGCCTCCCAAATTGCTGAGATTACAGGTGTGCACCACTGAGTCCAGCTGGTTGCAGATTTTAAGATGAAGGAGGCACAGTCCTTTAAAAGGTCCTTCTGGTCACTCTGAGGCAGTAGAAAGGAAAGAGAGTCTGCATGTACTCAAATGGCATGGTCTACTTCTTGTACATGCTGTCTCTCCTTCTGTATTTCTCTCTTGTTATTTAGTCTCCTGTGCTTTCTTCTTGATACAAAGTCTTCATTCTTTTTTCCCCATCCTTACCATATCTGTATTGCCACTGACTCCTGCCCCCTCTTGTCTGACTCCACTACAGGAATCTTGTTAAAATATCTTGGGATTCTTCTTTCTGGCTCTCTTCAACAGACTCTGCATTATCACTTTGAAGCAAATCTTGGATTAACATTGGATTTAAAAAAAAACTGCTCCTGATGTATCCTTGTTGCTCAGAACCACAGGATGGTTCCATTTACCCATGTAGTCAAAAGCCTGGTCTACGTGATTCTCCATAACCTGCTTGACACCAACCAGAGGCCCTGACCTTCCACTCTTTGCTGGCATTAAATTCTTGAATTCCTGCTTTAAAGCTTTGTGTTTACCACACAGCTGAATATGCTATACCATTGTTTACATTTTTCCAGTGACTTAAAACTTGAGATGAGACCCTTTGTTACCTCGCTCAAGTTCAGATGTGTAACAAAGCCACTAGTCTCCCTCTTGTCCCTGCCCATAAGTTCAACAGCAACATTCTTTATTGTTCACACCCATCCTTTCCTCTAACCTGATTAAAATCCTCCCAAACAGGCCTTCCTTCTTCAGCACATCCATGTTGAATAGAGCTACATTCCTAACTACTCTGGAATGTCGTTTTCCACCTTGTCTGCCTGGGGACCACCTACTTCAAGAAAAACAAAAATTGAGGCACGCTCAAAATTTCCTCTCTGGAAAAGCCTTCAAGTTGCATATAGCCTGAGTGAGGACTTTGTATCTCTATGATGGCATTAGCACACGGGGCCTAACAATATTTTACCATGGCATATGGTTCTTAGAGCTAATGTGTCTTCCCCATCAGATATTGAAATTCCTGAAGTAAGAAACGAGTGTAATCTTCTTCATTTGTGTATTCTGAGAACATAGCACAGTACCCAGTACTTCAGTAATTAGATATTCGATAAATATTTACTGAATGAATCTAGTAGTACTAGTTAAAGTTGTCGAGCATTGTTCTAAGCTCTTTATGTGTATTTTCTCACTTAATCCTCTGGTAAATCAGAAAAGAGACACTATTATTATTCTTATTTTGCAGATGAGGAAACTGAGATCACTGAGAAGATAAAGCACTTGTTCTGGCTCACACAGTGACAGGTGGAGCTAGACCATCTGTGAGCACAGACAGGCCGGCCGGCAAAAGATGCAACTGGAGGAGAGTGAAGACAGGGTCATTTCTTCTTTTACTTGTGAATGACATTGTGCTTACCTTTGTGCATGTGTGTCTGTGTGTGATAACTCACTTTTATCTTTGTTTTATGTTTCCTTATTCCTACAAAGTCCATGTATTCCTTACAAACCCAGGATTTGCAGAGGCTGAGAACCTAGATTATCAAATTGCCTTCAGAACATAGATTTATCAATCATAGTCCTGATCCCACTTTTCTCAAACCTGCTGTAACATGAACAACAGAAGGTGGCAGGTATTTATGCTTAGTGTATCATGATGGCTGTCGATTTTCTAGTTATGTTTTTTTTTTTTTAGACCTTCTCTAACAGATGACAGTGTCCTTGAATAACTGAAGTGGAACTGATATATGTACAGTATTTTTAAAGTGTATAATTTGGTAAGTCTTGACATTCATATATATCTGTGAAACAATTACCACAATCAAGGTAGAACATGACCATAATTCTAAGGGTTTCCTAGGGCTCCTTTGTCGCCTACCATTTCTTATTACCACATCCTCAAGCAACCACTGTTGCTTTTCTGTCTCTAGAGGTGGATTTGCATATTTATGTAATTCAACCCATATAGTCTGCATTGTGTTTTAACATCCTTCTTTTGCTCAGCATAATTACATGGGGATGCATCTATGTTGTTGCATATCCATTCCTTTTTGTTGCTAAGTAACATTCCATTTTATGGCTTTATAACAAGTAGTATAAATATATATATATATATATCTCCATGGGTGGACATTACATTGTTTTCAGTTGGACTATTACAGATAAAGTTGCTATGATCATTTGTATACTAAAATTCATTTATCAGTCTTTTTATGGACATATATTTTAATTTATATTGGGTAAACATCTAGGAGTGGAATACCTTTTTAATTTTTTAAGAAGCTAATAGTTTTTGAAGTAGTTGTTCCATTTTTCTCACCCACCAGAAGTGTATATAATTCTATTTGTTTTGCATTTTTCAATACTTTATGTTTTTTTAAATAAAGCCATTATGGGATTGTACAGACATGTTATACTGTCATTTTAAGTTTCCTTTTCTTGATGACTAACAAAGTTATTACCATTTCATGTGTTTACTATCAATTTATCTTCTTTGGTGAAATGTGGAGTAAAATATCTTCTCCCTTTTATTTGTATGTTACTTGTCTTATATCATTGAATTGTATGTGTTCTTTATGAATTTTAGATAAGCTCTGTCCAACAGAAATATTATGTGAGCACATAGTGTATTATTAAATGTCCTGGTAGTCACAGAAAATAACATTTAAAATCAAGTGAAGATAATTTTATTAATACATTTTACTTAGTCAAATATATAAATATATGATCATTTCAACATGTAATAAATACAAACCATACAATGAACTATTTAAATGTTTTGTTAAGACTTTAAAGTTTAGTGTGTATTTCATACTTGCAGCATTTTTTAATTCAGAGAAGATACCTCTCAGGAGCTCAATAATTACATGTGGCTGGTGGCTGCCATATTGGATGATGAGCTCTAGATAAAAGTCCTCTGTCAGATGTAAGTTCCCAGATTGTGCTTTGCATGCATATTTTCAGAACAGTGTCATTTGAAGAGTAAAACTTCAATTTATTGATATTTTACGTTTTTAGTGTCCTATTTATATAAAATCTTTACTCAACTTAGTCACTAAGATTTTCTCCCAGTTTTCCCCAGTTTTACTGCTTTTGCTCCAATTCTAGGTCTGTGATAATTTTAGAGTTAGAACTGGTTCCAGAGTGCCTGCAAGCTAGGCGAACCTGCAACCCACGGGCGGGTCAGGTCCAGCAACCTGCCGAGTGAGAGAACAGCTACGCGAGCCTGCAGGGAACGCGGACAGGGCCCACAAGTAGGACAGGGCCGGCGGCTTGCTGAAGGGCAGGCCCATCCCCTTCCCCCAGTGTCTGCAAGGTAGGGGGGACCCTGACCAGCGGCGGATGGCCCCAGCGGCCTGCTGAGGGGTGGAACCGGCCCCTCCCCCAGTGCCTGCAAGCTAGGCGAACCTCCAACCCACGGGCGGGTCAGGTCCAGCAACCTGCCGAGTGAGAGAACAGCTACGCGCGCCTGCAGGGAACTCGGTCAGGACCCACAAGTAGGACAGGGCCGGCGGCTTGCTGAAGGGCAAGCCCGTCCCCCCCCCCCAGTGTCTGCAAGGTAGGCGGAGCTGTGACCACTGGCAGATCGGGCCGAGCGGCCTACTGAGGGGTGGAACCGGCCCCTCCCCCAGTGCCTGCAAGCTAAGCGAAACTTCGAACCATCGGGAGGTCAGGCCCAGCAACCTGCAGAGTGACAGAGGTGCCCCTCGTGCCTGCTGGGTAGGCGGACCTTTGACCGACCAGCAGAGCAGACCTAGGGCCTGCCAGCGTAACAGACGGATCACACAAATTGGAGGAGGATCACAGCCACTACCTGCCCTGCAAGGTGATCTTTCAACCATACAAGAGCAATATAAATAAATAGAGGGAAAATTTCAAAAACACAACAGTTTCACCAAGCAGAAAGAAATGCCAGCAGTATGAAAAGACAAGGAAAGAAAGGACCACAGGCAATGCAGGTCAACTCAACTTTAGAAGAGGTAATAGCTGCAACAGATGGAATGTCAGATAGAGAGGTCAGGATATACATGCTTCAGATGATCTGGAGTCTCAAGGAAGACATGAGACAGCAAAATCAGATAATGAAAGACCACATTGACAAACAAATCCAGGAAGTAAAAGATCAATTTCACAGGGAGATAGAGGTAATAAAAAACAAACAAATAGAAATCCTAGAAATGCAGGAAACAATAAACCAACTTAAAAATTCAATTGAGAATACTACCAGCAGAGTAGATCACCTAGAAGAGAGAACATCAGACAATGAAGACAAAGTATTTCAACTGGAAAAGAACATAGACAGCTCAGCAAGTCTGCTAAGAAACCATGAGCAGAACATCCAAGAATTATGGGACAATATCAAAAGACCAAATTTAAGAGTCATTGGGATACAGGAAGGCACAGAACTCCATACCAAAGGAATAAACAGTCTATTCAGTGAAATAATACGAGAAAAATTCCCAGACTTGAAGAATGAGACAGAATCCCAAATCCTAGAAGCCTACAGGACGCCGAATGTGCAAAATCATAAGAGATCCACACCTAGACACATTATAATGAAGATGTCCAACATACAGAATAAGGAGAGAATTTTAAAAGCTGCAAGAGAAAGAAAGCAGATTACATTTAGGGGTAAACCAATCAGGATAACAGCTGATCTCTCAACACAGACTCTGAAAGCTAGAAGATCCTGGAATAACATATCTCAAACACTGAAAGAAAATGGGTTCCAACCAAGAATCGTGTATCCGGCGAAATTAAGCTTCAGGATAGAAGATGAAATTAAAACCTTCCACGATAAACAAAAGTTAAAAGAATTCGCAGCTAGAAAACCATCTCTTCAAAAAATCCTTGGCAAAACATTACAGGAAGAGGAAATGGAAAATAACATTGAAAACCAACAATGGGAGGTAGGACAGTAAAGGGGGGAAAGTAGTCAAAGAGGATAACAAATCAGGTTTAGTAACATCAATAAACAAATATGGATAGAAGAACAAACCATATCTCAATAATAACCCTAAATGTTAATGGCTTAAACTCACCAATTAAGAGACACAGGCTAGTAGAATGGATCACAAAACAAGACCCAACAATATGCTGCCTACAGGAGACGCATCTGATAGGAAAAGATATTCATAGACTGAAGGTGAAAGGTTGGGAAAAATCATACCACTCATATGGACTGCGGAAACAAGCAGGAGTGTCCATACTCATATCCAATAAAATAGATTTCAAGCCAAAGTTAATCAAAAGGGATAAAGAAGGACACTTCATACTGCTCAAGGGAACCATACACCAACAAGACATAACAATCATAAATATATATGCCCCAAATAATGGTGCAGCTGTGTTCATCAAGCAAACTCTTCTCAAGTTCAAGAGTCTAACAGACCACCATACAATAATCATGGGAGACTTCAACTCACCTCTCTCACCACTCGACAGATCTACCAAACAAAAGTTAAATAAGGAAACTATAGAACTCAACAACATAATCAACAACCTAGACTTAATTGATATATATAGACTATACCACCCAACATCAAGTAGTTACACTTTTTTCTCAGCAGCACATGGAACGTTCTCAAAAATAGACCATATATTATGTCACAGGGCAACTCTTAGACAATATAAAGGGGTAGAGATAATACCATGCATCTTATCTGATCATAATGGAATGAAACTGAAAATCAACGATAAAAGAAGGAAGGAAAAATCAAGCATCACTTGGAGAATGAACAATAGGTTGCTGAATGATCAATGGGTTTTAGAAGACATCAAGGAGGAAATTAAAAACTTCCTAGAGTCAAATGAAAACACAGACACAACATATCGGAATCTATGGGACACATTGAAAGCAGTTCTAAGAGGAAAATTCATTGTTTGGAGTTCATTCCTCAAAAAAAGAAAAAACCAACAAATAAATGATCTCATACTTCATCTCAAAATCCTAGAAAAAGAAGAGCAAAACAATAGCAAAAGAAGTAGAAGGCAAGAAATAATTAAAATTAGAGCTGAAATTAATGAAATTGAAACAAAAGAAACAATTGAAAAAATTGACAAAACTAAAAGTTGGTTCTTTGAAAAAATAAATAAAATTGATAGACCCTTAGCCATGCTAACGAAGAGAAGAAGAGAGAGAACCCAAATTACTAGCATACGGGATGAAAAAGGCAATATCACAACAGACACTTCAGAAATACAGAAGATAATTAGAAATTATTTTGAATCCTTATACTCCAATAAAATAGAAGATAGTGAAGGCATAGATAAATTCCTTAAGTCTTATGATCTGCCCAGATTGAGTCAGGAGGATATAGACAACCTAAACAGACCAATAACAATAGAGGAAATAGAAGAAACCATCAAAAGATTACTAACTAAGAAAAGCCCAGGACCGGATGGGTATACAGCAGAGTTTTACAAAACCTTTAAAGAGGAACTAACACCAATACTTTTCAAGCTATTTCAGGAAATAGAAAAAGAGGGAGAACTTCCAAATTCATTCTACGAAGCCAACATCACCCTGATTCCGAAACCAGACAAAGACACTTCAAAGAAAGAAAACTACAGACCAATATCTCTAATGAACCTTGACACAAAAATCCTCAATAAAATTCTGGTGAATCGGATTCAAATACATATCAAAAAAATTATACACCATGATCAAGTAGGATTCATCCATGGGATGCAAGGCTGGTTCAATATACGGAAATCAATTAATGTTATTCACCACATCAATAGACTTAAAAATAAGAACCATATGATCATCTCGATAGATGCAGAAAAAGCATTCGACAAAGTACAGCATCCCTTTATGTTCAAAACTCTAGAAAAATTAGGGATAACTGGATCATACCTCAACATTGTAAAAGCAATCTATGATAAGCCACAGGCCAGCATCACTCTGAATGGAGAAAAATTGAAGGCATTCCCTCTAAGATCTGGTACAAGACAGGGATGCCCTCTCTCACCACTTCTGTTCAACATAGTCCTTGAAACACTGGCCAGAGCAATTAGACAGTCAAAAGAAATTAAAGGCATAAAAATAGGAAAAGAAGAACTTAAATTATCACTATTTGCAGATGATATGATTCTATACCTAGCAGACCCAAAAGGGTCTACAAAGAAGCTATTAGAGCTAATAAATGAATTCAGCAAAGTGGCCGGATATAAGATCAACACGCATAAATCAAAGGCATTCCTGTATATCAGCGACAAACCCTCTGAAACGGAAATGAGGACAACTACTCCATTCACAATATCCCCCCAAAAAATAAAATACTTGGGAATCAACCTAACAAAAGAGGTGAAAGATTTATACAATGAAAATTACAGAACCTTAAAGAAAGATATAGAAGAAGACCTTAGAAGATGGAAAAATATACCCTGCTCATGGATAGGCAGAACTAACATCATCAAAATGGCGATATTACCAAAAGTTCTCTATAAGTTCAATGCAATGCCAATCAAAATCCCAACAGCATTTCTTGTAGAAATAGATAAAAGAATCATGAAATTCATATGGAATAATAAAAGACCCAGAATAGCAAAAACAATACTAAGCAGGAAGTGTGAATCAGGCGGTATAGCGATACCAGACTTCAAACTATACTACAGAGCAATAGTAACAAAAACAGCATGGTACTGGTACCAAAACAGGCAGGTGGACCAATGGTACAGAATAGAGGACACAGTAACCAATCCACAAAACTACAACTATCTTATATTTGATAAAGGGGCTAAAAGCATGCAATGGAGGAAGGATAGCATCTTCAACAAATGGTGCTGGGAAAACTGGAAATCCATCTGCATCAAAATGAATCTGAATCCCTATCTCTCACCATGCACAAAAGTTAACTCAAAATGGATCAAGGAGCTTGATATTAAATCAGAGACAGGGCATCTGATAGAAGAAAAAGTTGGCTATGATCTACATACTGTGGGATCAGGCTCCAAATTCCTCAATAGGACACCCATAGCGCAAGAGTTAACAACTAGAGTCAACAAATGGGACTTACTCAAACTAAAAAGTTTTTTCTCAGCAAAAGAAACAATAAGAGAGATAAACAGGGAGCCTACATCCTGGGAACAAATCTTTACTCCACACACTTCAGATAGAGCCCTAATAACCAGAATATATAAAGAACTCAAAAAATTAGACAATAAGATAACAAATAACCCAATCAATAAATGGGCAAAGGACCTGAACAGACACTTCTCAGAGGAGGACATACAATCAATCAATAAGTACATGAAAAAATGCTCACCATCGCTAGCAGTCAGAGAAATGCAAATCAAAACCACCCTAAGATACCATCTCACTCCAGTAAGATTGGCAGCCATTAGGAAGTCAAACAACAACAAGTGCTGGAGAGGATGCGGGGAAAAGGGCACTCTTGTTCATTGCTGGTGGGACTGCAAATTGGTGCAGCCAATTTGGAAAGCAGTATGGAGATTTCTTGGAAAGCTGGGAATGGAACCACCATTTGACCCAGCTATTCCCCTTCTCGGTCTATTCCCCAAAGACCTAATAAGAGCATGCTACAGGGACACTGCTACATCGATGTTCATAGCAGCACAATTCACGATAGCAAGATTGTGGAATCAGCCTAGATGCCCTTCAATAGATGAATGGATAAAAAAAATGTGGCATTTATACACAATGGAGTATTACTCTGCATTAAAAAATGACAAAATCATAGAATTTGGAGGGAAATGGATGGCATTAGATTATGCTAAGTGAAGCTAGTCAATCTTTAAAAAACAAATACCAAATGACTCCTTTGATATAAGGGGAGGAAACAAGGACAGGGTAGGGACGAAGAGCTTGAGACGAAGATTTACATTAACAGGGTTGAGAGGTGGGAGGGAAAGGAAGTGAGAAGGGAAATCGCATGGTAATGGAAGGCGATCCCCAGGGTTATACAAAATGACATATAAGAGGAAAGGAGGGGTAAGACAAGATAATACAAATGGAAGAAATGATTTACAGTAGAAGGGGTAGAGAGAGAAAAGGGGAGGGGAGGGGAGGGGAGGGGGGATAGTAGAGAATAGGACAGACAGCAGAATACATCAGACACTAGAAAGGCAATATGTCAATCAATGGAAGGGTAACTGATGTGATACAGCAATCTGTATACGGGGTAAAATTGGGAGTTCATAACCCACTTGAATCAAACTGTGAAATATGATGTATTAAGAACTATGTAATGTTTTGAATGACCAACAATAAAAAAAAAAAAGAACTGGTTCCAGTTGTGAGTTAAAGGTTTAAGTTTAGTTTTATTTTCTTTTTTCCTGATTATCCAATAGTTCTGCCACCAATTGACTTTTTTATAACTTTGTTAAAAATCAATCAGCTCTACCTGCATGGGTTTATTTATGAATTCTTTTATTTTCTTTTAATTTTTATAATTAGTTATACGTGACAGTAGAACGCATTTTGACACATCATACATAAATGGAGTATAACTTCTCATTTTTCTGGTTATACATTACGTAGAATCACACTGGTCGTGTAATCATATATGCACATGGTGAATTAATGTCTGATTCATTCTACTTTCCTTTCTATCCCCATAACCCCTCCCCTCCCTTCACACCCCTCTGTCTAATCCAAAGTACCACTATTCTTCCCTAGTCCTGCCTTCTTACTGTGAGTCAGCATCTGCATATTAGAGAAAACATTTAGCTCTTGGTTTTTTGGGATTGGCTTATTTTACTTGATATTCTGCAACGCCACCAGTTTACTGGAAAATTCCATAATTTTATTCTTCTTTAAGGATGAGTAAAATTCCATTGTGCATTATTTCTGAATTCTTTTCTGACACATTGTTCTCTATACCTTTTACACCAATAATATTCTGCCTTTATTAAATAGCTTTATTATAAATTGTGAAGCTAGGTATCTTAAGTAAAAAAAAAAAACTTGTCTGTTATTCAAAGTTAATTTGTTATTATAGGGCATTTTTATTTTCATATAAATTTGAGTATCAATTTGCCAAATTCTACAAAAACATCAGCTGGGATTTTGATTGGAATCGCTTTGAAACTTCAAATCAATTGAAAAAAAATGAACACTGTAATAAAACTGGGCTTTCTCACCCAAGATTAAAGGATATCTCTCAAATTTATTTATGTTTTTAATGTCTCTCACCAATGTTTTCAAGTATTTGTTGTGCAGATATTACAAATTTTTATTCAAAGTTTATTGTAAGCATTTTGTATTTCAATATTATTTTAAATATTCTTTTCATTTTTCAGTTCCTAATTCACATTACTACAATAGAAATACAACTGATTTTATGTATAAACTTAATATCCTATAAACTTGTTAAACTTGCCTCCTAGTTCTAAATTTTTTTAGCATATTCTGTAAGATATTTTATATAGACAATTATGTCTTCTGAAAATAATGATAGTTTAGATTATTTTCTACTGGCTGATGACACAGGCTGGAACCTCTGATAAAATGTTCAACATTAGTGTTAAAATTGGATATCTTCTTGTTTTTCCTAAGTTTAGAGGGGAATCTAATCTTTCACTATTTTGTTTGATATTAGCTGTAGGATATATGACATAATTTGAATTTTTAAATGTTAAATTAATCTTGCATTTTGGGAGAAATACCATTTATATTATTAGAATGGATTTGGTACAATATTAAGATTTTGGCATCTACATTCATGGGGGATATTGGTCTGTAATTTTTTTGCAACATTTTTGGTTTCAGGATGCCCATAGTTTTAATATGTTGCCTCCATAATTCAAATGCTGCTAATGTGATGCTATTAACAGATGGGACCTAGAGGGTGGTTAAGACATGGGGGCTTCTCCCTTTTGAAATAGGATTAAGGCCCTTACCAGAGGTGCCTCACCAAGCACTTGATTTACCTTGTCCTTCTGCTTTCCACCATGTGAGGACATAGCATGCCTCTCCTCCAGAGGATGCAGCTCACTAGACAATTCAGACTGCCAGAGTCTGCCTTAATTGTGGGTTTCTTGGCCTCCAGAACAGTGAGGAATACATTTCTCTCTTTTATCATTAGCCTGTCTTCTTATGTTATACCAGCACAAATCAGTTAGGACACCATAATGCTTACCTCCCATAATGTCTTGGGAAATATTCCCTATTCTCCCCTCTTCAGTGTTTGTAAAAATTAGGTAGACTTGATATTATTTGCCTTCATTTATAAATAGTCAATAGAATCCCTTTAGGAAGCCATCTGGGTCTGGGGTGTTCATTGTACGAAAGTTTTGAAAATTCATTTCATTTAGTAGATGTTGGTAATGTCTTTTGAGCAATTCATTCATTTCATTTGAGTTGTTGAATTTATTGGCATAAATTATTTGCTATACTCACTCTCATGATATTTTTTATACCTGCAATAGCTATCATAATGTTCCCTCCTGTCACTCTGGATGTTGTTAAGTTGTATACTTCCACTGTTCAATCTGGCTAAAACTTTTATCGATTTTTTAATCTTCTCAAAGAACAGACTTTGTTTCATTTTTTTTTTCTGTTAGTTTTTGGGGTCCCCCCTTTCTGTTCTTAATTACTTCTCTTTTCTGCTCTCCTTTTTCTGTTTAACTTCCTCAATTTTTTTAGTTTCTTAAGTAGAATCTTTTTCTTTCCTCCTAGAGATGTCCAGCATTGTACATTTCTAAGTTTGGCATCCCATAAATTTTAATGGATCACGTTTTCATTTTCATTTCTTTAATTCCAAAATATTTTAATTCCTCTTTTTTTTTCTTTGACCTATGGGTGACATCTTCTTTTATTGATGGCGATTTTGGTGTTGTAGCTAAAAAAATTTCATTTTTTTCTTGTTTTATAATTAGGGTTATGAGGATATCCCTATAGATGTATATGACCTTTCAACAATCACGCTGGTACTTTCTCTGCCTCAAGTAGTTTCTTCTGGCTTGTGTGGAGTTTCAAATAATCTTTCTGCCTAGCTTTCCCCTTTCTCTGTAGCTCTCTTTCCTTCAGTATTCTTCCTCCCCAATTTCTTAACTGTGTCACTTCAACTCAGGCTCTGTTTTGGTGTGCCCTCCCTGTAGGTAGGCAACCTGGAAATTCTTTTCAGGTGCCACGCTGGGGCAGTCATAACCTTTACCTTGTCTATTTCCTTTATATGTGGCTCCTGTGCTGTATTGACTGTTGACAGAAAACAGCTGAAAAATCATTCTTTCATGTATTTCAGTCCCTTTCATCATTACATAAGGCAGGAGGCTTATTCTAGTCTCTGTTAGCCCTTTAGGCTGAAAATAGAATTTTTCACTAGATTCTTTCACATTAATAATAATAATAATAATAATAATAATAATAATAATAATAATAGATTGTACACTATAACTTTCCCCTACTAAATTTCATTGTCTTTTGAATATACAATGGTAATTCCCAAAGGGATCATGTAGATAGTCTTTGCTCAAAATGCCTTTTCTTCCAATCATCTACTTAGTTCATCCTTAGATCACAACATGGTCCTCAGTTCTTCACTGGGACCATGTCTTAAGTTTCTCTGACTTAAGTTGTCAAATTCTGTTATACTCTCATAATGTATCTTCATGATATTTACCTCATTTCTAACTTTACACTCATTTGTATAAGTATTTGATGTGCATCTGCTTCTCCTCTAGACTCTAATGAGCATTTCTCTTTGCTTATGGTTTTCTACAAAGTTCCCAACACGTAGTAGGTGTCTATCAAATATTTGCAGGACAGAAGGATGAACTGATGTTACTTCTGTATTTATCTTCTGTACCAAGTTTCATTATTTCCCATTCTTC